>NC_092873.1:514858149-515158149 GCF_028372415.1 Notamacropus eugenii | reverse complement strand
ACACAGTCCACATACTACAACAGTGCAGCATTACAAGGTTGGCTGTGTTAAGGGAAGCCTGAAACGCAGGAGGTTGACAGTGAAATGTCAGGTCTTTTAGTGTAGAAGGAAGGACTTTGGCTCAGACGTGATAGTTGTTTTCTAGGCGTTTGAAAGAGTTGCCAGCTAGGAATGAGAATTCGGTCTGGAGAGGAGAGTGGGCAGAGTGGCAAATATTGGTTCAGGACATGAGCATGGGACAGGTTCCTGCCGAAGTGGCACTTGGCACAGTGAATGAACACCTTCCAGATCAGAACCACTGAGACTATCCTTGGAACATGTCCCAAGAAAGGGACACTGTCCTGGAGACCACACCGTAGTCATGCTACAGGAAGGTACCTGAGCTGGCAGCTGGGGAACCTGCCCTCTCTGACTGGGACCCTTGAAAAGAGGGATCCAGGTGGGAGAAGACCCCAAAGAGCAGTGAAGGGGACTGGGTCCAAGGAGCCACATTTCTGTCTAGACAGGTAATGACCAGTGCCATGATGGAAGAAACTGTGGAATTAATCAACAAGCATGCATTGGTTTAGGCATCTTATAGTTATATAACAAACTACTTTCCCTTTTTTTGCCTCAGTTTCATCTTGTGTCAGATGAGGAGGCCATGTGCTCCCTAAGGTTCCCTCTAGTTCGGATGCTCTATAAATTCCTCCATTTTTTGAGGCTTAGTTGTTTCAAAAACCAAAGGGTGTTAGCCATGCACCAAAGGGGTGGGATGTGAACTCTCTTTCCAGGACCTTCTCCCAAGCCTCACCATATGTTCCTTTCGTTTCCCAGGTCATTGAAGACCCTCTTCAAGTAGAACGGGTCAGGTTTGCTTTTGAGACGGAGAATGGCCTAGTAGGCAAGTGACCCAGTTCTTTAAAGGGTGTGGTGTGGCAGAAGACGTCGAACCCAGAGTTTTTCTTTCCCCTTCTCGCTCATCCCATGAAGCAGGTTCCTTCCAGCCAGGGGAATGCCAGAGAAGGCCAAAATCAGAGAAGGCCAATTAGAACATGCCAGATAGTTTTTTCATAAAGTAAATAACCATCCCCAAAATAATCCAAATAAACGAAAAGCATGCCTCCAGCTATTCCAGTGACTGGCGAGCTGGGCTCCCACTGGGCCCAGGCAAAGCTGTTCTTTGAATGGTGCCAGGCCGCATCACTGGGGGCATTTCCAGAGCAGTGGAGTCCAGCTTTGTGGTCTGTTTTTGAAGTGTTACCAGATTGCCCAAGCAATGTTGATGTTTTCTGTGCTGCCGTTGGCGCTTCCCTTCGGCTTGTTTTAATATTATCGTTGAGTATATTGTTGTAAGTCCACTTTTTTCCCATCTACCCTTTGCTATGCCTTCCTATATTTCTTTAGAAAGAGCTTTGCAAACCTCAAAGCTCCTTATAATTATCAGTCATCCTTCTTATCTTTCATGCTTTCAGTACATGAAGGGGTGAGACAGAATCTCCCAGACCATGGCCTGGCTGGGGCCTTGTAGATGATTCATCAGGAGGCCTAGAGCAGGTCCAAGACTTGACGCTGGCACCTGTCAGGCAGGAGGCCCGTCTCCTCCAGAGGTTCCCTGCGGTTCCGTCCTCTCCTGGGACCTGCTGTGCCTTCTCATCCCACAGTTTATTCAGCTGCTCCACTCCTAGTTCAGCAGGCAGTAAGCTAGACCAGGTCCAACTTTATGCTATAGCAAATAAAGCTACCATCAATATTTTTGTAGAAATGGGCTTTTTTCCCCTTCTAATGGCATCTTTAGGATATTTTCTAGCCCAAGGATAGGGAACCTGTGGCCTTCTAGGTGCTTGGGTGAGGCCTTTTGACTGAGTTCAAGTTTTACAGAACACATCCTTTTATTCAAGGATATTTGTTCTGTGAAGTTTGGATTCAGTCAAAGGGCCGTACTTGAAGACCTAGAGGGCCATACGTGGCCTCAAGACCTGTGTGCTAATATGAGCATGCAAGATGTTCTCCTGCCTTGAGTGCACCAGCAACAGCTGAGGGAGGTTTAACTGCTAAAACCTGGGGTAGTGCTTTGATTATGGCCCCTCCTCAGGCAGGAAGGGCTCTGGCCACTCTCATCGCCCTTGAAAATAAAACACTTTCACTTGATTTATGATAGCAAGTAGTGAAATCTGCCATTGACTTAAAAGTTTTACCTTCTATATTAAAGCTTTATTATTAGACAAATCTTAGAGAAATTCCTATTTTAAAAAAGATAGGACAAGTTTTCAGATCCAGCTCCCCCCTTCTCTGCTTTAGTCTGTCCATTTTACATGAAGTGCTTGGAGCTAGGCTGTCCTCTCCCCAAGGTTCAGGACCCTCCCTTATGCTCAGCGCTCTGCCCACTGCTGAAGGTCCTGCTGAGCCCCTGGTCCTCTCGGGGAGCAGTGCTAGAGACTAGTGGCTGCCCTACTCCCAGCATTAGGACAGGGAAGGTTTAGGGGCTGGGAAATTAGCCATATAAGTGCAACCCAATTTCTTAAACCAGTTTTTTCTTTTATTTCTCAAAACGTTCCCTTGAAGACAGAGCTTTGAGCACGCAGTAGGGTCAGGGGAAGCTGTCACCCCAAAACCTTGGGACTGGTGGCTCGTGCTTGGGGTCATGTTGCTGTGTGATGTTAACAGTCCTCTTTTATTTCCCAGCCTTGATGCACCACAGCAATCACGTGGACAGCAGTCGCTGCTATCAATGTGTCAAGTTCCTTGTGAGCCTGGCACAAAAGTAAGTGTGGCTGGAGCCGCCTGAGTGTGCAACGTGTTTCCCATGAATTCTCCCCTTCTGTCCTTAAAGCAGCCTTGGGTGTGGCGGCAAGCTTGTTATTTTCCTTTTCTTACACCTGAGGAAACTGAGTAAGACAAGGGTGAAATGACTTGCCCAGCACTCCCCAAGTGTCCTAAGGCTCTTTAGAAGCCATTAGACAGAGAGGCAGCCTCGCGTCCTGCCTTTGCCCTGGGGGGTAGAGTGGGGTCATACCCCTGGGGGGTAGAGTGGGGTCATACCCTCCACCTCTTGGTGCCCAGGCAGCTGGAAACATGTCAGAGTAGGTGGTGATCTGCGCTGGAGGAGAGTCTCCTCCCTAGGAGTTCCAGTAGGCATCAGTGGGCTCAGATGCAGGTAGACATGCCCGTATGCCAGCCACTTACTGACCTGGAAAACGGGTTTGGGCTACGCCTTCTTGTCACTGTCTGGCACCTCGATGCCACGCCAATGAAAGCCCGCCAGTGGAGGGAAGACAAGCACGGCCCCCCCTTGTTGGGGGGCAGAACAATGCAGACACCTTCCAGTGTGGAGCATGTGGTTGTCTGCTTAGTATGGGGTTTTTTTTCCTCTGGGTTTTGTTTTTTTTTTAAAGGGGAATGGATAGGAAGAGAGGGATAGAAGGATAGAAATGGAGGCGATAGAAAAACCAAATAAGAGTTAAAATCTAAAAAGAGAGTGTTAAATATACCAGTGATTGTTTTAATGAACCAAAATTGGTAACCAGTATTTTTTCTTCATTTCAGTGGGAAATATTGATCAGACTTGTATGTAACACATTTACATGGCGCTTGTTACAAAATGTTTTACGTGTATTAATTCAGTTGATTTTACAAAGATCCTACATTCTTCTCATTTCTCAGATTGGGGAACTGAGGGACAGAGATAATGACCTAGGTCAGAACCCTTAGGCTTCTGACTCTGAGTCTCTGGTGCTTTCTCCTTCTCCCTCTTCAGATTTTAGAAAGTCCCCTGTGTTTAATGTGGATAGGAGACGGCAGCCATTCACCCAACATTGTCAAGTACCTACTGCATGTGTCACTCTTGAGAGGCCGTAGTGTGATGACTGGAGCAGCTGCCTTAGCAGCCCAACTGCATGGGATGAAGTCACAGTCCAGGGCCGAAGGTTCACCTGGGCTTACCCAGGCCTGAGCTGACCAGTGTCTTCTGTCCCCAGGTGCCCTGCAGCTAAGGAGTACTTCAAGGAGAATTCCCACCACTGGAGCTGGGCTGTGCAATGGCTACAGAAGAAGGTACCTAGGCTGGAAACATCTCTCCTGCCCCTTGGGAGTCAGGGAGAGCTGGCAGGGCCAAGTCCCAGTGTCCCAGGTGCTGTATCTCTTGGGCCGGCCTGAATCTCCTTTTCGCTGCCCCAGGGGGCCTGGCTCCTGCGGAGAAAGCACTCTCAGAGGTGTCCCTGCGGTGTAGAGGGGAGCAGGGACACACAGGCCTTTGTCTCAGGAGCCCAACAGGCATTTCCTGGCCTCTGGCCTCAGGGCTGACGTCCTCAGCTAACCATGGTGGGGTGCAGATGAGGGGGACTTAGAGTCCTTTTGCGTGGGTGTCTTTGTAACTTTGATTTGGATTTTCTAGATGTCTGAACATTATTGGGTCCCACAAAGTAATATATCTAATGAGACCTCAACTGGAAAAACCTTTCAGCGCACTATTTCTGCTCAGGTGGGTGCTGCGCTGGTCACTGGGGGTGCTGCCACTCTTATTTGGTGCCCCTTCTGCAGGAGGGAGAGGCTAGAGATCAGCGTCCTGGTTAGTGAGCCAGCTTCATTGCTGCGGGCTCCTAAGACAGCCCCCCAGGGTTTGTTTCCCATTACTCCCCTCAATGTCCTTCCATTCCCACAGCACATCCCTGTGTCCAGAATTCTGTGTTCTCTAGTCTCCACCTGTTTCGTGATGCCTTCTCTGATCCTGCAGGTGAAACTGGCTTTTCCCATCTCATTTTCTTACAGAACTTTTCCTGACTCCTTTCTTTGCCCCTATCATAGCCCGTCTTGTTTCATATTCATCCATGTACATGTCATTTCTTCCCACCTCCCCCACCCCCAGGAGCAGACTTGTGGAAGGCAGGGAAGTTGGCTGGGGGCTGAAGGGGCTTGACTGACCCTGGAAAACAGTTTGGGGATCTTTGCTTCGGTGATGAGCACTCAGTGTGACCTGTCTGAGAGGGAAATCGTTAGTTAATGCCCAGTGATTCCATCTGGGCAATATCAGCTAAGAAGAACCTTCTTAACTGAACCAGTAGGACTTGCAAACCTTCTCGTTTGGTTGTTAATTCATTGTTCTTGTATTTAAATTCTCCTTTAGGACACCTTAGCTTATGCCACAGCTTTGCTGAATGAGAAAGATCAGTCAGGAAGCAGTAATGGGTCAGAGAGCAGTCCTGCTAACGAGAATGGAGAAAGACACCTCCAGCAGGTAGAACTGGGCCTTTGCATCTTAGGAGATCACGGAGGGTGGGGGTGGACAGGCGTGTGTGCTGAGGACATCTGCCAGGCATGAAAGGAAAATGGTTCAATATACAAGAGCACTTCACGGTGTTCTTCCAAGGGGTCAAGATGTCTGTCCTGACAACATGCGCTCCTCTTAAGCTCCCCCAAATCACAATAGGAATACCAGTGTGAAATTAAAATTGTTCTAAGTTAAAACGCGTCAAAAGACATTGGTGAAGAAAGCAAACCAGGTGCACATGCACGCACGCACACACACATGCATGCACACATGCACATGCATGCACACATATACACACACAGACACCACGCGCACGCGCACACACACCACGCACGCATACACACACAGACACCATACATACACAGGCACCACACACACATCATGCACACGCACACACACATACACACACACACACACAGGAACAAGGGAAGGACGCCAGGAGAAATAGAATCATCCTTTGAAGATGAATGAATGATAAAACATGCATTAATCACCTTTTCTGTGTCTCACTCTGTGCTACGGGCCAGGAATACAAGCACTGCAGACATGTAGGATCGCTCTTGTGCTCAAAGAGCTGACGTTTGGGGGGGAGAAAGCCACACCCCAGGGACCACAGAGAAGGGGAGCCTGGTTTGGAAATGGCCGGATGGGGAGCTGTAGGCTGATTCTCCCATCACAGCCCAGGACCTTGGGACAGGGCTTTGGTGGTGGTAGTGAGAATGAGCTAAGGAGGATGTCTGGGAATGCCTGGGAAGCAACTTGCCAGAAACAAAGGCGAGACCCTTAGGCCCCAGAGGAATGAGAGAGAGTCAGTCTAAATCCCAAAAGGCATTTCTCCATGGCCTCAAGTTTGATCTATAAAATGAGTCAGGTTAGGGTTGATGACTTCTGAGGTCATGTTCTGTTCTCAATCTGTGACCCTGTGAGCACTGACCACAGAGTTTGTGTGAGGTCATAGAAGTCTTTGTGATGGGGGACGCCCAGATTTCTTTATGCAGGAAATCATAAAGATAGTGCCATGGCCTCACAGGCGGCCTTCACGACAGGCTGGGCATGTTGATGGGCTGGAGCCTTGTTTGTCAAGCAGCCTCCCTCCCATGGAGCACAGTTGCCTTCCACTCAGTGTGAGTAGGATTTCCATGAGAAAAGGTTGATGTTACTGATGCTTTCCCTTCTAGGATATTAAGTGTGAAGTTGCATTCCTGTTAAAATGCTTGCTTTGTGTCACAGTTTGGGTTTTTCATTTTGAAACTAGGCATGTTTTCCTCTTTTCTTATCTCAAAATGCCCTTAGACTCCCCTTGTTGCAGGGGCTGCATTTTCCGTGGCCAATGAACCTGGGGACCTCTGGGCTAGAGCTCGGTAGTGGGGAAGCCAAAGTGAGCAGCTCAGGAGCTTCAGAACATTGCATTGGTTTTGTTATTCTATACCGTTGATCATCAGAATTGCTGCCATTTCCAATGAAATGCTTTAAAGGTTACTAAGCTCTCGCCATACAACTTTGTGGAGTGAATGATACAGACGTTACAGACAAGAATGCCCCATATGATCACACAGCTGTGCAGCCACCCTTGAGCCTAGGCCTGTTCTGACCCCAGGACCCCCAGAGCTCTTGGCATGCCATCATATTGGACCAAGAGTGGGAATGGACCTGAGAGGTAGCAGGGTACTGATCCCTTTGTTCTTCCAGAGAGGAAGCTGAGGATCAGGTTCAGACAGATGGGAGAATCGTAGCCTTGCACCACACTTCAGCTGCCTAGTAGGCTGGACCTTGGAGGGAGACTGAGTCACAGCCTGACTTCAGGATAACGGTAGTGCCTATGCTGGGTTGCGGGCACCTTCTCAGATGTGTCTTCTTGTTTCCTTTTCTCCCTAAGGGCTCAGAGTCTCCCATGATGATTGGCGAGTCAAGGAGTGACCTGGATGATGTGGACCCTTAAAGACAACTCCCTGACTCAGCACCGAGTCAAACCCAGGCTTCTTCCTGGGTGCTTGGCACCTTTTTGAAACCAGAATCTCATCTTTTTAAAAGTCCTGGAAGTTGAACTTGGCTAAATCTGAAGTGACTGTGGAGGATGGTGCCCTCATCACAGGATGTCCCCTTCAGCTGAGAGAAGGAAGGTGGGGGTCACGTGTCATGAGCAGGGGAGACCCCAGAGCCAGATTCACCTGCACCAAGGGCAACCGGCCCGATGCAGAGAACAGTTTTTGTCAAGGTTTTATCAAATAAAGCTCATGGTGGAAATTTTTATTATGTGAACATAAATGAGTGAATGTAGCCCTGTCGCTTTTCAGTGACGCTGCCAGAGGAATCACCCTGCCCTGGCTTTTCTACTGAAGAAAGAATCGGGTGACCATTAGGTAGGGGGCACCCACTTCATCTTTGTGGTGATCTGAATAGGAATGTTCAGAACGATGGACAGATGTGGGACACAGATGCTCGTTTGCATTGTAATATAGTACAGTCCAGTTTACACAGAACCTTGGTATTGAATATGTCTCCCTCACAATTTGTGCAGAATTCCCAAGGGCTCTGGGGTCGGTGCGGATCCTGGTCAGGTGCTGCCTGGATCCACAGTTTAGGAGTCACTTGGCTCTTTATGGTAACTTTCTAATATCATTCGATTGTAAAGAGCAATAAAAATGGCCCCATTGTCCAATTCACGCAGGGCTGCGTTATTTGACGCTGGGCTCTGCAAAAGGACAAGCTTGAATCATTAAAAAAAAACAAAACACCCCAAAAGCACTTTAAGATTCAATTTTATTGGACTTCAGAAATCATCTTTTTTAACACATGGAGACATATTGAATAATCTGTAGTTTAAATTAAGTGATCTGCAATCATCGCTTTGTCTTCAAAAACACAGAGTTGAAATCAGTTGTATACAATGAGAAACTTTTGAGTTGGGGGGAGGGGGGAGAACGGAGGACCACTGTTGTGTGGGTTTGTAGCAGTTTTACTATAAGGAATAAAACCTATGATTTGTTTTGTTCACTTTTCCTATGAGCAGACAGCAGTTAGAAAGGCAACAGCCCAGCCTGAGCTGCTCACCACTCACTGAGAGGCGGCTGCTCCCCCTGAAGGCCATTCAGATGATAACATACCCTTCCTGTCCTGCCCACCTTCTGTCTCCCATGCTTTCTGTCCTGTTGTTCCTTGATTTACACATTCTGCCTTACTTTAGACCACACAAGGCACCATGCTAGGATCCTGAACCTGAGGCAGGGAGGGCCTTGGGACTTGTATACACCTGGACATTGACTGGGCTGGCGACACAAGCAGCCTGAGTGCCTTGTGGTGGGCAGGTGGGTGGGTGGGCAGTGGCATAGGCATCTCACTGCAGGGCATCATCGATGGAGCCACGTCACTCCCTCCAAGTGACTGCGCTGGTGAGGAGGATGCTGCCGTGCGTCATTGGAATGGCAGCATTCGGTAGAGCCACAGGATGAAGGACGCTGGCAGAAGCTGGAGACAACGGCTTAGGAATTTTACATTGTTCTCATGATTTCCAGTGGGACATTTAGAACTTAATTATGAATAAAGCCGTAAGGGTCTCTTCCTCCCCACCCTGGCCCTCTCCCCTACCCCCTTGGGGTGTAAGGGTCAGCACCTCGTTGCTTCTTGTTGCTCTGGCAATGCATGCTGGGATGGCCAGCCTCGCTTTCTCAGGAGTGGAAGGGCCACTGTCGCTGCTCCCATTATTTCCTATGGAAACAACGCCTTCCTCGCACGGCCCACGGGCTGCCTTCACTGTCACCCGAGACGGGATCGAATGACTGATTTGCTGGTGCAGTCGATGAGGGTCGTTTTCACTCGCACGAGTAAAGACTCAATTTCCGGCTGCCGTAGCCACGAAACCTGCTGATGACTTTTTTTTAATGTAATTCAACAAAAGTAGCTGTGACAGACTTAGGTTGAAAGAGTTGTCATTTCTACTGCCAATTTTGTGGATGAAAACGTTTTTTATAAATCTTTCAAAGTAGTCTGCCGTCAAGCAGGAATTGCACAACTCACTCTGCTTTGTACTCAGGAGGCTCTTGATGAAGACAGCTTCAAGGACGTCTTCTGCATGCCTACCCCATGCTGGTGGGAACAGGCTTCCTGGAGCATCATCCCCTCCACAGCTGGACCCTCTGACCCCCTGAGGCATGCACAGGTCCCAATGGGAGGGAGTCCTCCACTGCTACCTCGAAAGTCCAGCAAAGGGAGGGAGGGTCCAGTCTGCTAGTGGAGAATCTGAATTCACTGTTGGTTTTAAGACTGGCAGAGTTCTCATGGCTTCTTGGAGCATAAATAAAAGTTTTTCAAAAAAGTAGAGTTGAGTCTGGCTGACATTTCTGTATTTCTAATGGGAAATGGGATCGGGCATTCTGGGTGGGCTGGACTGTCAGGCCCCAAGTAACCTGATTTCCATGGTTTGATTCCATGACTTAGTAGCAGGACCCCCTTGTTCAGGTTATCTGTTGCCTTGGCCTTGTGCATTTTCTTTAGGCTGTTCCATGGTTCACAAGCAGAGCGTAGAGCAAGAGAAGAAGCTGAACGTGGGCCAGTCTAGATTATGGCACCAGAGATGTAAACCTTTTGTGGGTCCTGGACTCCCTGGGCATTCAGTTTCTGGTGAAGCATCCTCAGAGTTTTAAAAGGGCTTTTTAAATAAAACCAATCAGGATGTGAGGGAAGCCAGTTCAAGGCACAGATGCCCACTAAGAAGCCTTGTTTGAGAAGGTCCATGCTAGAAAGAGTCTTGGTCCATTGAGTCTTAGCCCTGAGGCCTGGGAGGGTGAGGCCATGTGTCCAATTGATATCAGAGCTGGGAGTCAAGACCATTTATTTCCCAACAGGCATTTACCAGTCAGGCTGTTCATTCCTCCTCTTTGTAAGCCTCACTTTCTACTCCGATGCCCTCAATGTTTTCACCTCTTGTGCACCAGCCCCAGCTAGGACACTTGTCCCCCAGGACATCAATATAAGTCCTACCCCTTGGGAATTGGTCTAACCACCCCTTCCCAGGCCTCATCAGTCCACACCAACATCTTTCCTCTGAATTATAGCACTTGAATGAATGAATCATTTATTAAACAACATGCAAAGCTTGGAGGAGGCAATTGAGAAAGTTCTTAAGTATCTGTCAGATGGAAAGGTCCCAGGGAGCAGCAGCCAAGCAGAGGGTTATGCCCCTTTAATGCCAGTTAGGTGGTTCAGGAGCTTACATAGTACTGGGATACAACATGAACACCATGAATATAAAGTACAGCATTAGGGACTGAGCCTCTTGATTTCACCAATGTAGGGAACTCTGAGGTACAGA
This sequence comes from Notamacropus eugenii, assembly GCF_028372415.1. Taxonomy (NCBI): domain Eukaryota; kingdom Metazoa; phylum Chordata; class Mammalia; order Diprotodontia; family Macropodidae; genus Notamacropus; species Notamacropus eugenii. Next base: position 515,147,596 of record NC_092873.1, on the reverse strand, counting down.
AATTCCCTCACCATTAGGGGCTTTCTTGGAGACACACCCAGTAGGATGAGCCCTGGACAGGGTTTGACTCCAGGTTGTCCTTGTTTTGAGGCCAGTCATGCCTCCACTTCAAAGTTTGTCTGAGGTCAACTGATGACAGAGACCGGTGACCATTCATTAAGTGTTAAAAACCTGTTGTGTGCTAGGCTCTGTTAACGGAAAAACAAACAGTCCCTGCCTTGGAAAAGCTCACTTTAAAGGGATCAGAAAGGGCCTCAAGTAGTCTGGACTGGTTTGAAGGGCTGGGAGGGTTTACGAAGCAGAAGAGTGTCCAGTGTGAGTTACTGAACCTCCACTAGTCAATTGTAGGTCTTAGGCATGTCACCGCCCAGCTCAGTAAGGTGCAGTATCTCTGCTGCCTCCAGGATCAAATATAAACTCCTCTGTTGACCTTTAACGCTCATTAATAATCTGACCTCTTGCTGTCTTTCAGGTCTTCTACCTCCCTCTTCACACACTGTGATTCAGCAACAGTGCTCTAGTGTTTGTAGAGAACAGCGCTATTTCCTTTCCCCCCACCTTTGCTTTGGCTGTGCCCAATGTCCGGGGTACTCTGCCCCTTTACCTCTACCTCCTAGTCTCACTGACTTCTTTCAAAACTTAGCTGACATCTCCCCTGCAGGAGGAAGCTACTGGTGCCTCCCCCTCTCCAATGTATACTAGAACACAAGCTCCTTGAGGTCAGGGAATAGTTTCTGCCTTTCTTTGTATCCTCAGGACTTAGCACATATGTGGGATGCAGTAAGTGTGTTTTGACTGATGGATGATGGAAATTTTTGCAAGGAACACCTTTAAATTGAGTCTTGAAATCCTAAAATGCCAGAGTTGGAAGGAAACACAAAAGTCATCTGCTCTGATTCCCTCATTTTCCTTAAGAAGCTTAAGCCCAAGGAGTGGAAGCAGTGACTCCTCAGTACCACAGGACTAGGAGCAGAGCCAGGGCAGAAACCCAGGTCTCCTGGCTCTCAGTTCATTGCTCTTTGTACTGTCCCATCGAGGTGCCCCGGACTGGACAGTTACGTCCAGGGTCCAGCCAACTGGCCTTGAAGGCTTACTCAATGTTTCTTAATCATGGTAGTCCCCCAAGATCCCCCAGTCCAGTGAAGTCAGTGCTTCATCTTTTTCTGGACTTAAATCTTCTCAACAATCTACTCAGTACCTCCCCAGCACTTTACCTTTTCCAAATCAAACCCAACTAGTTCCTAACTGTAAAAGCCTGTTGAAGGAATAGCAGGGGGGAAAAGAAAGTACTATGAGAAGTCATTTGGGATTTAAAGAGATAAATCATGCTAAGACAATGGGAAAATCAAAGAAAATAGTGATCAATCCGTGTAAAATCCAACCCATGGCCACACAGCTAGTAAACCCTCAGAAGTGGCATTCTAATCCAAGTCGTTCATCTTCAAGTTCCCATAAAATAAGGATGCTGAGGCTAAGGTCACATAGGTATTCATTGGAAGAGACAAGATTCAAGCCTAGGCCTTTTGACTTCAAAGGTACCACTCATTCTACACTTTACTGTCTTCTATTCCAGCCCAACCCCTTCCTTCCATGTTGTCTATGTTCAACCATGTCTCTAGATGCTTCATGACCCCATTTTGGGTTTTCTCAGCAGAGATACTGAAATGATTTGCCATTTCCATCTGCAGCTCATTTTTCAAAGGAGGAAACTGAGGCAAACAGGGTTCAGTGACTTGCCCAGGGTCACCCAGCTACTGGCCCATTGATGGAAATCAGAACTTCTGATTATTCCTTGACAAGTACAACCCTTCTCCCAACCCCCACTTCCCCTCGCACCTTTCTAGATGTATGATCCACATCATTGACGGACTACTTGTCATATGAAAAGTTTTTATTTTTTAAAAGTCTCCCTATAATAAAACAGACTACAAAATGCAGAATAAATACTTTCGAAGTACAAAAGTCAAATGCTATTTCTAGAAAAGTTTAATCTTTATGTAAAAAACCCCAAACAAACCCATCCCAACAAAGCCCTAGGGAGAGCTGATTCCAGAAATCTCCACCAGAGGGGGCGCAGCTGAGGAGCAGGGTTGGCAGCCCCCAGCAGGACTGCCGGGAGTGAATGGTGACAGTGTGGGGACCCTGGAACAAAGCCAGCCTCCATGAGGAATTGGGGGAACTGAGATTGGGCAGTTGGGACCAGCTCAAAAAGAACTTATTTTCCAAGAAATCTTTCCAAACCAGCTATAGGCAAGTAAGAAATCATCAACTTGGTCGCTTTCGGTTGGACTCTAGAGTTCTTGGTGAAGGCAGGATGAAAGGATGAGTCACTGTGCATGGGGCGCTCAGGCACAGGCCTCTTGTGGATGGGTCAGTTAAGTCAGAGCAGAGTAAAGACAGATTCATGGGGCCAACGCTGTCCAGGATCCAGGAAGCTGTTGTAGGTGGGCATGCTCAGCCAGCCTCTCTAGGAGGGGAGTGAGAAAGAGAAGAGCCTACCCAGGCACGCCACCGTAGCCTGAACCAAGTCCCTACATGTCGTCATTTCTCCCTTCAAAAGGGACAATTCAGAAAATTAAGGGAGAGTGCAGCCTCAACTTTGGATAGGACTGTTGTGTCCAGGTGTCATCTTCCACTGTTTGTCTCAGAGAAGAAAGTCTGGTCTCCCATAACAGAGACCAAGCAAGGTTTCACTCCCTTCATGGCTTTCGGAGAAAGGCCTTCTTTCTGTCCTGGACCCCATTGGCCATGGAAACTTTCCACACCCAGTGCAGGCCCCCAACACCTCGAACCTAGACTTTGTCCACAGCTACCTCACGTCTCCCCCAGCCCCTGCCACCCCACCCTAGGCCATCTTCCACTCAGCTGCCCAGGGGATCTGAAAGCACAGGCCTGACCCTGTCAGCCCTCTTTTACATAACCTCCAGGGGCAGACAAAATCATCTGGATTTAAAGCCCTTTCTGACCTGGCCCTCCCTCCCTTTCCAGTCTCCTTATACCTTACCCACCCTCTACATAATCTGGTCTGCCTCCTTGTTTCTCCAAAGAGATGCTGGACTTTCCATTCAACTTTGTCTGGAAAATCTCCCCCCAGCCTCTATTCCACCTTGCTTGGCACCTTCGAGCGCCAGGTCAACATTCATCTTCTGCAAGATGCCTCTTCCAGTCTCCTTCAATTCGAGAGCCTTCCTTTTGGAGGTTATCTCCAGTCTCATCTGTCTAGAGTGTGTTTGGACAAGGTTGTTTGCCCGCCATCTCCCCATTGGGCTGTGAGCAACTTGAGTGCAAGAATGACTTTTTGCCTTTGCCTGGCCTACTATGTGCATAGCAGAACACATAGTAGGTACTTAAACTACTTTTTTACTTACTTTCCAGAATAATGTTTTTAAATGTATAAAAATACACATGATTATAAAGGAAACCAAGTGTTAGTAAAAAAAATAAGATGCCATGCTTTTCCCCATCCAAGTCCATGGACCCTTTGAATTCTATCCATGTTAAGCACCCCGCCCCCTTCAGATGATCATATATCCAAAGGGGGAGGGCCCTCAGAGACCATCCACATCCAGTCCAACAGCCTCTTTTAACAGAAAATCAAAGTCCCCCAGGTAGTAAGGGGCAGAGGAGAAATTCAAACCCAGGCCCTCAGTTCCCTTTGCCTGTGCTCTTTTCACTCTGGCTCACTGCCATCCACAAAGGGGGTGTGGCAGGGACAAAGCGAGAAACCCTGAAACCAAAGTTCCCTAAGGCCAGAAAAGACAGCTATTAATGCTATTACTAAGTGCTTGGGTTCCCTTCCATCTCTATAGATCATCTCTACAGATGGTTGGGTAGGGCCTGCAAAGCTGGGCTTGGCCTTAGCCTGGGAGTTAGTTGGGAATGATAAAGCAGGGAAATGGCTTGTTCTGGTGGCTAGTTTGTAAACACAGCTTCAATGGGGTTGAAGCAGGACTTCAGAGGCTGACATGGGGTGAGAAGCCTGAGGGTCTCAGGGGAGCAACCAGGCCTGGATGACCAAACAGACCCAGAGAGCCAGTGCCGAGGCCAGGGAGGAGACACTGAGAGGCCATGTTGCTTCCCTCTCATAACCTGCCCCAAGGATTTCCTGCTCCCGACAGCTAAAGCATGGAATGTCAGGGTATGGAATTCCTCTGGGTTCATGTGGAGAACTACCCCCTTCTTTTACAGGATAAAGGAGGGCACTCATGGGCCTTGTATGTTCCAGTATTCCTCATGCTAAGCCCCCACCCCACCCCAATTCTGACACTCCCTGTTATAGGTCCCTCCCAGTTTTGACACTGATTCCTAGATGAGGTAAGTTTCTGTTATCTCTCCTTTATGGTCTAGCACTTCTCTTGGCTTATGTCCTGGTTCTGGGAGGAAGGAAGAGAACTGTGGGCAGCTCACTGAGGCTGGTCTGAAAGATTACCATTTTAAGAGGAGGGAAGTATGCAAACATAGTTTCTTATGCCCAAAGAAACAAGTCCCTAGTGAGGGAAGGGGCGAGAGGAGGGAATATGGGGCACGCTCCAGGGTCTTCCAGTCCCCCTGGAAACACCAAAACCCAGAGCTTCACACTAGACTGCCCGCTCATCCCATGAGCCCTGGCAGAGGGGAATGGGGGGTGCCCCTCTTTTGAGGAAGGTCCCAGGAGGCCAGAGTACAAGCCCAGCTCAGTGAGGGCCAGCACCATGGCACTGGTCAGAGGAGGGCAGAGTAATCAAGTGGAAATCCAAAAGTGGAAAAGGGTCCCAGTGACATCTGATGGCTGAGGCCCAACGCACAGAACACAGAAGATCCTTCTTCACTCCCCTCCTCCACAAATCCTGCCAAGAAGCTGTCACTGGGGATTCTGCTGGTCCCTGGGCAGCTGTCTGTTCTTGCAGCAGATGACTATGGCGGCTGCCGGGAGGCCCCCTCTGCTGCCAGTGTGACTCTGAACCAAACAGGTGTTGTCCACAGGGTAGGCGCCCAGCGTGTTTGGGCCGGGGGAGTAGGCACTGCACCCGGTCAGCGTCCAGCCTTCTTCACAGGCCACTGTCACCTGTCAGGGAGAGCAGCAAGCTCTGTGGGAAAGGTAGGATGGCATCCGTCCTGCCCGTGCCCAGGTCCATGTTGGACCCAGGATAAGGTCCCGCAGCCGGGGAGCCATTGCATTATGAGAAACTAACTAAAGACAGCAATAGGGAGGGAGGGCGGGGAAGAAAGGGAATGAGGGAAAGAGTAAAAGGGAGAGGAAGACAAGGAGAGAGGGAGAGTGGGAAAAGGAAAAAGGGGGAGGGAGGAAAGAGATAAAAACAGAGGGAAAGAGAAAGACAGATGAGGGAAAGTCACTGAAGAGAAAAATGGAGGGAGGGGGGAAGGAAAGACAGAGGGAAAGGGAAGAAAAAGGAGAGGGAGAGGTAGGAAGGAGGGGAAAGTGACAGCACAAAGGAGACAGAGGAGGGGCAGAGGGAGGGAGATACAGAGAAGTAGAAGCAAGAAGGATGAAGGCAGATGGGGCAGAGGAGCAAGGAAGAGAATATGAGGAAGAGAAAAGAAAGCCAAGAAAAAATGAAAAAGAAAGACTAGACAGCGAGCTCCAGCAACAAGAGACAAGCCAAGAAAACCCATTCTAAATCACCGCCCAATGCACAGGCACAGGCACAGGTATGACACGGGTACCGCTACAAAATGCTTCACAGTAATAAGAGAAGATTTAAGCCATTGGAGAGACATTAACAGTTTATGTTTGGGCTGGAATAACACAGTAAAAATCGCAGTGCTCCCTAGATTAATTTACAGATTTAGTGTCCTATGAAACTACCAAAGAGACATTTCACGGAGCTAAAAAATAAAATTCATCTGGAGGAACCTAAAAGTTTAAACTTCTCAAAGGGCAAAATGAAAAAAAAAAAGTTGGAAAGGAGGGGTCCTACTAGTCCCAGATTTCAAACTTTAAGCCAGGGGTGGGGAATGTGCGACCTCGAGGCCACACAGCCTCTAGGTCCTCAAGGGTGGCCCTTTGACTGAATCTAATGAAGTATGGCCTACGTGTACAAAAATATTTATAACAGCATGTTTTGTAGTAGCAAAGACCTGGAAACAAAATAATGGGGGAAATTAAATTGGGTAATAGTTGAACAAATTTTGGTCGGTGAACGTAATGAAATACTATTACTCTGTAAAGAAATTACAAAAGAAACAGCTTCAGGGAAACCTTCCAAGGCTTGGATAAACTAACGCCGAGAGAAATGAGCGGGACAATTTATACATTGACTATCACATTGTAAAAGAAAACAATTTTGAAAGACCTAAGAGCTCTGATTAACGTAATAACCAATTATCATTCCAGAGGATTGTTACCGTAATGCCTTTTTCACCACTTTGTAGAGAGACAATGGACCAGGATGAGACCAACATTTTCAGACATGATCAAGACAGAAATCTGTTTTGTTTGAATAAGTGTGTGTACACATGAATACATATATGTACATACATGTATGTGTGTATTTATGTGTACATGTACATATATGTGTGTATGTGTGTATATGTGTGAGTATGTGTGTATATGTGTGAGTATGTGTGTGTGCGTGTGTGCGTGTGCGTGCGTGTGTGTGTATATATATATATGCCAGGACTAGGGTCAGGAAGACTCACTGTTCAAATGTGGCCTCAGCTCTGCGACCCTGGGTAAGGCACTTCACCCTGTTTGCCTCAGTTTCCTCATCTGTCAAATGAGCTCAAACCACTCTAGTATCTTTGCCAAGAAAGCCCCAAATGGGGTCACAAAGAGTCAGACACAATTGAAATGACTGAACAACAAAACAAAATATGTGCATGTATATATGTTCACTATAACATGTGCACACGTACGATACACGATGTACAGATATACACTATCCACATGTGTAAAGTAGGCTATACGAAGTTGTTTTTACACGTTGCAGCAACATTTCTGTGTACATATGTGCGTATGTAATGTTCAAGAAAAGCAAATATAATCACATATGTAAGATTTCACTGCATTTTTAACAGCACTAGAGTTTAAACAGAGGATGGGTAGTTGTGAAAAAAGAAAGAAAACCGGCCGACATCACCAATGGAACCTCAAAAATACCCAGACCGATAAAAGGAAGCTCTGAACGGGGCTCCGACAAGCAGGTTGTTTGGAGCCTGTTGTGTTAATCTATACTAACTAAGAAGTTTTATACAATAGAAGTTCAGAGGTTCACACACAACCACCTTTTCCTGATTTTCTTTGTTAGCCAAAGTGGTCATTTTTATTAAGTTCATAATATGAGTTTAAAATAAAACACAACACGGGAAGAGAGAACAACGAAGGAAGGGAAGAGAGAACAACGAAGGAAGGGAAGAGAATGGGAATGAGGGGAGAAGAGTGAAAGAAAAACACAGAGAAGGGTGGAAAAGAAGAGACAGAGGGTCCGAGGGGAAAGGGAGCCAAGGGTGTTTCCGTACCTTCTCCGTGGGTCCCTTGGGCTCATGTTCCTTCACTCTGCATTCGAGGTCCGGTGCGTGGCAGCAGGAAGCGTGAAGGGTCATCTCCCCTCGGCTCAAACACTGGCTGTGACCATGCTGGCTTTTCATGATGGGCTTCACCCGGTCCCCAAACTCTTCCCTTTGGGCATGGGAGGTGCAGCCTACAGGAAGGGGGAGCTTCGGCTCAAAGCCCAGGGACTGTTTCACTCCCCCAGCCTTCCCGGGATCACTTGCTTTCTCCGTTAAGAGTGGGATCCTTCTATCACTGGCTTCCTTTCCCTCCAGTTCTCCCGTCCATTCAACTCTAGCTGATCTTTGTCCTGACAATGAAAGACCCCTCCCATGAACAATTCCAAGGGGAGGAAGGAAGCGAATGTTGTATGACCTAGAGGCTTCCCTGTGCCTCAGTTTCTTCCTTCTGTGAAACAAGGGGCTGGGCTATGTCCATGGTTCTCAAAGTGTGGCCCAGGGACTGATGGGGTCCTAAGACCCCTAAAGGAAGCTGGGAGTCAAAAATATTTTTACAATAGTAGTAAGATATCTTCATTTCTAATATGATTAACATCAGTAGAAATAACCCATCTAAACAAAAGCGTTTGTAAAAAGGAGTCCTGAAACCAAAAATTGCTTTCTCCCAGACCCCTCCCAGCTCTGACATTCCTTGTTCCAAAGTTTCTCCCAGTTCTGACAGTCCAAGACTCCATAAACTCTGTTCTGCTGTATCATTTGGCTTCCTCCATGGCTCATGGCTGACCCCTGCCCAGAGGTCTTACCTGTGACAACGTGGCTCTCCTCATCACAGCGGGCACGGACCTCTCCAGCACCCTCTCCCTGGTGAGCTGCCTGGACGTGACATTGGGCTCTGGGTAGTACACAGCACCTGGCGATCGCATAGACTCCTTGTCCCCCAAATGCATTGTAGGCCAGGCATTCTTTCCTGCCCTCTCGGACCTGAGATTTAAAAGTAATATTGCCAACCATGTTCCCACAAAATAAAAACAAACACACAAACACCACAGCTCCCTCCAGACGTGCTTTGAAAGGCAGCCTGTGGTCACAGATGTTCACTCCTTCACTTTTGGATGCCTCCACATTTTAGAGCAGCTTCTATGTTGTGTGCCCTGCCTCAGTGACGTTCTGTATCCTAGGATTTCTTTCCTGCCCTGACAATCTCCATTCTAATTCTAAGGTGCTTTTTGCCTCTCAGTCCATCCTCCTAGGACATCCTGTGACCTCCTTCTTCAGAGAGGTTCCAGCCAGAGGCTTCTACCAGACCATCAGGAAGTCAGGGCCAAATTGTTTTTTCACTTGGCTTAGTGTTTATAGTTTAAAAATGGCAATTAGGTTATTGGACTTTGTATTCTGATCCATGACAGTCTTGATGGTTTGAAATTTGTGTTCATCCCAATGTAGTACAGAAGGCACTCAGTGTACGTGCCATCTCAGTATTCCCTTCTTCCCCATCTAGCTTAGGAAATACTGGAGGGGGGGATTCCATTTTACAGGAGAGGAAACTGAGGCCCAAGGAAAGAAAGGGAACAGTCAGGAGGAAGGGAACCAGAGACATCTCCTGGGGCTGAGATTAGGGTCCCTGCCTCTGGACTGCACTGGACCATGGCTGTCAGGGAAGGACTTCCCAGGACTGATCTGTCCCAAGACGGCTGAGGAACCGCTCCTCCTGGTCCTGCCTTCCTAGCAAAATGATAGGTCCTAGGCCTCAGAGCTGAAGAGATGAGAGCCAAAAGAGAAATGCGCCTTGCTTCCCCAACCCAGCCTCTCTGGGGGAGGTGCAGGAGGAATGAGATTCACCAGGATGGTGCGGCTTAGAGGAAGGCGCTCTGGAAGGACAGCAGGCTAACCTGGGCCAGTACTAGCTGTGGGACCCTGCACAGGTCACCTCATCTCAGTTTCTTCGCCTATAAAATGGAACCGATGATATTGATCCAATTCATTCGAATTCATTCCATGCAGGTGCTCTCCAATGCAGCCCTATCCACACAAGTTGTGGGTGCCAGCCAGGAAGCGTCTGAGGAAAGCTCAGTGGTGGTGATGGCCTTCACAGGTGCAAATGCTGATGCGAGCATGCTCAAGCCCTACACACACACTCCATGTAAGCTGAGATCCCAAGCACATACAACGCATGCAGGTCCCCCATGAACATACAAGCCCACATAACACATAGGTGCCCATATAATCATGCCAGCAGCACACAAATGATAAGATTGCAGAATCATAGATTCAGAGACAGAAGGAACCTTTTAGGCCACTGAATCCACCTCCCCCCAAATTTTGCAAATGGGGAAACTGAGGCACAGAGAGGTTAAATGACTTGTCAAGGATAACTCATCTAGTAAATGTCTGGGAAGGGATTTGAACCAAGAGGGTCTACGTGGTATTTACTATGTCATATATCACGCATGAGCATGAAAGTAGATATCACGTACCCCTCTGAGCACATACGTACATGATACCTGCACTGAACGAGTCTTGGCTCTTAAGTCAGAGGACTGGAGTTCAAATCCCTCCTCTGTACGTTCACTGGGAAATTCACTTTAGCTCCTTGGGCCTCAAGGTCCTCAACTGTACCATGAGGGGTTGGACTATTTGGTGTCTGAGGTTCCTTCTAACTCTACATCTCAGACCCTGTGATCTGGGCACAGGCATGCCCACATGGAAACATCACCTCCATCCTTTCTCCTCTCCTTTTCCCACTTTTGGAGAAACTGGAGCAACTCAGCATCTCCTCATTGCCACTGCAGCGAGCCATAGCGATGGCTGTACGAGTCGGGCCCGAGTTCGAGGACCACACTGTCCGGCAGTACAGCTGCTCCTCTGAAAGAATATATGAGGCCCCCCGCCCCGAGGCCTAGAGGTGAGTTGAGGTGAGGGGAGGGAGCAGGTTATGAGGACATTCTGATCCCCAGCAAGCAACCGGCTTTGGCCATCACCAGAAGGGCCCACCCTCAACAGCTCCAGGGACAGGCAGAATGATGAGACTTTGGTAGGGGACAGCTGGACGCACTTCCCTGATCTGTGTCATCACACATTTGAAGGAGGCTGGAGATGGGTACAACCTTGTGAATTTCTAAAGGTCAGGAGTCTGAGCCACTGCAAGGTCTGAGAACAGTCATGCCAGGGGAACAGTTAGCCAGATCAACACTGAAGGCCCAATGGGGAGAAATGTACATCAGCTTCCAACCCAGCAGGAGCTGAGACATGATTCATGCAGTGGCCATGCCACCCTTGGATGCAAACTGTGGGATCCATGCTACATAGGAACTGCAGCCAGTCTGAGCCTGCTCTCCCTGGCACTAAGGGGGCAGAGGGAAAGGTGTACCACCCTGAGGTGTTGGTGGGACATGTTAGTACTTCTGTATTCACTGTGTCTTCAATGTCAATATCCTTTTGTAAAAGCTAATTAAAGTGAATTGGAAGTGGAGCTGGGGCCTAAATCGTCAGCAGCTGGGCATGAGGAAAACCCAAAAAGGAGACTAGAGAGGTGGCATTAGAGGAAGACACTCCAACTACCTAGAACTTTGAGGGGGAGATAGAGCTGGCTTTGCTCTGGAAGGACCGAGCCAGAGGGCACGCAATAGAAGGAACTTTAGCACAGAGAATACCAGGGCTCAAAGGGACCTTAAAATGTGGCATGCTAGAACTGGAAGGAATCTTCTAGAACAAAGTCAGCTCTAGAAGGAACCTTATGACATAGAAAGCAAAAGTTGGAAGGATCCTTAGAACACAGAATGTCAGAGCTGAAAGAGACCAGCAAGACAGCTTCTCTCCTTGAAAGGGGCCTTAGAACAGGGGCTGTCGGGGCTAGGAGGGGCCTTCAAATCCAGGATGTTTAACACACCTAATCTTAACACCAAAGATAGCTTGGAGTCGAGGAGAGTCAGTCTTAATATCAGGAAGACCCGAGTTCAAGTCCTGCCCTGGAAATAGACTGGCTGTGGAGCCCTGGGCAGTTGGATTTCCCGCTCTGTTCTCTCCAGGCAATTCAACAAGACAAGAAACGACCACATTTTCACATCCACAGTGGGAGCTTGCAGTCACCTGCAGACCCCTCCCAAGTTAACATCATTATAGCAGCTCACTTTTTCTGGGAGCTTGAGGAATTTTCAAAGGCATTTTCTCCCACACTGTGCGAGTGAGGGCCATCAGCATGATTACAATTCCCATTTTATAGAGGAGAAAACAGACAGTAACTGCAGCATCCTGAATTCGCACCTAGGCCTCCGGACTGAATCACCGCCCTTTCCCCTGACAGGGGCATACAGAAGGGCCCAAGGGGCTGGAGAACCAGGAGGAGCCCTGGGAAGCTCACCTGCCTTGAGGCTGGATGGCAGCCCAGCCACCAAATTGGGGGTCAGCAGCCTCTGATCTTCGGGAAACCAGGCCTCATTGATCACATTCTTGATGGAGAAACGTATCAGTCGTTGCCTCAGCTCAGAGAGGGTCAGGCTGGGCTCGGCACTGAGGAGCATGGCGGCGATGCCTGGGAGGAAAACTGCACTGACTGCTTTGGCCCCAAACTTTCTCCTCCTCCTTCCTCCTTTATCTTCCCCCTACATCCTCCTCCTCACACACATGCAGGCCTGCCCAGACACCCCTGGCCCCCGGGGGGGGCTTCAGAGACTCACCACTGCCCTGAAGGGCATTCAGGGCCCTTCCCATCTAGCCCCATCTTTTCTAGACTGTTTAGACACCATCTCTCCTCCCCCACTTTACAGTTCAACCCAACAGCCCCTACAGGACTTTCTATCTCCAGTCTCTCTGACTTTGCCCTGGCTGTCCTTCCTCTCTTCTCCTCTGGGATCTCTCACACCAAGACTTCCCTTGTTGTTCAGACGTTGAGTTGTGTTTGACTTTTGTGAGTCTGTGGACTGTAGTCCATGGGATCTTCTTGGAAAAGATACTGGAGTGGCTCACTATTTTCTTTTCCAGTGGATTAAGGCAAACAGGGTTAAGTGACCTGCCCAGAGTCCCACAACAAGTGAATATCTGAGGCTGGATATGACTCCGATCTTCCTAAGCCCAGTGCTCTGCCCCCTGAACCACTTAGCTGCCTCCCTGTCCCCCAAGTCACAGTGTGGTTATTCATTTCGCATATTCCCTTTGCCTACTTAACTAAAGAAAATGTCTTATCTCTCAATAGGGGTGTAAGCCCCCTGAGGGAAGAAATGGTTTTGTTTTCCTCACTGTATCTTTGTACCAAGAAGAATGCCCGACCCATCCTGGGCCTTAATAAGTGCCTACTGAGTTCTCTTCTTGTCTTGCCTGCAAGACTATAAGCTCTTGAAGCCACTGAGACCATGTGTCCCCTCAGCACTTAGTACAGGGATAAGCATACAGTTGGTGCCCCATAAATGTTGAAGGGGCAGTGCCCCATTGGAGGGGAGGAGCTACATACCTGCAACATGGGCGGCAGCCTGAGACGTTCCACTCTGAGAGGTAAAACAGGTGCTGCAATCACTAGAGGCACCAATGATGTCTTCCCCAGGGGCAAAGAGGTCCACACAGCGGCCAAAGTTGGTCCCCAGGGCTCCCATGGCGATTGGCTGATCGTGTGAGTTTGTGGCCCCCACAGTGATGACCTAGAGGGTAACAATCGGGGAGAGGAGGGCCCAGGCCCAGGAGCATCCAATTAACCATCCTGAATCGTAGCTCATTTGAAGGGCTGCCCCCCAGGACAAAGGCAGCAGCCCAAGGCCCAAGGGCTAAGGTGCATAATAGGGGAGAGGCCAGCTATCCTTGGAGTCAGAAAAGGTGGTTCAGAGAACTGTCTGAATATGGCTGGGGCAGACAAGGCAGTCAAGGTGGGCTTCACATGACACTCATGAGGGAAATGGCCACGTTCATGCATCACAGACTCAGAAGCTGGAGGGGCTTTCCAGACTCTCTACTACAACTCCCTTACTTTACAGAGGAAGAAACTGAGACCCTGAGAAATGAAGGGACTTGCCCAACACCACCCTAGCTTTCTTCAGCAGAGGAGGTGGGCCCCAGTGGGGTCACAGACTCATACCTGCTTTTATAGCTTTAGAACTCAAGGTTAGAGACCTCCTCTCCCATCCTTCATCTCTCCCTTTCCCCAGTCCCTATCTCCTACCCCATCCCAAAAGACCTTGGCCTGTCTTGTGTGGTTGTGTATCCTTCATTCTCAAAAAGGACTATCAAATCAAGGAGATGATGACAACTTGCAATTAAATTAGATTTAAGTGAGGGAGAGCTGTGTAAAGTCACCAGCCTCACTTTCTCCTCCGGAACCATCTGGGTCCAGGAGCCAGATATCAATCAGGACAACTGGAGATGGCCCAAGATACAGTGGGAGACCTTGGCCTTTTTAAGCTAATGTCTTTTCAAGTTTTCCCTTTGAGTGAGGCAATGTGCATTCAGTGAATAGGCCTCTTTAAGAAGTGAGTCAAGGATAGAAATATTTGTAACTCTTGAGACTTTTCTCAGTATTAGGGTAGTTGGAGGGATTATGTACATATAGACAGAGGGCACAGGCTGAGTTGAATAGGAAGGGATGATATCTAAAAAAATAAAACTAAGGATTGAGAGAGGAATATATTGAGAGGAGAAAGGGAAAAATAGAATGGGGCAAATTATCTCTCACATAAAAGAGGCAAAAAAAGTTTTTTCAATGGAGAGGAAGAGGAGGGAGATGAGAGGGAAAAAGTGAACCTTACTTTCATCACAGTTGGCTTAAGGAGGGAATAACATGCACGCTCAATTTGGTATGAAAATCTATCTTACACTACAGGAAAGTGGAGGAGAAGGGGATAAGTGAGGTGTGGGGGATGATAGAAGGGAGGGCAAATGGGAGGAGGAGGTAATTAGAAGTAAGCACTTGGAGAGGGATAAGGTCAAAAGAGAGAATAGAACAATGGGGGGCAGCATAGGATGGGGGGAAATATAGTTAGTCTTTCACAACATGATTTTTATCGAAGTCTTTTGCATAACTACACATATATAGCCCATATTGGATTGCTTGCCTTCTCAGTGGAGATGGGTGGGGAGAGAGGGAGGAAGGGAGAGAAGTTGGAACTCAAAGTTTTAAAAACGAATGTTAGAAATTGTTTTCACATGCAACTTGGAAATAAGATACACAGGTAATGGGGTATAGAAATCTATCTTGCCCTACAAGAAAATAGAGGGGATGGGGATAAGGGAAGGGAGGGGTGTGATAGAAGAGAAGGCAGATTAGGGGAAGGGGTAATCAGAATGTATGCTGTCTTGAATGGGTGGAGGGGACAGATGGGAAGAAAATTTGGAACTCAGAATTTGTGGAAATGAATGTTGAAAACTAAAAATGAATAATTATTTTTTTTAAAGTGAGTCAAGGGATGACCTCTTTAATTAAAAAAAAAAATCAAACCGGAAGGGGAAGACCCTCAGGGTTGCTGGCCAAAAGAGAAACAGTTACTATTTAAATTCCCTCTGAGCCAGGAGGGTCCAAAACAAAATCATTAAGTTATTATTAAGTGGTGCTTGGGCAGGGATCTATTGTTGTCCAATCCATGAGATCCAGAGTGAGATGGGTTCGAGGCTTGGTCTTTAAGAAAGAAATCTAGCCAGTAAACCCCAAGTTAACTAAGCAGCATTCGGCCATCAAAGTCTCCCTTCCTTTGGGCAGCCATACCTCAGGTTCAGAAGCTGGTGAGTATAAACAAGCGTCGTCCTTGTAGTTGCCCGCAGCTGCGATCATCACCACCCCCATGCGCACCATCAGCCGGCAGGCAGTGTTCAGTATGTGGCTGTATCCCCCAGCAAAGGGAAGCAGGACTACCAGGGGACTGTAGGGCTGGGCTATCTGGGTCATTCGGATGAACTCCAGGCCTGTTTGCCACACGGAAAAAAACAAAACCCTTCATTGACTTGTCTGGGGACTGTGAGCCACCCCAGAGCAGGCCATCGAAGGGTCACAGGATGTAGAGTGGAAAGGACCTTGGAGGAAGCTGCTCATCTGGTCCAGCTCCTCCCTCACAGATCAGGGAGCTGATGCCCAGAGAGGAGGAGGGCTTGTCCAACATCACAGAGGCATCATACAATCGGCATTTTCTACAACCTGCCCACCACAACCCCCGGTTCTGCCCTCTGGGGCCAAGATGGACAGAGCTAATCCTTCTTCCTTCCACCTGAAGGGAGATATCTGATGACAGGTAATGAGCAGCAGGGCCCTGATTAGCAGAGCCCAGGTGCTCTGCCTCCAAATCCAGGGGTCTTTTCACTACGTTTCTCCATGAATGACTCTGTGCTAGGGCCTGGGAGGACACGAAATGGTCCTTGTCAGGAGGAGAGGCAGTGAGGCAGAGTGGGTGGGGAGAAGGCCTTGAAGCCAGAGACCTGCCTCTGATGCTCCCTGGCTGTGTAACCCTGGGCAGGACCCTTCACCTCTCCATTCCCCAGACAATCTCTAAGACTCCAAATTACAAAGAATGTGCTAATCTGTGTTGGTAAGAGGGGCTTCCCCACTTGGGAGCTTCCTGTCCCAGTACAGTCACAGACTCACAGACTTATCTTCCATCTCTTCCTAGGACACAAGATAATAGCAAGTATACACTCTACATTTTCCTAAAGCACAGTTCCAATTTTACCTCTCCCTTGCTTGAAATCCCCAGCTAGTTCCTTATCACCTACATGTTAATATCCAACCTCTGAGCCTGGCCTTCAGGGGCCTCCTCAGTCTGGTTCTGATCTACTTTTCCAGTCTACGTTTCTACTATTTATTTCATGTGCTGTATGGTATGTGCTCTAGCCTGTATGAAATTTGAATTTTCCCTTAATACATTTAATAATTTTCTAGCTCTTTGCCTTCTTTTCCCCTGAGCTAGTATGTTCTCCCCATAGCTGTAGTGTCTATGAAAATCTCACCCATCTTTCAAGGTACTCCTAGAAGGCTACTTCCTCCAAGAAGCCTTCTAAGGTGTCCCTAGCCACCAGAACTTTCTCCTTCCAATGCCCATCCATGCCATTGGGATTAAACCATCTCTTCTGACAATCTTGTATTTTGATTTAGTGGAAAGAGCCCTGGATTTGAAGTTAGAGAACCCTGGGTTCAAATCCTGGCCATTACTCCTTAGCCATTTGACCCAGTCATATTTGAGCCCCAGTTTTCTCAGTCATAGAAGGAAGGGGTTAGACTGAATCATCCCTAAAGACCTTTCCAGTTCTGATATCCTGTGCACTTGGACACCTTCCAATTCTAAATCTGCAGACATTCATTTAACAAAAATGCCTTGTAATTATGTGTTCCCTTCTCCTCTCACACAGTGGATAGAGCTCAGGGTCTGAAATCAGAAGATCTGAGTTCTAATCCTGCCTCAATACCACAGAAGCATCATAAAATCAGCATTTTCAGAGTTGAAAGGAAGGTCAGCAACATCTAGTCCAAGGCAGAGATGAATAAGGGTCATCCAGCTTCCTCTGGCAGGTACTCAGTGACAGGGAACTCACCACCTCCTAAGGTCCTTACCAGCTGTTCAGCCCTGGCAAGTCATTCAATCTCTGCCTGTTTCCTCAACTCTAAAATGAAGATAATAGCCCCTATCTCCAAAGATTATCGTGAAGATCAAATGAGATATTTGTAAATAAAGCACTTAGCACAGTACCTGGCACATAGGAGGTGCTATAAAATGCTTATTCCCTTGCCCTCCCCTTATAGCTCCCACATCAGGGCAGGGCTAGAGAACCTCTATCCTTCCCAGAGTGCCCAGCACAGGGACCACTTCTTTCAATCTAACCTAAACCTGTCATGCCACAGAGGAAAGTCATTGGATCAGATCGGTTTGGAATCAGGCAGATCACCACTCACCGATGAGCGTGCCACTAACTGTTCCCTTGCCTTGACAGTTCAGGACTCGGAGGCTCCGGACACTGGACCCTTTGGCAACACCAGCATCCCTGCCACTCACCACTCCAGCCAGGTGGGTTCCATGACTGTCACATTTACTGGCCTGCAAGGAAGACACAAGGAGGGGATGGTGACTGAAAATGTCTCTCTGCTTTCAATGGCTCAAAAGTCCATCTGGAGACCCTTTGTGATCCTCAGCACAGATTCTGGATCACTGCCTCTGAGTCAGAGGTTGGTGCTTCTCAAACCCTGGAGGCGGGGGGATGCCTTGAAGCAACAGAATAGTTTGGTAGGAACAGCTGAAAATCATGGTGGATATACAAAGGTGATGGCAGATCTGCTGGAAAATAATGGAGGGGAGAGGGGTCTCACCTGTCTGTGGAAGCGAGTGCCATCCTCCTCTGGAACATTCTCGAAGTCAGTGACAGTAACCTTCCCCTCAATCTCCCGATGTCCACTCTGGATGCTGGTATCCAGCAGGTATACTTCCACCCGGTCACCTTGATCTTTGATGGAAGACAGCAGAGGAGGAAATAAATAATAATAATGTCATTAGTGGTGATGATAACCCAACTGTATCCATAAGTCCATTGTACAGAGGGTACTCCTGTGGCAGTAAGCTCCCCTGGGTTCGAGCACAAGCTGAATGCAGAACGTAGGAGAGGAAGTTCCAGACCCACTTGGCAAGGTGGACTTGAAAACCTTTAAGATCTTCAGCTCTAAAATTTCATGTTTAAGAAGAACTTGGCCAACTTTCTAAATCCCTAGGTTCTCTCCTTGTTGACCCAGGGCTCCATCTTTAAAAGCGAAGAGTAGTTGTCTTATAGAGAAGGCAGACAGAGGTCAGAAGATGGCAGCTCTTGAGCCAGAAGGGACCTCAGAGACCATTTAGTCTAACCTCCTCATTTTACAGACTGAGTCTCAGAGAGAATTACTTGCCTAAGGTCACACATGTAACAAGCATCAAAGATAGGACTTGAGCCTTCATGGTTGAAGGTTCAAATGCCACCTCCTACATTTCCTGATCCTCAACCAGCAGCCAGCGCTCCCTCCAACCACTTAGTATATATTTTGTCTTTCTGGTATTCAGATTGTATCTTTGCAGATATATTTTGGGTTGCAGTCTTTCTCAGAGCTTCTAAGAACCCTTCCAATTCTCTTAGAGGTCAACTAGACTAACCATCTAACTAGTACTTGATTATCTCTTCAAAGCTGACATCCGCTATCCTGATTACTGGAGTAAATATCTAATCAGCTAGGAGGACTGTCCTTCCTCCCCAGCTCACCATCACCTTGTATCTATTTTGCATATGTATGTACACACACACACACATATACTGTAAATAGAGACATGCACATACACACATATATGAATGTATGTGTATATGTATGTATGCACATGTGTATGCATATGTAGTGTGTATATAGTATATATAGTATGTGTGTGTGTGTGTGTATGCACATATATTGCCTTCCCTGATAGGTTTCTTCCTGAGGGAAGGGGCTGTCTTACTTTGATTTTCCACATCTTCAGCACCTTGGACAGTGCCTGGCACTAAAGGGAAGGTTCTGACCCTGTGATTTCATGGAGACTGGGATCTCTCAAGTGATCCATCATAGCACATAGGCACCTTCTCTGCAACTTACACTCTTAGAGCGTGCCTTGGGCACTGAGGTGTTGAGTGGTTTACTCACAGTCACATAACCAGTATGTGTCTTCCTGGCATCAGTTTAGCTCCTTATCCACTACAGTCCACTGCCTCTTCAAAGGTGATTAATAGATGGATACCTGTTGATTGGTTGAAGGCAGGGACTATTTCATTTTTGTCCCTTTTTTTGTCCCCAGTAGAGTGTCAGGTTGGTATATAACAGGCGCTTAATAAATACTTGATGCACAAACAGGAATTCCCTCTACAACATCTCTGACAAGTGGCTATCCAACTTCCACTTGACTTCTAGTGACAAAGGAATCCATTGACTCCATTGCTAAATGTCCATAAGCCTTCTCACTCACTCTACCACTCTTCGCATGAGGAATCCATTTACATTTAGGCCAACTAACTTTAAGTAGGATTTAAGAATTTCCAAGGGACCTGAGGCCATTAAGACCATTTTCCTTCATTTCACAGATGTGGAAACTGAGACCCAGAATGTCAAGTGCCCAAGTTCACATCAACAGTAAACATCGAAAGTAAGATTTGGACCCAGGTCGTCTGACTCTAGGGCCTTTTCCACTGCATCATAAACTCCCTCTTCCCTGTGCTGTTTTTATTTTGACAAAGGAAAGCTCAATTCTTTTGGGGGGGGGGGGGCTGAGGGAAGTAATAAGGAAGATGATGACTGATATCTGGGAATGACTGTGATGTAAAATAAAATTATAATTTTAAATTTTTTGTTAAAGAATAGGGGTTGGTTAAGAAGTGAAAGTGAGGGATCATGGCCAGATGGCCCCAGCATTCACCCAATGCCCAAGAAATATTTCAACACCCAACAAAAGACCTCCATTTTGGGGGGGTTGGTGATGGTGGGGAATCCTCTACAGCAGACATTCTAAGCATCACAGTAAGTCACCAAGCAATTAATAAGCACCTGCTGTATGCCAGGCCCTGGAGACAAAAAGAAGAGCAAAAATATAAACTCTCCCTACTCTCAAGGAGCTCACAATCGAATGGAGGGGACAACATATAAGTGACTAGATATAAATCAGATATAGACCGGATAAGTTTGAGATAATCAACAGAAGAAAGACCCAAACATTAAGGTGAATTGGGAAAGGCTTGCTGTAGAAGGTGGGACTTAAAGACAGACAGGGAATGAAGAGGGCAGAGGTAGGGAGGGAGAGCTTTCCAGGCATGGGAGACAGCCAGAGAGAATGCTGAGAGCTGAAAGAGGAGCAGTAGAGAGGCTGGTATCAGTAGATCAAACTACGTAGTAAGGAGTAAGATGTAAGAAGACTGGAAAAGCTTACAGGATCAGAGGAGAAAAGACAGACTTGGGGAACACCCATGGCTAATGGGTACAATCTGGATGAAGATGCAGCCAAGGAGACTAAGAAGGAGCAGACAGACACATAGGAGGACCAGGAGAAAGCAGTATCACAAAAACCTAGAGAAAAGAGAGTCTCAAGGATGAAAGGATGATACACAACCATAACAACTACTGAAAGTTCAAGAAGGATGACTTGATTTGGTGGCTGACTTTGGAGAGAGAGGTTTCATTTGAGGGGTGAGCTTGGAATGCAGGCTTCAGAAAGTGAGGAAGACAGTGAGAGGAGAGCATATGGAGGCTTCCGTTGGAAATGGGTTGGCTTCTCAAGGACACTAGCCATGAAAGGAAAGAGAAATGTGGGGCGATAGCTAGTGGGGATGGGCAGATCAAGCGAGAGCTTTTTGAGATATAGGGAGGTTTGTAGGAAGCAGGGAAGTGGTTAAAGAGTGAGGAGGATAGAGGAGGCCATCTGGGAATAGAGGTCTGACAATTTTTTTTTTCAATCTTGATAACTGTATTTCACTATAATTGTATTTCACTTGGTTTCCTTTACAATTCTAGGTATTTTATGCATTTAAAAACATTATGATGAGAAGCTGTCCACAGGCTTCCAAAAGGGTCCATGACACAAAAAAGGGTTAAGAGCATCTTCCCTATGGCAAGTTTGTGGGAAGATATGGAAATATCTTCCCTATGAGATAATGAGTTCCTTGAGGGTCCTTTGTATCCCTAGCACCTAACACAGTGCCGGGCACATAGTAGGGGCTTAATGACACTTATTGACAGACTCAATGAGAGGGAGTTGGTGGGCTGCTATCTACACTTGTGAAGGGACAGCCTACATAAACAAATCATAGATATAGGAATTTCAGAGCTAAGACATTAAGCTGGGAGGAAAAACAAGGAAGATATTTCTATAAACCCTGAAGTCAATATGTAGATGGGAATCATCACCCTAATTACTAGGACCTCTCCTTCTGAGCCAACCACTTGCCTGGTCTATCAGCTTAGGGTCTCTCTCAGGGACAAGAGAGCAAGGTTTGCCTCCTCCCCACCAGCCCAGAGCAGGCTCCCTGCCTACGTCTGCTTGCCAGGGTTCTCTACATCCTTGGCGGACCTTGGCTCCCTCTACCAGCTATCTGCTAACAGAAGTAGCCATAAATGTATAGTGATGCTGCCTGGAGGATATGGGACCCTGCGATCCCCAGCGTTTTTCACTCCCATCCACCTGTATCCCCTCTACTAAATGTTCCCTTCCAAAAAAATCTGCCCTCAGCCCCTCCCTCCTGCCAGGCTATGTGAACAGAAGGCCTGAAATCAGAGCCAGCCTCTGCCTTTGGCACCCCTAAGCAGGAGGGCAGAATGAGCCAAACCCCACCAAACTATCCAAGTACCCTAGCGTTCACTTCTGGTTTGGATGAAATGCATGACTGGCGTCAAGATGGAAGCATTCCTGCCCTTTCTGTGCAAGTTGCTCCCCAGAAACCCATGCTTGAGGTGACCAGACACCACAAACATTTAAGAAATAAACTCTTCTCTGGGCCTCAGTTTCCCCTTCTGTCAAACACAGGGATTGGCTGAGATGATTTCTAAAAACTCTTTTTCTGTGAACTACTGATTCTCAGCCTGGGCTATGGTTCAATACAAGGGGCACCACAGGGTACCCTTTTTCCTAGAGTTATACATCTGACTGAAATGAATCAGATAAAGGTTGGCATCGGGAGTGAAAAAACCTGAGAAAGGAGCTTATGTAGTTACAACTTGGGAGAGGACAGAGGTGAAGCTGAGATTTACCAGTGTGCCCTTGTTCAAAGCTCTCACGGGTGTTCAGACAACGATGTCACTGTTGATCAGTCAGTGGATGGGCAACGTCGTTGTAAGTGTTTGGCCAATGGGGGCTAAGCAGCCCTGGCCATCATGGGGGCTCAGTGAATGGGCACTAAGTCATTGATGTCACTGGGTCAGTGATACTCAATGGGTGATCAGTCAAAAGTGTTCAGTCCATAGAGTCAGTGATTAGTCAAGAAGAGCTCACTGAAAGCTGCCAGGAGCCCTGAAACCAGAACCATGACCTTGACTGAGCAGCCAATGCTCTTCAGTCACTTTAGAAAAGGAAAAAATCGCTTCTTCTAATGAGTTCTGAGAGACCCAAGAAATGGGACACTTTCTACATGAGGCTGCCATCCAGCCCCCCAAAGAACTGACTCATCCTCTCTTTTTGTCAATTCTTTCTATTTTTACATAATAAGGGAGGTCATTTCATCTGACTTTCCTGTGAACAAGAATCTCTACCATGTCTAGACAAGGCGTGGCCCAGCACAGCAATGTTGGCTGAGGAGGCACTGAGCTACTGCTGCAGCTACTACTAGTACTGTACTACTACTACTACTATGGCTGCTGCTACTACTATGGCTACTACTATTTCTGCAGCTATTACTTCTCTCACTGCCCCCACCCCTACCCCAGTCCCACCAAAATTTGTTCTTTGTGCTACTTGGCCTCAGGCAAGTTTGTGGTAGTTTCTTCAGAAGTAACAATTGACCACAACAACAATTCCTGGGTATAGGTCTGGAAAGGAGCACTGGTCTTGGATCCAGAGGTCCTGGGTTCGAATCTTAGATCTGCCACTTCCTCACCAGGAGACCTTGAGCAAATATTTTTATCTCTTCAGGCCTACAAATTGTGGTAGTTGAAATGGATCCTCTGTGATCCTTTCTTTTTCTTCTTTCATTTCTTCCTTCCTTCCTTCTTTCCTTCATTTCTTCCTTCCTTCCTATTACCTGTCACCTCTTCATTCATCATTTATCTCTGTAAGCCATTTATACATTCATCATCTTTCAATCATCTATCAGTCTATTATCTGTCCATCCATCCTCCACCCACCAGCTACCTCACTCTCTATCCTATTATCCAGCTATTCTAATTTACCACTATTGCTGCTGCTGCAGCTCTGACTCCCACTACTTGTTACTGTTCAGTCCTTCAATTGTTTCTCGCTCTATGTGACCCTGGGGTTTTCTTAGCAAAGATACTGGAGGGCTTTACCCTTTCCTTCTCCAGATGAGAAGCTCAGGCAAATAGGAGGTAAGTGACCTGCCCAGGGTCACCCACCTAGTAAGTGTCTGAGGCTGGATTTGAACTCAGTCTTCCTGACTCCAGGCCCACACTGACCATCACACCACCTAGTTGCTACTTCTACCAACTAAGCTTTATATAATACCCACTATGCATCAGATGCTATGCTAAGTGCTTTACAAACATTCTCTCATTTGATCCTCACAACACCCCTGAGAAGCAGACCCTATTATTTTCTTCACTGGACATCACAGTATCTAGTGTCCTCCAAACACCTGCTTGAATTCCTTTGTACCTTCCCCATTATGGGGAAATCAAGGTGTGTGTGACTGAGCCTGGTAATCTTAGAAGCCTGTCACAAGGTGCTCGGGAACCCTGCCAGGGACAGTCTGTCAAAATACAAGGCTGGTGCTGGCCAAGGTTTACATGGCAAATCTCATGCCCTCAGGACACAAGCTCTCATGTTAACTTAGACTTCCAGATCAAACAATCTCAAGTCTGTCCTTTTGTCAGATTGGACTTGCCAGATTCCTAGGCTTAAAGAACTGGTAGGGATCTGAGAACAGGGGATGTCAGGACTGGGAGAGGCCTTAGAATAGGGGATGTCAGGGCTGGGAGGGAGCTTAGAATGTAGATTGTTGTCCTGGGAAGGAACTTTAAAACACAGGTCAGAGCTATAAGGGACTTTAGAACACAGGTCAGAGAGCTATAAGGGACTTTGGAACACAGAGTGTCAGAGCATAGAAAATAGAATGTTGCAGCTAAAAGGGATCTCAGAACATCAGAGGTAGGAATTGAAAGAAACTTGAGAACATGAAATGCTAGAACTGTACAGGGACTTTGAACACAGAATGTGAGAGCTGGGAGAAACTTAGATCAGGTTGTTGTTGTGTTTGTCCTTCGTTTTTGAAGAGGACCATGACATCAGAGAAATGATGACATGACTTGCACTTGACTTTGTTTTGAGTGAGGGAGGGCTGTGCAGGTCACCAGATTCACTTTCTCCTCTTGAGCCATCTGGGTGCAGTGACCAGATATTCATCAGGATGACTGGAGATGGCCCAGAATGCCAGAACTTAAACTACACAATTCTAAAACATATTTTGGGACATAGAATGAGAAAGGATCTTATAAGCAGAAGAGAGGGGAACTCTGAATATGGAACGTCAGTACAAAAGGGGATGGCAGGGCATTCTATGTCAGAGCTGGGAGGCCCCTCAAAGCACAGAACCATAGAGCAGAGGGGGCATTATAGAATGTTGGAGTGGGCTGGTGGGGAGAAGAGAGGTGTCTTCCAAAGCCAGATACAGAGCTGAGCCCAGAAGGAGACTTACTGGGCGGGCTGTATTCTTCTGATCTGTGTGGTGCCAGGACAATCCTGTCCAGGTTCCAAGGAATGCTCTGTGCGAAGACAAAGGCATCTTCTTCAATGTAGTCAACATGAGGTAACCTTAGTGCCTGCCAAGAAACCCAAGGAACTGATAAGCCTTTTCAGAAAACATTTGTTTTGGCCCAAACCATCAAAAACCACAGGTCTTCACTTGACTTCCTCTTTGCTGAATGGCACAGCCCCAGATCCTGTGTAAGCCCACCAGCTGACCCACCTGCTCCCAGAGCTTTTGCTTAGGAAGTTTCTTGCTTATTCTCTGGAAGGTGATTGAAAAGGCATTTTTGTAGAAAAGAGTAAAATCACAAACTGTCTGTGCTGAGAGGGGCCTTAGAACAAGGAAGGTCAGAGGAGACAGCATGCTCAGAATAGAGGAGGTTAGAGCTGGCAAGAAGCTTAGAACAGAGGAGGTCGGAGCTGGCAGGGATCTTAGAACAGAGGAGGTCAGAGCTGGGAGAAAGCTTAGAACAGAGGAGGTCGGACCTGGGAGAAAACTTAGAACAGAGAAGGTCGGAGCTGGCAGGGAGCTTAGAATAGAGGAGGTCAGAGCTGGCAGGGAGCTTAGAACAGAGGAGGTCGGAGCTGGCAGGGAGCTTAGAACAGAGGAGGTCGGAGCTGGGAGAAAGCTTAGAACAGAGGAGGTCAGAGCTAGCAGGGAGCTTAGAACAGAGGAGGTCAGAGCTGGCAGGGAGCTTAGAAGAGGGAAGGTCAAGAAGCATTTCCTTAGTGCTCACTATGTGCCAAGCATTGGAGATGCAAACAAAGGTGAGCAGTTCCTGGTCTGGAGGAGCTCACAATCTAGTGGGAAGAACAACTGTGTGCCTAGAAGACTGTGCAGGATCCATTTGAGACAGTCTCAGAAGGAAGGCTGTACTGAGGGGGCAGGTGGGGGTAGGTCTGTCTGTCTGTGTTTGTCCTTTGTTTTCGAAGACCATGACATCAGAGAAATGATGACATGACTTGCACTTAACTTTACTTTGAGTGAGGGAGGACTGTGCAAGGTCACCAGCCTCACTTTCTCCTCCTGAGCCATCTGGGTCCATTGACCAGATATTCATCAGGATGACTGGAGGTGGCCTTAGATAGGTGGTTTCTTGATGAAGGTAAGATTTGTGCTCAGACTTGAAGGAAGCCAGTGAAGAAAGAAGGCAGAGGTGTGGAGGAAGAGTGCTCCAGGCATGGAGCACAGCCAGAGAAAATGCCCAGAGGCTGGAGATGGCCAGTATTCAGATGAAAGTGTAAGTGGAGTGAAGTGTAAGATGACTATAGAGGTCAGTGGGTACCAGGTTGTGAAGGTCTTTACAAAGTAAAGAATTTTCTCTCTGATCTCAGAGGTCTGACACAGGCACTGGAGGTTGTGGGAAAGGCAGTGACATGGTCAGAGCTGGACTTCGGGAAGATCCCTTTGGTGGCTGAATGGAGGCTGACTTGGGGTGGGGGTGGGGAGAGCCTAGAGGTAGGCAGAGCCACCAGCAGGTTACCACAGTAGTGTAGGGGGGGGAGGGGGGGAGATAAGGACCTGCCCCAGGGAGGAGAGAAGGAGATATTTTGGAGGGATGATATGTGTGTGTGCATTCATCCTTCGTTGCCAAAGAAGACCATGCCATCAGAGAAATGATGACATGACTTGCACTTGACTTTGTTTTGAGTGAGGGAGGGCTGTGCAGGTCACCAGCCTCACTTCTCCTCCAGAGCCATCTGAATCCAGCCAGATATTCATCAGGATGGCTGGAGATGACCCAGGATGAGACAACTGGAGTTAAGTGACTTGCCCAAGGTAACACAGCTAGTGAGTGTCAAGTGTCTGAGGTGAGATTTGAACTCAGGTCCTCCTGACTCCTGCACTGGTGCCCTATCCACTGCACCAACTAGCTGCCCTCAGGGATGGTATTTAGCATCAGACTAGATGGGGAGGTGGGAGGGGAGGGGGAGGAAGATGGATTGGGTGAAGATGACAATGATGTTTGAACTTTGAACTTGGGTGCCTGGGAAGATGGTGGCACCCTCCGGAGCAAGAGGGGACTGTGGATGAGGGAGGAAAGAAAGGGAATTCAGTTTTGAACATGCTGAGCTTGAGATGACCCAAGGGACATCTGGGGAGAAATGTCAGTTAGGTAGGGGGTAAGGAGAGGGGAGGGCTGGGGGAATAAGTAAGAGCCAGGTCTGCTAGGGGCCTGATACTCAATCACAACTGATTAAGATGTGGACAGGTGAATCTGTGAGGTGCAAAGGGGATATGGAAATCAAGGCAGACTTCCTGCAGGAAGCAGCATCTGAACTGAGATTTAAAGGATGTGTTGGAATTCACCTGGCAAATAAGGGGAGAAAGAGCATTCCAGGCAAAGGAAAGGGCTGGAGCTCCAGATACAGAGACAGGGGAGTCCTGGGGATGTTGGTGGGACAGCTAAGAATGCAGTTTGGTTGAAGCATAGAGTATGAGGAAGGATTACATGATGTATGAAGGGGAAACTGAGTGGAGCATCTACAAAGAAATGCTCGTGAGAGCAGAGGATGCTGGGAAGTGTGATGGACTGGGACACAAAGCCCTAGATTCTAGCATCAACTCTTTGCCTCAGGCTCCATGTCTGTAAAATAACTAACAATACCTGGACCCCATCTCTCCCAGGGTAATTGTGAAGAAAACAGTATAAATTTTAAGGCACTAAAGAAGTGTGCGTTCCTTTAATTATGGATGTCCCTGAATGCCATGCTAGAAAAAATTCACCTCCCTAGGTCTCAGTTTCCTTAGCTGTAAAATAAAGGAATTGACCAGGTGACCAGAAAGATCCCTTTTGACTCTCACATCCTCTGTTCTAAGTTCCCTCCCAGCTCTGACATTCCCTGTTCTAAGGCCCCTTCAAACTCTAACATTCTCTGTCCTGGCTCCTAAAAGTCTATGATCCTGGGAGAAAAAACAAAAAGCCTTTCTTAGTAAAAAACAGCAGGCAATCTCACCCTGGTAGGAAGGGATGGCCCTCTCTGGGCACTGGTAGGCTGGAGTGAAGGCTCAGTACCTGTAGTGGGCCTCAGTACTCACAGCCCCTTGGGGGAGGCCCCCAGGATCTTAGACCTGAAAAGCTGAACCTCCCTCAAGCTCTGGCTCAGAAGAACAGCCCTTTCCCAGAGAAGAAACCTTATCCTGTGTTACATCATCTTCAAGGAAGCTGACCAGTGATGAAGAAAGTCAGAGGGGCCTCAAGTCATGGCTTTAATAACAGCTCCAGCGTCTCTGGTGCTTAATAGATGAAAACAACCATCCAATCCAATAAACACTTATTAAGTGCCTCCTATGTGCAGGACTGGCGATAGAAAGACAAAAAACCAGAGTTCCTGCTCTCCTGGGGCAGACTACTGGCAGGAGGGGGAGGTGACCCAAGGTACAGGCATCGGAGGAGGATTCTGGGTAACCTGAGGAGGGAGGGCGCAACTCCAGCTGAGGAGATCCAGGACAGCCTGGCAGAGAAAGTGGCACCTGAGCTCAGCCCTCAAGTCACCTAAGGATTCTCAGTAGCCAAAGTGGGGGTGAGGGTGGGGGTTGGTGGTGATTCCAGGCTTGGGGCGCAGCCTATTTAAAGTACAAGGCAGGAGACAGAATGACCTTTCTGGGAAACAGTGAGGAGACCAGTTCAGCTGGAATGGAAAGACCTGCAAGGAAAGTAAAAGAAGGAGCTGGCACATAGAAGGCACTTAGATGTTTAGTGATTATCTCTGTTTGGGTACGTGTCATTTCTGTTGATAGAGCGATAGAGGGCAAGGACTGTTTTGATTTTGTCTTTGTCTCCTCAGCACCTGCAAGGGTATCTGGCATGCAGTAGGTGCTTAATGTATGCTTGCTGATTGATGTCAAGCTGGTCTGGAAAGGGGAGTAAGGGAGATGCCAATGACCGTCATGGCGACTCAAAACACAGGGACCAAGAGTAGGGGATGCTGAGCTGTACCAACGTCTCCAGGACTGGCAAGAGTTGAAAAGACAGGATAGGAGAGCTACTTTTTTGTGTGCGCCCCCATGTGTGGAGCATGGGGTTATAGCTCCATTGGTCAAGGGAACATCTGGTCCAGCTCCTCTATTTTGCAGATGAGGAAATTGAGGCTCACAGAAATGAACTGACTTAGCCAAGGTCACACAGGTAGAGAGATGATAGGTGGAGAGAGAGACAGACAGACGGACAGACAGGATGGGTAGATAGATAAATAGAGATGATAGATGGAGAGGAAAAGGCCAAATAGATCTTATCTCTACAAGAGAAAGAGGGAGAAAGGTAGATGGAAGGATAGATGGCCAAAGATAGAGCATGAAAAAGGAAGAGAGAAGAGCAAGAGAGAGAGAGAGAAACTGAGAGACAGAAACAGTCATCAGGTCCTGTGCTAAATGATGCAAATACAAATAAAAGAAAGATTCCCTGCCCTTAAAGAGATCCTATTCCAGTGAGGGAAGACACATAAAGAGGCTGAAAGTAAGCAGCAGTGGTAGGATTTGAACCCCAAGTCCTCAGTCTCCAAATTCAGAATTCTTCTTACTCTCCTCTGATGCTTTCTGCACAATCACGTGCTAAGTGAGACAGTGAAAGAATGATTGTTCCCCATTTAAGAGGAAAGGAAACAGGCTCAGAGACGCTAACTCCTGGCCCAGTTGTTGGGGCTTCTCCAAACCCACCCCAGGGCCTTCACACACACACACGCACACACACACACACGCACACACGCACACATACACACGCATGCTCGCACAGCTGCTTCTCTTAAATAATCCACCCCTTCCCCATTGACTGTCACAGTAATAGATGCTCCCTCCCTTGGAAGGCTGGAGGACTGGGGCTGGGGGGACATCTGCAGGGCTCACCATATCCAGCACATCGCTGCTCATCTTCACCAGGAAGCCTGGAAAGAGGTCATGGAAGACATGGAGGATCTTAGTGAGGTAGCCATGCTTGGCGGCCCGAGCCTGGAGACGGCGGATGGTGCGTTCGGTCTGGGATTTGTGAGTTTCTTCTTTCAGCACCACCAGGTAGTTGCCAGGATGCCG
Organism: Notamacropus eugenii; assembly: GCF_028372415.1. Lineage (NCBI taxonomy): Eukaryota > Metazoa > Chordata > Mammalia > Diprotodontia > Macropodidae > Notamacropus > Notamacropus eugenii. Next base: position 515,117,785 of record NC_092873.1, on the reverse strand, counting down.
CCAGGCGTGCTAGATCCCGACACAAAAAGGCACACAGTAGTTTACAAATATTGTCCCATTTGATCCTCACAACAACACTGGCAGGTAGGAGCTATTATTATCCCTGTTTTTCCCCATTACAGAAACTGAGGTAAACAAAGGTTAAGTGACTTGCCCAAGGTCACACAGCTAAGTGTCTGAAACAGGATTTGAACTCAGGTCTTCCTGACTCTGGGTACAGCACTCTGTCTACTTGCTCCTAGATGCCATTAATGCCTCTACTTAGGACTCAAAGATAGATTAGAAAAGTCTCTGCCTTCAAGGAACTTAAACTCTAATGGAAAGAATTCATCATGTGCTTGATCCTTGGAGAAGGATGAGGGCGAGTCCCTCTCAGCATCCCCAACACATGTGGACCTAGCAGGTTGGGCAGGCCAGGCTGGGACCTTCCATCTGACACCTTCAGGGGCTGACATTCTGGATGACAAGGTCCTGCCCAGGGTCAGCATTTCCCTATTCAACCCTCCTTTCCACGTCTGCCATTCAATGTTCTAAGGCACATCCTAGAACACACCTTTGGCACCTTAGCCAGGATGACTCCAGTGATCTTTTACCCCCATTCTCAGAACACCACACACACACACACACATGCACGCACGCACGCACGCATGCACGCTCGCTCGCTCGCTCTCGAACTCACCATGTACCAGCTCTCCCAAGAATGGGGGAGGTACTAGCCACAAGGGAATGGGGATCAGGGAAGGCCCACCCCCCTTTCCCCCAGTCCAAACCTTTGCCAGTCCTAGCCACCCCACCAGGGACTTTCATACCCCACCAAGGCCCAAGGAGGGGTTACAAAGATTAGTTACCACCCAGAATGTACCAGAGAGAGAAAACCAGGGAAGGGGTCCCCGAAGAGGAACTTTTTTTAGTTTTCTATTTGTCTTTATTAAGTCAAATGAATAACAAGCAAGTACCTTAAGTACCTTCTATATTTGGGGCTTTGTGCAAGGTGCTGGAGACACAGAAACAAATGTGAAATAGCCCTGTCTTCAAGGAATTTACACTGGATTGAGGCAAGAACATGTATACACACATGTACAATATACACACACATGTGCCCATACCCATATATATGTACTAATATCCATACAAACATATGCACATACATACCTGTATAAATATATACACATTCGAAGCCGGATGGTGTAGTGCACAGAGCACCAAGCCTCAAGTCAGGCAGACTCATCTTTCTGAGTTCAAGTCTGGCCCCAGACACTTACTAGCTGTGTGACCCTGGGCAAGTCATTTCAACCTGCTTGCCTCAGTTTCCTCATATGTAAGATGAGCTAAGAAGAAAATGGTAAACTAACCCAACATCTTTTCCAAGAAAACCCCAAATGGGGTCACAAAGAGTCAGGCATGACTGAAAAATAACTGAATGACAACATACATGCATATGTGTGTATATGTAACATACACACATGAACATAAATACAATATATTTATATGTCTATGTGTATGTATACATGTATGTATATATACATACACACATATGTAATATATATATATACACACACAAACACACATAATAATTACAAGGCAGTGAGGGGCGGTACTAGCCACAAGGGAATGGGGATCAGGGAAGGCCCACCCCCCTTTCCCCCAGTCCAAACCTTTGCCAGTCCTAGCCACCCCACCAGGGACTTTCATACCCCACCAAGGCCCAAGGAGGGGTTACAAAGATTAGTTACCACCCAGAATGTACCAGAGAGAGAAAACCAGGGAAGGGGTCCCCGAAGAGGAACTTTTTTTAGTTTTCTATTTGTCTTTATTAAGTCAAATGAATAAGATCTTTTCATTTAGGAAGCACATAAACATCAAAATATAATGCCATTATATCCAAAAAGTAGGTCCATAAGACAACAAAGGATGAATTCGGGGTTTTTGTTTGTTTGTTTGTTTTTTAACCTAACCATATTTCAATTTATTTGAGAAATCGTTTCATTTGTTCAGGTTGCTGCAGCAGCAAATTCTAGAATATAGTAGACACTGTGTCTCATATCTGCTCTAAAGTCCACTTGAATTGGATAATTTTATCATGTTATTTTCATAAACAATCAGGCTTCTTGAAAAAAGTGCTGCCCATTCTACAATTAGATAGAAAGAGCCCCCAGTATTTCTATTTAGTCACCATTGCCTAGGAAACCGGTTTCTTGGTCTCCATGCATTCCAGAGTTCAGTAGCTGGTCTTTCTTAAGCTTTCAAAATATGAAATGAGATAAAGGCAAGGCCCAAGATATGTAAATAAAAGCTGTGTTTTATTTCCACACCCACAATCTGCTTTTTTTTTTTTTTTGTAGGACAAAAGAACTGTTAGTTTCCTCCATTTCCTGAAAGAAAAACTCTGTTTTCCTGAACTTAAGAATTGTATTAACAATTTGACTGACGGGTTTTTTTGGGGACCATGAGCTTACGTTAGCTTGGGTGTTAATCCTGAGAAAGAACCAAATCCCTGCTTGAAAAAATGGTGTGATTCAGTAAGCAGGGAGTATACTGCAACACTTGTAGTAATAAAATGAATATTTCCATCAATGGTTCCACAGCTGATGGTCTGTAGTACCTTCTTATATTCAATCTTTCCGGTTTCATCGCCTCATCTCTAAAAGGGACCAAGAGCAGTTAGCACCTCCATAGGGTCATAGGAGCATGAAGAGAAAGATTCTCTGAAGAAGCTGAATCTTGCACTGTTTAAAAGGCATTTATGATCAGAAGATGTCTCTCAGTTTTTGTACTTACATTCACTATGCAGGCCAATTTAAAAAAAGGCCAATGGAACTGAAATCTTTCTTCAGGCAGATGAGTTTAAAATGCATTAGGAGAGAATGAAGAATATTTTCTAGTAGGCTGTGAGTATTTGAGAAAACATAGTCCAGTGATCAGAAGTAGGTGGGTGTGGAAATGATGTAAAAATATGCATGAGACAGAGATTTAAACTGCATAGATAAAACTTTGGAGAAAAACAGATTCTGAAGAAGTCTTGAAAGTAGATAGAAATTTTCTTACCCCAGTTTGCAAAATTTGCAAAGAGAAAAGGAATCAAAATGGATGAATTCTGTTTTGTTGGTAACATTCTTGATACTCTAGGAACTTTTTGAGAGACCTTGGTTGGTGACTTTGAAGTTGAATGTGTCACAAAGTAGATGGTGATTGATTAACCGGACCACATGAGGTCTGGGGACTTTCTTTCCCCATAAAAATCTCTCCCCAAAACACCATCAAAAGAATGATTCCGAAATGCTGGGAGAACCTAATAAGCATACTACTAGCTTTTATTTTTTCCACCTAATAGTATTTAATTTTATGTTTTATACTATCATATTTTATATTTTATTTTTCCAGTTACATGCAAAGACTGTTTTCAACATTCATTTTTATAAGATTTTGACTTCCAAATTTTTCTCCCTCTTTCCCCTCCTCCTCTCTAAGTCAGCAAGCAATCTGATATAGGTTATACATGTACAATCATGTTAAACATATTTCCACATTACTCAAAGGGACATTCTTAAATATGATTCTTTATCCAAGCACATGTTCATGTGCCAAAAAATATCTCTTTCTCCCCAGCAGGGAGGTATTTCTCTTAAATCAAGCCACATGTCTTCCAGCAGGGGCTCAAAGTTTCCAGGGGACAGGAAGTTATTTTTCAATTTTCCAAGGAAAGAAGGTGGGGGTGCAACCTTCAAACCAGCATGTCCAGATGTTCATTCCCTGCACTAAGCACCGGACTTCACCCCAGCGGTTATTTCACAGATGAGATGGGAAGGGACTTACCTTCCAAAGACTGGGGTTAAGAGAGAGGTAGCCCAACACCCCAGTTAGTAGGTCTTTCCTGGAATTACAGAATTTGAGAGATTGGAAGAGACCCCATAGTTCCACGGAGAGGCCAGAGGAATCCCAAGCTGACTCTCCCCTCTCAGACACAGGGATTGGGGTGGTGCTGAACAAGATGAAGCCTTGAGAGCTGGGAGGGACAGAGCCCTGCAGGGGGGAAGCCCACATCCTTAGTCCCTGGGGAACTTTGAAAACCTCCCTCTGGCTCTCAGTGTCCTCGTTCTGCTATAAGAGACTTCAGGAACGACCTTGTAAAATACCTTCCAGCTTAGGTTACATCTCCAGATCTGGGGGGAACTCTAACCTTAAGTGGTCTCTCTTCTTGCACTCACTGTTGGTTCCGATTGATTTTAGATCGGAAAAAGGCCTTAAAAACTATGGGGTCCGACCCCCTCACTTTACTGAGGAGGATAGCTTGTGGCTTTGGACTGTTTCAGATGCTGCCTCAGTCACTCACTGGCTGGGTGACCCTAGACATCTCAGCCTTGATTGGATAATTCGATGTAATAGTGACTTAGCGAGTGACTTACACACTGGCGGCTACAAAGTATCTAAGGCAACATTGGAATCCAAGTCTTCCTGAGACCACGCCCAGGGCCCTTTCAGTTTTGACAGTTTATGTTCCATATCCTAAAGTTTGGTGTTCTAAGCTGCCCTCCACCGCTGACATTCTCTCTTTAAACTCCCTTTCCTCCACCTCCACCACTTCTGTTGGCACATTCTATTACAAGATCCCCTCCAGCCCTGACATTCTCCGTTCTAAGCTCCCCTCCAGCCTTGACATTCTCCGTTCTAAGCTCCACTCCAGCCCTGACATTCTCCGTTCTAAGCTCCCCTCCAGCTCTGATATTCTCTGTTCTAAGTTCCCCTCCAGCCCTGACATTCGCCCGTTGTAAGCTCCCAGCCAGGCAGTTGTGACATGCTCCGATCTCCTTTCTAACGTGCTGCTCTCGGTATTCTAAGTCCTGGGGGGTCCGTCCATCAACTCCATCTCTGGCTGTTTGCTAAGCGCGGGATATGCTCGGTCTCGGTTCCGCTCCCAGTCCCCTCAAGCTGCCCACGAGCCTACCTTGTTGCTGCGGTAGAAGGCTGCTGATGCCACCTGCTTGGCAAAGTCGGTCTGATTCTCCTCCTCGGAGGGGAAGGCGAGTGCGAGGAGATCGTAGTCCCCTTCGTCGTCCTCGTGCGCGCAGACAGGGCCAGGCCAGGGGAGCAACAGCAGAGGCAGCCCCAGCCCCAGCAGGAGCCAGGGGAGGCGCAGAGGGCAGGCACCCATGCTTCTAGCGGCGTCTGGGGGGCCTGATCTGGGAGCTCGGGGCCGGGGAAGGTGGCAGCACCGCGCCTGCCAGGCAATAGCTCAGCCCGGGATGCGCCCAGGAGGCGAAGGGCCCAGGGGCGCTCGCGGCTCAGCCCCAAGCCTGGCTCGGGTCAGAAGCCAGGGGCTGGAGCTGCAGGGCCAGGGGCTGGCGGGACTTGGGAGTGCTCCTGGCCAGCGGAGGAGGGACTCGCACTGGGGCAAGGATGCCTACGACTTCGCCGCCTAGCAGCTCCGCACCGAGTGCCCGGGGAGCCCCTTCTTCGGGGACCCCCCTCCTTCCCAGCCCCGCCCCTATCCCACGCCAGCCCCGAGTGTGCCGGTGCGCGCTCGGGTCCCGAGCTGGGGCCGCTGCGGCAGCCAGGACCCTAGGCTAGGCTGCGGAGGTCGGGGCTGGTGCTCGGGCTCTCCCTGCCGCTCCCCGATGGCTTTCCCTAAATCCTGCGGGGCGTGGACGTGTGACGCCCAGGGCGCGGGAAGATCACGCCACCGAGGTCCCATCGGACGATCTTCTCAGATTAAACATTAACGGGGCGGGGGAGAAGGAAGGGGGGGTCCCCCCGTCCATTCAGGGAGGTCCCTGCCTCTTTTCCCCTTGTCGGGTCACATTACCGCACTGGGCAAAGAAGCAAGGGAAATGGGGAGAAGGGTGGCACACCCCCTCTCCACACTCCCTCGGCCCCCCAGAAAAGGGACTGAGAGTTAGTCCCCCCCCCCCCCGCCCGGTATCCCGCAGGCGAAGCGGAAAGATGGGGGCAGAGGTGGGGCAGGCACTGCCAGGGTGAAGGGGAGGGGGCGAACAAGACGCCAGATGGAACCTGGAGCTCAGCCCCGTTTCCTGTCCCAAATGGGCTCGGGTGGGAGGAAGGAGAGTGGGAGGAGATGGAGAGGCCGTTAGTGTGAACTAAGATCAGAGAAGCCGAGCGGAAACCGAAAGAGCCCGGGCCTCCCAGACCAGGGGCCAAACAGTGGGTCGGGCCTGGGCTCTGCCCCCACCTGCCAAACTGCTTCCGAGGTGCCTTCCAGCCCCAGCATACATATTTAAAGTGGATGTTACAAGCATTCATAATAACAGCTAACATTCACATGGCACCTATTATGTGCCAGGCATTGTTCTGAGCCCTTTACAAAGATCTTATTTGATACAATTATTTCTATTATTATCTTCAATTTTACAAGTGAGGAAACTGAGGCATACAGATGTTAAGTGACATATCCAGGGTCACACAGCTAATGTCTGAAGCAGGATTTGAACTCAGTGTTCTTAACTCCAGGCCCGCTGCTCTGTCCCCATACCACCTAGCAGACCAAATTCTAAGGTCTGTTAACAGGATTTTACTGAGCCACTCTCTAACCTGAGAATGAGGAAACAGCAGGCCAGAGACAAAGTGCCAGCAACCAGATAGGGTCTGATTATTTAGGTTCATTATGAGGAACAGATTCGCAAATCCAGAATTCTCCTGTTTAGAATTCCATCTCACTGAAGTGAAGACAAATTATATACATACATCCAGGAAGGTGGATTACAAATAATCCCTCCCAGGCCCAGAGTGGCTTCCCATGACATGACAAACCCCCAAATGGAAGACAATCTAACTCTGGAGTCCTGTGACAGCCATATTGCTCCTGTCCTTGGGGGTCATTACTTGTTGGGTAACAGGACTAGAGTTCTGTGATGAGAATAGGTTCTACCATCTTTCATTCGCTTTACTTCAGGTAGGCAGGCAGAAGGATGCCCTTGATTGTGAGCCCTAACCACACTGATCATTTCAAGCTGCAGTGTGAGTCTGACTCATAAGCTGGAAAAGGCAATTCTGAAAAACCTAATCTATTAGTATATTCATTGCACATACTATATCGATGATTATGAAAATCAGAATCCCCTCCACAGGTCCCTCCTAGCTCGGAGGTTCTTTGTACTAACATTTTGTGTTCTAAGGCCCCTCCCAGCCCTGACATTTCATGTTCAGAAGATGAGATGGAAAGAGCCCTCAGAAGTCACCCTGCCCAACTTCTAAGAGACATGCATGAAGATGGCACTCCAGAGATTGTACAGTTTAGGTAAGGATTGGCCTGTGTACCTCCCAGGGCTCTTACAATCCTGTAATCATTCTGTGATTATGATTCTGTAATAAGAGTTTACAGTATGGTGAAGTAGGGTGCTACCGTGGTGCGAAGAGCACAGGATTTGAAGTCAGAGGATTTGGCTTCAACTTCCAGTTCCTCTGAGTGACCTTGGACAAGTGACTTTGGTCACATGACCACTCTGAGCATCAGGGCCTTTTCTGTAAAATGAAGGAGTTGGTTTAGGTCAGGGATTCTTGCCCAGAAATTCACAAAACCTCACAGAGATGGAACAACTCTAAGTCAAGGAGTCCGTGGATAGATTTCAGGGAGGTTTACAAACTTGGATGGGAAAAAATTGACATTCTTATTTTCATTAAGTTCTTACTGAAATGATGACTTTTAAATGAGTGTACTCATTTTAGTACTTAGCTGAACCTGTACGTGGAACTCAGCCAATCAGTCAACAAATTCGTTAAGCTCTTATCATGTACCTACCACTATGCTAAAGAGATGGGGGATGCAAGGAAAGGCATACCCACGATTCCGCTCTCAAGCAGTTCACAGTCTAATGGGGAGACAAGATGCAAACATCTCTATGCAAACAAGATATCGATTGGGTGGGTGGAAGGTATTCCCAGACGGAAGGCAGCTTGGGTAGTGGTGATGGGGATTGAGAAAGGCTCCTTCTAAGGTAGGATTTAAGCTGAGGCTTGAAGGAAATCAGGGAAGCCAGGATGGAGAAGACAGGAGGATCCAAAGCATTCCAAGTAGGGGGCAAAGAAAATGCCTGGAGTTGGGAAGATGGACAGCCTTGTTTGAAGATTAGTGAGGAGGGCAGTGTCACGTGGATGGGAAGAAAGGACAGGCTACAAGGCTTTAAAAGCCAAACAGAGGATTTTAGGTCTAATCTGGAGGTAATAGGGAGTCACTGGAGTTTATTGAGGAGGGGAATAATGTGTCCTGTTCTTTGATTTAGGATGATCACTCTGACAGCTGAGGAGAAAATCGGCTGAAGTTGGATGAGACAAGGCAGGGAGACATCAGTAGCCTACCACAAGAGTCCAGGTGGGAGGTGTAGGGGGCCTGCTCCAGGGGGTGGAAGAGGCTGAAGGAGCATATCCAAGAGATATTAGCAAGGTAGAATGGTTGGGACTTGGGAACAGATTGGAAAAAGCAGGGTGAGAGACCAAGGAGCTGAGGATGCCACTGCTATGTGAGCCTGGGCACCAGAGAAGATGGCAATGCTCTTGACATAAACAGGAGGTAAGGAAGAGGAGAAAATTAGGGGGAAAGATAATGAGTCCAGTTTAGTAGAATTGACAGAGCCTGCTCCTCTATGAAGATCTTTCCTGGTTCTTCCCTTGCCCATTAGGCTTAAATGATAGTATCTCTCCCTCCTCTGAGCTATCTCAGCATCTTTTACTTCCCTTATCATATTAATTGAAATGGACGGACGGAGACAAGCACAGGCAAGAGTCAATTGAGAATTTGGGAGCATCTTTATTAGCCGGCGGCTGTCCTCCAAAGAGGCAGCCCTGAACAAAGGTGTGTGTGCCTTTTAAGCATCTTAGCCCTTCCCGGTACAGCCTTGTGGTTCCAATAGCACACATTTTTCACAGAACAGTATTGACAGGGGTTCCTAGGTACTGCTAGGCAAGGGGGCACAACAGAGAGGGGGGCTCAGGCAGCTGCTAGGCAAAGGGGTACAACAGAGAGGGGGGCCCAGGCAGCTGCTAGGCAAAAGGGTACAACAGAAAGTGTAGCCACTAACAGTAAGTGGCTACTAGGCCCAACCCTGCCTAGAAACTCAACGGACATTTCTCAACCCAGGGGCTCTGGGGGAGAGGGGAAATAACGTCTGCTTCATTAATAACTTACAATTATGCCCATTATCTCATCTGATCCTCCCAACCATCCTGTGAAGTAAGTAGAATAAGTACTATTATGCCCAGTTTACAGATGGGAAACTGAGACACAGAGTGAGGAATTGACTTGCCCAGTCATGTATCTAGAAAGTTGTGAAATCAGAAGTTGGAAGCTCCCCTGCATCACGCCCCCTTTCTTTGAGCACCTTTCTGCCTCCTAGCTCTTAGACAGAATGGGTCAGGGAAGGAACCCTGGATTTGGAACCAAAGGACTGAGGTCCTGGGGCCTTTGTGCGCTTCAGGAAGAGATTTCCCTGGGCCTGGTTCAGTTCCCTGATTTGCACAATAAGGGGAGTTGGAGGAGATGCCTGTGAGACCCCTTCCAGGTCTAAATCAATGATTTATTTACCTCCCTGGACCTCAGTTTCCTCTTGTGTAAGAGGATGGGATTGGACTGGATGTTAAGATCCCTTCTAGCTCCAAATCTATCTTTCTATATTCCTATGTCTTGTCACCACCAGGGTTCTAAGCCCTTTGATAGCACAGCCTATGGCTTGTTCATAGAATCATAGAATATTTTTGCTAAACATAGTCCTAACTATGGCTAGGTTTGATGCAACCCATGAATTTGAATGGGAAAAAAGGCATCAGTCCTGTCCTGTCCCTCCCTGCGCCCCCCGCCACTAACTTTGAACTGAAATCTGCAGATTTTCCCTTATTCTTGCCACCAAACTTCAGTTACTTTAAAATCTGATTCTTAGAAGGGGTTTCCATAAACTTTGGCTAAAGGAGGCCAGGACCTACAAAGGACCCTGGATCCAGCCCAACCTGCTGCACACCCTTCCATTTTACAGATGAGGACATAGGATGAGGGAGGCATGTGACCTGCCTAAGGTCACATGGTGAGTAATAATAATGACCATTATAAGTGTTGGTTCTTTGAAACTTGAGGCCCTCATTCCAATCGTTGAAGACTGGAGCTCCAGGCAGGGAGAGGCATCCCAGGACTTGACTTCCTTCCCATCTGTGCTCTTCTCCCAAGCCATGTGACCTTTGAAAGACACTTCTTTGTGCCAGTCTCCTCAACCATGAAATGAAGGTATTAGTGTAGCTACTTTGGGAAAGTTGCTGCCCCTCTCTGAGTCTCAGGCTTCCCATGCAGAAGAAGACAACCACGAGACCTTCCCCACTCTTCTCAAAGGATTGTTGTGATTCTGTGACGTCATGCTTTCAGGCCCTCAGTTTCCCCCTGCCCTGCCTAATTCCCAGGATTGCTGTGAGAATTCCATGAGGCAATCAAAAATAACTTACATTTCTTTATTGCTTTATGGCTTACAAAGCACTTTCCTCACAACAGCCCTGGCAAGGGAGAGGTGGATAGTGCAAGTATTATCTTCATGCCCATTTTTCAGATTAAGAGAATGAGGTTCAGGGAAATGAATGAATGTGTCCATAGGTGGACAGCAGAGTCAGTGGCAGATTCACAACTTGGCACCAGGTCTCTTGACTTCAGATTCAGGGCAGTGTGTAGTAGTTCTGGGGTCCTTAGCCTCTGTTCCCTGGACCTCTTCAGGATGCCATTTAGATGCCATTTCCAGATCATGTGGTTGTTTTTTTTACTTCATAATGAGAAAGAATGCTAAATTTCAGTTGGAGGTTATTAAAAATAAAGATGTACTTTTTTCTCATCCAAGTTCATCAATGATCCCCCCCCCGAATCTATTCATGAGTCTCTTGGGGATCCATAGACTTTGTGTAGTGGGAAGAGGACTGTATTTAGAGAGGAGAATATCTGTGACCCTTTGTACCGGCCCTATGTGATCCTTACTTCTCTCAGGATCAATCAGTCAACAAACATTGATGAAGCTTCACTTTCCTCATCTGCCAAAGCGGGGTAAAAGCACTTCCCTCCCAGGAGTATCTTGAGAACCAAATGAAATGACACGTATAAAGCACTTTCCCCGCCTTAAGTGCTATTGGAGGGGTAACTATTGCTCTTCCAGCTCGTGATGCAGATTCTTCCATCCTATCACATTAAATTTTGTGCTGAATGAAATTCAGTCATGTCCCCATGGTGCAGGATGAGCTGATGGGTAAAGAGAGATGGCCTCAGAGTCAGAAAAACTTGTGTTTAATTCTTGACATTGACATCCACCAGTGGAGTGGTCCTGGGCAAGTCACTTCGCTGCTATAACTGGCATTTTGGCCACTAGAACTTGGGGAATTCTGGGTTAAACCCTTGGCCAACAGGTAGGCCATCCCCCTCAAGATTTCCTTGGCCATGTCTCTCTGGTCAGGGCTGAAAGGCAGGTCTTATCTATGAGGCTCCAACACAACTCTCCAAGACTGAGATTCAGAGCAAGGGCTGATCTGGATTGATAGAAGAGGTTCCCTCTCCTAATTATTGCACTAACAGTAATTAACTCTCTGCTGAGCCCAGGGGACCTTGAGTCCCCAGGGTTCCCTCCTCTTCAACCTTAGTGAGCTTATTTCAGATGAAAAGTCAGGAGTATAATCTCAATTGTTCTGAGCCTCCACTCAGGAAAATTTCTCACATTTAGGCAGAGACTGAACTCCCTGCCTTAACTTCTATTTGTATCTTTCTCTAAACATTTTGCTTTCAACCCTTTGCACTCTTAAAGATTTTTGAGGATGCCCCAAACAGCTTTTGTTTATGTGGGGGTTAGCTATTGACATTTAGCGTACTTGAAGTTGAAACATCTTTGTATTATTATGCAAACAGTTTTGACTTCGTGGACCCCCTGGAAGAATCCCTGCGATTCCAAAGGTCCCTGGGCCACACTTGGAGAACTGTTCCTCTAGCTAAGCCCTGGCCTCTTTGTGCAAAATTCAGGTTGCCAGAAACATTTGGGTAGCAAGGCAGCCAATGATATGACTGCATTTGTGGGTAGCTAGGCATTGGGTGGGGAAGTTGGGGAGAGAACCAACCATTATGGGGACTTCACTCAGTCCTTGAATAGCCCTCCCTCACTCAAAACAAAGTCAAGTGCAAGTCATGTCATTAGTTCTCTGATGGTATGGTCTTCTTCAGCAACGAAGGATGAACACACAGATGGGTACAGCCTGATCATCCTCTCCAAGGTTCCTGGAAAGCTGCTAACTCTCCTAGGTATTTTCCTTCTTCCCACCTTCTCTTTCCCCTTTCTGTGGTTGCCCCAGTACTCTGCATGGTCCACCTTCTAATCTAGTCTACTTCTAGTCTCTAATCTATCCATTCTAAAATAGAAATAAGAGATAAAATGCTTTATTGGCACCTCAGAGTCATTTCAATTTAGATTTCTCTGATCAGTAGTGATTTAGAGTGCTTTTTCATGATTGTAGATCGTTTTGATTTCTTCTTATGAAAACTACCTGTTTATATACTTTGATCACTTATCAATGGTGGAATGGCTTTTATTTTTATAAATTTGACTCAGTTCTATGTTCAGTATATATTTGATAAATGAGACTTTTATCAGAGAAAGTTGCTGTTACAATTTTCTATATTACTTCATTGTCTGTGATACCTTTCAGCAAAATATAGTTTCCCTGATTATCCCTTTTAGTTAGATCTATTTGGCTTTTGCTTTGTCTGAAAGCATGATTGCTGTCCCTGCCTTTTGTAAAGGCATTTTAGATTCTTTTCCATCCCTTTATTTAATTCTTTGAGTCTTTCTGTTTCTATTGTGCCTCTTATAAGCAATATATTGTTGGATTCTGGTTTCTAATCCATTCTGTTTTATGGGTGAGCTCATGCCATTCATATTCAGCTATGATTACTATGTATTTCCCTCCATCCCATCTTCTTCCATTACAAAATATATAGGTGGACAGCAACTGCAGAGATTGCCTATGGCTGATTACCCATGAAAGCCCTGATGGCAAAGTAGTTGTGGTTGATGGGCATTACCCTTAGTCGATCATGGGAGCTCCCCTGCTTCTGAAGATTAGTTAATCATGTAACTTTCTTTGCTTCTGAAGGAACCTCCTGGGAACAAAGAAATCTCTCAGGGACTCCCCAAGATCTGTAAAATCTCTCAGTCCTTGAGCATCGGGGTCCCTAATAAATTGCTTGATCATGCTTAGAGCTCTGCCTTAGTGACTTTTGTTGCGGATTGGAGTTTTGTGGCCCTCACATTTCTATACCCAACTGAGTATGTGTATGTATACATATATGTATGTATTTGTGTATATGTTCATTCTTCCCTCTTTGAATCAATTCCAATAAGAGTGAGGTTCAAACATTGCCCCCCATCCTCCCCTCAACAGTAAAAGCCCTTCCTTGTGTGCCCCTTTTATGTGAGAATTTTTTTCCCCATTCTACATCTTCTTTCTCCCTTCTCCCAGTACATCCCTCTTTCTCCCCACCTTCATTGCTTTTGCAGATCATTCCAACATAACCAACTCACATCCATGCCCTTTGTCTATGTAATCTCCTCTTTTTTTCCACATTAAACTGCTTTAATGGTCTCAAAATTCTGTGACAGATTTTTGGTCAAGTTGTTTCCATTTAAAAATTAGTCACTTTAAAAAATAATAACTTAAAACTGCCATGAAACAAATGGTCCACAAAAACATTCCTTTCCTCCTGAAGCCTTTACGATGCATTGTAATCGTTAACCAGTCTTTTACTATTAAATTTAAAAGGTCAATTGAGACAAACAGTTCTGAGACCGTTTGTCCACCACTGATTAAGACTGGGGTGGCAGGTGTTGTACAGAATATTCATTTAGCCTCCTGGGCCTTCTGAGCAGATTTTGTGACCTTGCTAGCTCCAGCAGCCTTCTTATCAGCTGCCTTGATGACACCAACTGCAACAGTCTGCCTCATATCACGAACAGCAAAATGACCCAGAGGAGGATAATCAGAGAAACTCTCCACACACATGGGCTTGCCTAGAACCATGTCAACGATGGCAATGTAGCCAGATTTCAGGAATTTAGGGCCATCTCCAGCTTCTTACCAGAACGACGATCAGTCTTCTCCTTCAGTTCAGCAAACTTGCAAGCAATGTGAACAGTGTGACAATCCAGATCAGGTGCATAGCCAGCACTGATTTGGCCTGGATGGTTCAGGATAATAACCTGTGCAGTGAAACCAGCTGCTTCCATAGGTGGGTCATTCTTGCTATCATCAGCCACATTACCACAACGGACATCTTTGACAGACACGTTCTTGACATTGAAACCAACATTATCCCCTGGCAGAGCCTCACTCAAAACTTCATGGCGCATTTCGATGGACTTTATTTCAGTTGTAACATTGACTGGGGCGAAGGTGACCACCATGCCTGGTTTTAGAGCACCAACAGTTACAGTGCCAATACCGCCAATCTTGTAGACATCTTGGAGGAGTAGACGAAGGGGCTTGTCAGTTGGGCGAGTTGGTGACAGAATGCAATCCAAAGCTTCAAGCAGTGTAGTTCCATTAGCATTGCCATCCTTATGAGTGACTTTCCTTCCCTTGAACCAGGGCATATTAGAGCTAGGCTCCTGCATGTTGGCATGAAAGCTACTGTGTCAGGGTTGTAGCCAATTTTCTTAACATAGGTACTGACTTCCTTAACAATTTCCTCGCATCTCTTCTGGCTGTAGCGGGGCTCAGTAGAATCCATTTTGTTTACATCAACAATCAGTTGTTTTACACCTAGTGTGTAGGCCAGAAGGGCATGCTCATGGGTCTGCCCATTCTTTGAGATACCAGCTTCAGATTCACCAACACCAGCAGCAACAATCAGGACAGCACAGTCCGCCTGAGATGTGCCTGTAATCATGTTCTTGATGAAGTCTCTGTGTCCTGGAGCATCAGTAATGGTCACATAGTATTTGCTGGTCTCAAATTTCTACAGGGAGATATTGATAGTGATACCACACTCACGTTCAGCCTTCAGTTTATCCTAGACCCAGGCATATTTAAAGTAGTCCTTTCCCAACTCAACTCCTTTTTGAGCTTCTCAATAGTTTTCTTATCAATTCCACCACATTTGTAGATGAGGTAGCCAGTAGTGGTGGACTTGCCAGAGTCTACACGTCCAGTGACGACAATGTTAATGTGAACCTTTTCCTTGCCCATTTTTGTGGAAGTTTAGTGATGGTTTTCACAACACCTGTGTTCTGGTGGCAAACCTGTTGTGAAAAAGCACATGTGATCTCCTCTTAATTGTCCTAATAATGATAAAGTTCTTAGGAGTTACAAGTATCATCTTCCCATATAGGAATATCAACAATTGAACTTTATTGAGACCCTTATGATTTGTCTTTCATGTTTACCTTTTCCTGGTTCTCTTGAGTTTTCTCAAATTTTCTATTCCATTCTGGTCTTTTCATTAGGAATGCTTGAAAGTTCTCTATTTCATTAAGTATCCATTTTTTCCTCCAAACAATTATACTCAGTTTTGCTGAGTAGGCTATTCTTGGTTATAAACCTTTACTTTCTGGAATATCATATTCTAAACTCTCCACTCCTTTAATGAGATAGCTCCTAAATCTTGCATGATTCTAGTTCTGGCTCCATATTTGATTTCTTTCTTTCTGGTTGCTTGCAATATTTTTCTCCTTGGCCTTGGTACTCTGGAATTTGCCTATTATATTCCTGAAATTTTTCATGTTGGTATCTCTTTCAGGACGTGATCAATTTCTATTTTATCCTCTGGATCTGAGATATCAGGGCAGTTTTCCTTGATGATTTCTTGAAATATGATGTCTAGGCCTTTTCTTTGATCATGGCTTTCAAGTAAGCCAGTAATTCTTAAATTATCTCTCTTCAATCTATTTTTCAGGTCAATGGTTTTTCTGATGAGATATTTCACATTTTTTTTCTAGTTTTCATTCTTTTTACTTTGTATTTATTGTTTCTTGATGTCTCACAGTGTTATTAACTTCCACTTGTCCAATTCTAATTTTTAAGGAATTATTTTTTCTGTGAGATTTTGTACATCTTTTTCAATTTGGCCCATTCTGTTTTTTAAAAAGTTCTTTTCTTTAGTGAATTTTTATACCTCTTACCAATAGACCAATTTTGTTTTATAAGGTTTCATTTTCTTCAGCACTTTTTTTGTTCTTTTATCAAGCTGTTAATACTCTTTTCAGAACTTTCTTGTATCACTCTCATTTCTTTTGCCAATTTTTCTCTATCACTCTTATCTCTTTCTTTAATTCTTAAAGGAATTCTTATTGGGCTTGGGTCCAATTGGCATTTTTCTATTTTTGTAGCCATTTTCACACTGTTGTCTTCTTCTGAGATTATGTCTTGATCTTCCCTGATATCATAGTAACTTTTTATGGTGACGTTCTTTTTTATTGTTTGCTTATTTTTGCAGACCATTTCTTGACTTTGAATTTTATGTTAAAGTTGGGATCAACTCACCTGGGAATGGGAAGGTACTATCCCAAAGCTTTTTCATACTGCTATTTTCAGAATTAGCTCTGGGGATCTGCAAGTTTTTGCTGTTTTTAAGGCAGGGTGATTGAATAGAGGTATGGTCACTGCTTTCCTAATCTATGCTCTGGTCTTTGCCCAGGAAGGGCCCTGGTCCCCTGCAGCTACAAATACTAGTGCTCCTTTTTGCCTTGGAACTGTGACCAGGGCCCTGGCTCCCTTGTGACTGACTCCTAGTGCTTCCCTTCGCCCTGGAACTGTAACCAGAGCTGTCTGTATATGGGCAATAGAGTTGTCAATCAGTGCCATCTGTACCCAGGACCAGCAAAGGGCTCCCTATAATCTCTTTCTGACCAGTTGTCTGACTCCCTTCCCATCTTGGGGCTGAGAGCTCCTAAAGAAGCTGCTGCTGCTGCTTCGTGTGTGGGCTCTGGATAGACTTCCACCTGGTGACCCAAACTTCTCCTTCCAATTCCTAATTTTCTCAGGCTGGAAAAGTGTCTCACCCTGACCTTTTGTTGACTCTGCTACTCCAGAATTTATTTGAGGCATTATTTTAAAGTTGTTGAGCTGGATTGCTCCTAATCCATCATCTTGGTTCTGCCTGGTATCAAAGTCATTTTCCCAGGAGACTTTTTCAAGAATTTGTCTTGAACCTTGTCTTCCTTCCCCCATCCTCTACCACAATCCAAACCTGTTTTCTTCCTGAATTGCCCTGGGATTTGACTCATTTGAGGATGGGGGTTGTGTTATGTGGATCTAATGTCTGACTATAGGATTTAGAGTAGCAAAAGACCACAGAAACGATCTAGTATAATTCACAAATGAAGAAACAATCCCAGAGAATTTCCATGACTTACCCAGGGTCACACAACTAATAAGCATCTGAGGTTGGCTTTAAACCCACATCTTTCTGATTGCACTACTCTAGGCTACCTCTCTCTGAGTACCCCTCCTTCCCTCCTTGTCCTTCTTCTTCCCTCTTCTTCTCTCCTCTCTCCCAATTCCTCCCCTTCCCAAGAGGGGCAGGAGAGCTCTTTCCAACACAGGTCACTGGAGAGAAGAGTCCTCCATCCCATTTAATCCCAGGAAAATTCTAAAAGAATTCCTTTCATTGTCCTCATCAACTTCAGACTGTCCATGGAGGGCAGAGAGCAGACCCCCCTCTAGCCCAAGGGAATGGTTCAAATCAACTTGACCTTGAAGCAAACCCCTTATTTCTTGACACCCCCCACACACCTCCCCTTCTTGTGTTCAATAGTCACTTTCTCACTCCATTTATTCCTTTTAGAATCGGGATGTCTGCTGGCTTTCCTTTTCCAGTCTCCTTTCCATGACTTTTCCCTATCTATGACCTCTTTCTTCCTCCACTAAGTTTGGTGGCACATCCTTCCTTTCCTCCATCTCTTTCTCTTTCTTTTTTGTCTTTGCTCTGCTGTCCTTCAAAAGATGGAAATCCAAAATACCAGGCCCAGAATTATATTAGAACCACAGGCCTGCTCTGAAGAGGGGCTAAGGCCCTCCTGGCCTTGTGGGAGTGCTAGAAAGAATTCTGGGCCTGGGAAATTGAAGTCAGGGGACCAGTGCTTAAATCTCCCTCACTGTTGCTACCTGTCTGGGCCTCACTTTCCTCATCTGTAAAATGGAGGGGGAGGGGAGTTGGACTAAATGGCCTCTGAGGTTCCTTTTAGTCTAAACTTGTGCTCCCAAGACCCCATAAGACTCTCAGTTCTAGTCTTGGCTCTTCCACTAATTCTCTTGGTGACCTCGTTGAGTTACTTCATGTGAGCCTCAGTTTCCTCATGTTTCAATTAGGGATATTTAGTTCATCACTCACTTTTTGTGTGCCCTTGGGCCTCTTCCCCTCTCTGAGTCTCGGTTTCCTTATCTGTACATCAAGTGTGTTGGGTTGGATGACTCAGAAAGTTCTTTCCAGCTCCCTGTGCCAGCCTAGTGCCTGGTCCATAGTGTAAGCTTCATAAGTACTGGCTGATGAACTCGAAGGATCCAGTGGGAAAATGGGAGAAAGATTGTTGCAAGCTCTAAAATGCTAGAGAAGTGGAAGGTATATTTATTATAAGAACAGAAGAGTTTTTCCTGGGGTCACTGAATCTCCCTGGGCCATTTTACAGAGGAGGTAAGCATCAGATCTGTGGATTTTCTGGCCTTTGCTTTCCTCAGTGCAATATTCCTACTCTCCCTCATCTTCTCATCCCTGTGATTACAAATGGAGACATTTTGAATGCTGTGGATAAGTTCACTTACCTTGGTAGTGTACTTTCCAGGGATGTACACATTGACAATGATGTTGATGCATGCATTGCCAGAGCTAGCTCAGTGTTTGGGAGGCTCTGAAGGAAAGATTGGGAGAGAAGAGGTACCAAACTGAGTCGTTGTTTTGGCCTCATTGTTTTTTGCCTGTGAAACATGGATAGTCTACCATCACCATTCCAAGAAACCAAGTCACTTTCATTCGGACTGTCTTAGGAAGATTCTGAGGATCACCCGGCAGGAGAAGGTACCAGACACTGAAGTCCTTGCTTGAACTGCCAAGCATTCAAACTATGCTTCAGAGAGTGCACCTCTGATGGGTTGGACATGTTGTTCAAATGCAAAATGTACACTTGCCAAAAAGACTATTTTCTGGAGAACTCGCATGGGGCAGGCGATCACATGGTGGTCAGAAGAAACATGCCCACATAAGAAAGGGTGCTGTGCTCTTTGAGCAGATCACAACTGAGATAGCACAAAGTAGGATGTACAAATTTGGAATAACCACCCCAGATGTTCACACAGACTCTCTGTGCCCAACCTGTGGTAGAGCATTCCGAGCTCGTATTGGTCTGATCAGCCACTGAAACTTCACTTTATCAAGGTGATGTCATGTGGGTCCTCTTTGAGAACAAAGGCCAACATACACCATTCCTACTCTCCCCCATCTTCTCATTCCTATGATTACAACACCCTCCTCATCATTTTCCTCTGTTCCTAGAACTCTCCCTACAATTCATCCAGCACATGCTGACAACCCGAGCTTCCTAGGGCCCTCATCTAAGCATGGCGCCGCCCCTGCTTCAGTGTCCTCACTGGCCTCCTCTGGTCTAGAGGATCAAGTCAGTCTGGCATTCAAGGCCCAGCACATTCCCCTCCTATCTACCTACCTTTCCAGTGTTAGCTCCAGAGCTAGAAACCTCCAGGACAGGACCCTTGATATCTCTTCCTTGAACACTGAAATCTGCAGGACGCAGTGAGCTCCTTGGGTCTAGAACTGTTGATTTGCGCTCCGTGCACTTAGATGTTAAAGATCCTTGGAGAACTGTCTCAATATAATTGGTTCCTTTTGTAATACTGGGTGTTTTATTTTATGCATTTACAGACATGATTCTTAGAAGGGGTCCATGGATGAACTGACTACCTGGGGGGCCCAGGACACAAGAAAGGTGAAGAAGCCTGGGCTTCTTGTCATTCCTGATACTTCTGTAGAGCTTTCCAGACTAGGGGTAATAATAACAACCCATATGTGTATATATATATATATATAGAACATAGAAAATACACAAATATGTGTTTTATATATGTATGTATGTACACATATATGCACAAATATATAAATATGCGTTTTATATGCGTGTCTGTGTGTACACAAATATATTAAACACATAAAATATGTAAATTGTGTTTTATATTTGTGTACGTATGCACACGTAAACATGTACAAATGTATAAATGTGTGTTTCGTGTGTGCATACATACATACATTAACTACATACAGATATAAATGTGTGTTTCGTGTGTGCATACACACATTAACTACATACAGATACAAACGCGTCTTCCGTGTGTGCATACACACATTAACTACATACAGATACAAACGCGTCTTCCGTGTGTGCATACACACATTAACTACATACAGATATAAATATGTCTTTCATGTGTGAATGCATGCTCATGTAAACATAAAATGTAAGCATGCATTTCATGTGTGCGTGCACACACACACATACTTTCTCAGTGGATTCTTACAGGACCCTCGTAACACAGGTACACAACAATCCCCATTTTGTGGATTCCTGTATAGAAACTGGGGCTAAGAGGGTCACATGATTGGAACCCACATCTCCTTGGCTAAAAACAGAGCCCCCTGGTCACTACATAGCGCTAACTCAGAGTGTTATCGTCACTGTGTTACAGATGAGAGAACTGCTAATGGGTTGAAGACTTGTGGGATTTGAACTCAGATCCTCCTGGCTCAATGAGCAGCATCCTGGCCACTCTCCTGGAGGGAGGGGAGGTGCAGTTGCCATCATTTCCCAGAGGAAGAAACTGGGGCTCGGTGAGCCCAGAATCCATCCATTCAGGCCACACAGGCTTAAACTCTGAGACTGGGACTGGGGATTGTTCCAGAGCCAACACAACTCTTTGGACCCTTAACCTCTGTTTAAAATACCTGAGTGTACCAAGGTCAGAGGAAGGGGTTCTTTGCTCATTCCTCTTCTGCCTACTCATCCTCCTCGGAGCCTTCCCTCACCCTGAGCAGCTGCCATGTCCAGCTCTTCCAGGAGAGGTCACCCCACAACCAGCTACCGGCAAGGAAGCTGCCAGGCAGAACCCACCTCCCAACATGGGCAAAACAAGGTTGGCTAGGCTCCCAGGTGACCAAGGTGAGCTGGCTCCCAGAGGCTGCACTGACGCTGAAGGCATCCTTCAGCTTCACTGAGAGCCAGGTTGAGATTCAAGGGACTGGGGCTACCCTGCCAGCTCATAGCACTACGGCCCTGGGCAAGCCCCTTCTAGTGGGGACACTCTGTGTTTGGAGGTCCCGCTGAGTTCTAACATCCTCTGTTCTAAAGACCCTCCCAACTCTGACCATTCTATATTCTAGCATCCCTCCCAGCTTAGATTTTCTATATTTTAGGATCCCTCCCAGATCTGACATTCTATGTTCTAGGATCCCTCCTAGCTCATTCTATGTTCTAGCATTCCTCCAAACTCTGACCATTTTATGTTCTAAGGTCACTCCTAGCTCAAGCATTCTATATTTGAAGGACTCTTCCAGCTTGACCTTCTCTATTCAAAGGAACCTTCCAGTTCTGACATTCTCTATTCTAAGTTCCCACACAGCTCTGACATTACATGTCCCAAGTTCCACTCATCTTCTAACATTCTTTCTTCTAATAATCTGTTCTCAGCTCTAAAGTCTCTTTCCATTTTGTGAGTCCTACAGTTGTAAGAATCTTTGATTCTACAGTTAGTGTTTTGTTAGTGGAATGGATAAACAGTTAGGAATCTTGAGGTCAAGTGCTGGCCCAGCCATTAACTTGTGAGGTAATTTGCTCCCTCTGCCCTGGTTTTCCCACCCCCACCAGGAAGGCATTAGACTAGAAGATGTAGCCAAACCTGTCCTGTGTTTGGTGACTCATCTTCAGAAAGGGGGACCTTAAGTCTCTTCCTGCTCTGACATTTGGGGATCCTGCCTGGCATGTCTACACCAGCAGAATTGCCATTAGAGGGAGTTTTGAATGACAGTGCTTAAGCCCTTAGGAAGGAAGCCCAACCAGTGACCACCCCGCAGGCTCCCAACAATCCCAAACACTCTGGTGTCTGTAAACTGTGTTATCAGAGCTTAATTCCAGGTAGTTTTTGTTGAGAGCAGTGTTCAGAACAGCTGCCCTGTCACACAAGGCCACATGTTCTCCATTCCTGGGCCACAGGTCCCCTGACTACCTATCCTGCTCTCAAAACTGCAACCCGCAAAAAAAGGGTGCTGAGATCATGGTAATAATGCCCAGCATTTCCAAAATGCTGCTATTTATTAAGGTTTGATTCTCACAATAACCCTGTGATATCCCCATTTAATCGAGAGGGAAACCGAGGCTTGGAGAGGTCACCCAGCTAGTTGATGTCTGAGGCAGGACTCAAATTCTGGTCTTTGCCAGATTGTGCATTGTGGATTGTGAGCTGGGAAGGATCTTAGAGCTTCCAGAATCACAGAATTGGAGTTGAAAGGGACCCTCAGCAATCACTAAGGCCATTCCCTATCCAGCAGGAATCCCCACCAAAATCTATTAGACAAGTGAAGATGTAACTAGAAGGTTGGATTTGGAGTCAAGAAGACCTGACTTAGGATCCTGCTTCAGACTTACTAGCTGTGTGACCTTGACCATTACCTGCCTCAGTTTCCCCATATGTAAAATGAGGATGAAAACAGCATATACCTCTCAGGATGGTTATGAAGATCAAGAGTGATTTGTAAAGTACTTTGCAAATCTTAAAGGGACATATAAATGAGAGCTAGGTGGCTCAGTGCATAGAGCACAAGGCCTGGAGTCAGGAAAACCTGAGTTCAAATCTAGCCCCTGATGCTTACCAGCCGTGTGACCCTGGAATAGTCACTTAGCTTCTGTCTGCTTCAGTTTCCTCAGCTTTAAAATAGAGATCAAATAAGATCATATTGGTAAAGTTCTTAGCCCAGCGCCTGGGCATAGTAAGTTCCATATAAATGCTAGTGACTATCGCGGTAGCCCAGCCTCTGCCCCAGGGAGTCACCACTTCAGGAGGCAGGTCTTATCCAGCCCTCTCATTTTGTCGAAGGACTAGAAATAGTCTCTTCTCTTGGGAATATAGTTATAGTAAGCATTAATATTCTCAGCAACTGTGTGGTAGGTAAATGATGCCCATTTTACAGATGAGGAAATTGAGGCAGACAGAGGTGAAGTGACTTGCCTAGTACACAGCCAGTAAGTATCTGAGGTCGGATTTGAATTCAGGTCTGCCTGATTCTAGGCCCATTGAAGTTTATAGGCACCTATAGACTATTATACTAATACCCAGAAAAGAAAGTAACTTGTCTAAAGCGACCCAGCAAGTTAAAGTGAGGACAGTAAAAATAAAATTATCCAAACTGCAGTAAGAGAGACTGAGGCAGAGCTCTGAGCCAGTGGCTCTTTATTAAAAGGTCTGTGGTTCACTTTATGGAAGATCTTCCTCAAATCTTGCCCATGATCTGAGATGCCCCCTTCTGCCAGGGCCCTATTTTCATAGGCGTCGACATGTAAACATTCGAGAACTTTGGTTGACATATAACACATAGGCTGAAATAAGCAGAACAATATATCCACAGAGTCACGAGTTGGGCACAGCTGAGAATATCTCCTCTGACTGGGTGGTCACAAAGTGGTCAGAAGATGGGCACCTTATCATGTTGGACAAGAGAGACCAGTCCGGAGGCACAAAAGTAATTTGGGGAGACTTTCCAGGTAGTTGATTCCCATCCGCCACACTGGACTTGGCCATCCTGGGTGGAAGGCTTCCATCCAGCTTCCCCTGATTACGCAAGTGATCTTACCACGTGCAGCTCCCAGCTCTGGGGCCACATGTACTGAGCTCATAAACATGTCAAATTGATTGATACTAATTGATGTAGAGCAGTGGGTCTTCAATGAATCAACTTCCTCAGGACTTTTGCAGATCTTGAAGTGCTACATAAATGCTAGGCATTATTACTGTTATCCTCTCTTTCAAACTCCTCATTTTACAGAGGAGGAATCTGAAGGATGGAGGAGGGGGGATGGACTCAGAGAAACTGGGTTCAAACTCTCCCCTGATGCTCGCTCCCTGAGTGACCTTGGACAAATCTGTCTGTGTTTCCATTTCCTCATGTATGAAGTGAGGACATTGCTGCTCTGAAGTCTCTTCTAGCTTTATGGGTAGGATACTCTGACCTTCCTCTCTGAAAAAAGTCAGTTCTCTCTTTTCCCAAGTGAATGAGTAATTTTCCTCTGCCCACAGGGAGCTATCCCTCTCCACCTATTCCAGGTGAGTTTCAGCTGCTCTTGGCCCCATCCAAGGCCACAGCGGATGCTGGGATGTGCCTTGGGGTCCTACAGAGCTCATAAAACCACTCAGGAATGTGGCTCTCAGGAACTAGCAATGTTTAAACCTGCCCTGAGCCCTGAACTGGAATCTGGAAGCTCGAGGCAAGCCCAGCTGTGATTCCTGTGGAGAGGAGTCTGGAGCCAGTAATGGTGAGCTTAGGGGCCCATCAGACAAGAGCAGGAGCTGGGAAATCTGGCTTCCCTGCAGCTTCTGCTCACCTTAGGACCAGATCATTAGAGAGGCCCAACCTGATGCATGGGGTGAATGAAAAGCCGAGCTTAGAAAGGAGGTCAGGCAGAAACAAGCCTGCAGGGACTCTAATTCTCTTTATAGAGCTAGAACATAAGCTCGAGAATATCAAAGAAATCAATGAGGATAAAAATACAAAAGAAGGTGGTCTAGCTAAACCAGATCTCAAGCTGTATTATAAAGTGGAAAACAATCTGGTACTGGGAATAGATTAGGTACAAATTACATTATAGTAAATGACCATAGTCATCTAGTATATGACAAACCCAAAGATCTAAGCTTTTGGAACAAAAACTCATTATTTCACAAAAACTGCTGGGAAAACTGGAAAACAGTATGGCAGAAACTAGGTATAGACCAACATCTCACACCATGTACCAAGATAAGGTCAAAATGGATATATGATTTATACGTAAAAGGTAAAGCCACAAGCAAATTAAGAGAGGATGGAATAGTTTATCTGTCAGATTTATGGATAAGGGAAAAATTTAAGACCAAAGAAGAGATCACTGCAAAATGTAAAATAGACAATTTTGATTGTATAAAATTAAAAAAGTTTTAGCACAAACAAAACCAATGCAACCAAAATTAGAGGAAAAGCAGAAAACTGGGGAAAGTTTTTGCAACAAGTATCTTTGATAAAGGCCTCATTTCTCAAATATATAGAGAATGAAGTCAAATTTATAAAAATACAAGTCATTCCCCAATTGGTAAAATGAATGAACAAAGATGAACAGGCAGTTTTTATTTTTTCAATTTATTTGTTTTCAGTTTTCTACAATCACTTCCATACACCTTAGATTTTCCCCCCTCCCTCCCCTGCCTTCCTTCCTCCTTCTCCAAAACAGCATGGAATCCTATATAGGTTCTACAAGTATATTCTCATTAAATACATTTTCACCTTAGTCATGTTGCATAAAAGAATTAAAATGAATGGGAGAAACCATGAAAACAAAACAAAACAAAACATAGCACGAGAGAAAATGGGTCTGCTTCATTCTGTGATCCAGTTCCAGAGTTCTTTCTCTGGATGTGAAAGGCATTTTGCCTCAAGAGTCAATTGGGAATTTTTTAGGTCCTTGTGTTGCTGTGAAGTGCTAAGTCTACCAGAAAAATTCCTCACACACTGTGGTTGTTGCTGTGTACAAAGTTCTCCTGGTTCTGCTCCTTTCACTCAGCAACAGTTCATATAGGTCCTTCCAGGCCTCTCTGAAAGTCTTCCAAACAGGCAGTTTTTAGACAAAGAAATCAGAGCTATTTCTAGTCATATAAAAGAAATGCTCTCAATCACTATTGATCAGAGAAATGCAAATTAAAACAACTCTGAGGTATCTACCTCACATCTATCAGATTGACTAATATGATAACAAAGGGAAGATGCTGGGATGTTAAAGGGAATGTGAGAAAACTGAGACACTAATGCACTATTGGTGGAGTTGTAAACTGATCCAATCATTCTGGAGAGTCATTTAGAACTATGCCCAAAGGGCTAAAAAACTGTGTATACCTTTGATCCAGCAATACATTACTAGGGTCTATATTCCAAAGACATCCAAAGAAAGAGGAAAGGACCTATTTGTACAAAACATTTTTGGTAGCTCTTTTTGTGCTGGCTAAGCATTGGAAATCAAAGGGATGCCCATCAACTAGGGAATGGCTAAACAAGCTGTAGTATATTGTAATGGAATATTATTGTGTTATAAGAAATGACGAGCATGAGATTTCAGAAAAACCTGTAAAGACTTACATGAACTGATGCAGAGTGAAGTGAGCAGACCCAGTAGAATGTTGTACACGGTAATCCCAATAGTGTTTGATGAAGAATTGTGAATGACTTAGCTCTTCTCAGCAATGCAATGATCCAAGATAATCCCAAAGGACTAACAATGAAGCATGCTATCCATCTCCAGAGGAAGAACTGATATTGACAGAATACAGCCTGAAGCAGGCTACTTTTCACTTTCTCTCATTTTTTCTCTTATTTAAGTCTTCTTGTACAAAATGACTAATACGAAAATTTTTATATAATTGCTCATGTATAAGTTATATGTGATTGCTTACCATCTCAGGGAGAAGGAAGGGGCAAAAAGAATATAATTTGGAACTCAAAACTGTTAAAAATGTTTAAAAAACTGGAAAAAAAAGAGTGATTATATTCTTCCCTTGTGGTGCCTGATATTGTCACTATATGAACTATACATATTAGTTCTCGAATTAGAACACTTTTCTCCCTCTCTTCCTTTTAATATTCATTTAGTGTACATAGTTTTGGGGATCATAACTTAAGCCCAACATGAGTGACTATTTTGGTGAACTGAACAGAGTACTTCTGATTTGGGTACAGGAAAAGTTGAAAGGTTAAGTTATTTGTTCATGGTCATACAACTAGTAAGTATCTGAGGCAGGATTTGAACTCTGGTCTTCTTGACTGGAAGATGAGTACTTACACAATCCCCAGCAGGCTTTACAACAACTATTTCCCCTTGGCAGTCCCACCCTTGCCTGTGATGTTTGGGAAACATTTCTCCCATCCTCATCCCAGCATGGTATTCAGCCCTGGCCTGACCCAGCCCAAGCTTCAGGGCTTTGGGACCCAAGACTTAAGGACCTCATTGGTTGACACTCAGGAGAATCACTGAGGCCACAGAACACTCTCACACCCATAAACCAAATTCTGGAGAACACTGACTAGGGTTTAAAAGATCAGCATTAATCAGAGCAAACAAACTGACTGAGCTGCCCCTTCCTAAAATTAAGAAGATGACAAAGGCGCCATCTTGGTCAAGATATTATCTTTGTTTTGTCTAAAATTCTCCCTTCTAAGGACCCTTGGGCTCTAAAGTTCTAGGTTCTGTGCTCTGACATTCTGTGTTCTAAGAACCCTTCTGGCTCTGCATTTTCTGTTCTGTAATAGAATATATAATTTCTATAACTACAAGTTCCACTTTAAGGTCCTTTCTAGCTGTGACGTTCTTTGTCCTATATTCTAAAACCTGTATTATATAGCTTTTGGTACCCTTTCTGACTGCCTCTTCTCTATTTCTCTCCCCCCATCCCCTCTGATTGTAGGGTGTCCTCACCTGGCTCACTCCAACTCACTTCTCAGGCCCCCTTCCTGGCACAGTTTACTTGGCTTCAACATGACCCCTCTCATGGGTGTTGGCTCCTTATGGGTTTTTGGGGGTAAGCTGGAAAGAGCATGGCACCGGGAGTCACGACAGTGACCTACAAGTCTGGACTCTTCCACAGTCACTTAATGTGCTCCATTTTTGTCTTTGTATGCCCCAAACACAGCACAGTCCCAAGCCTGTAGTAGGCCCTTCATAAGTGCTGAGTTGGATTTAGTGTGTGATCTTAGGCAGATCATAAAAATCACCTACTGTCACATCTGGAATGGACTCAGTTCAACCCCTTCATTTTTCAGATGAGGAAACTGAGGCCCAGACAGAGAATACTTTCTATCCTCATTGCTTGGCACTAGAAATGTCGGTAGCACAAGGTATCAAACTCATCTGCTAACTCTCAGACTTTTGCTGTTTTTAACTATTCCTGCCCTGGACCTCTGTTTCTTTGCCTATAAAATAGGAGCTAATGCTGCCAGCCTCATCTCCTTCACAAATATAATATTAAATAATGTCGCTCATAGCATTCAATGATGACCAGGACTTTTATCCACACCATCTTGCTTAAGCTCACAATGACTTTGTAGGGTCAGCAGTGCAAGGATTCTTTGGTGGAAGATTCGCTCAGTCTTCTGCTTGGTTCTAAAGGGTAAAACTAGATGCAAATATAAGTGTACCAAGAGGTGTGAGAATTGCACACGCTCTATAACAACTTTCTAGACCTGATAAGTCAGGCTCCTGGAGCTCAGCTGCCCTGTCATCACCTTTCATGGCTCTGAGATTAGCCTGAAGAGCTGGGGGAGTTCTTTTCTAATGCTTTGTAGCTCATGAGCCCCCACTGGCACTATTCTAACCATGATTGCTGGCTCTCCATCAATAGGTCAGCCAGAATTTGTTTTTAGAAAGGGAAATTGACTAAAGTGGTATAGTAAGAATAATTGATAGAAACACCCTCCCCTACCAAAGTCAGTGACCACATCAGGTCATACAAAGTCCAAGGGAAAGTAGATTCAAGTGGCAAAGGGGTAATTTACCTGATCAAGGTACCAGAAAATAGCATTTTGTCACTTACTTTTAATGGACTAAGACAACTTGATTTGTTTACTCGGTTGAGTCCCACCCTTACATAAACATATACGTGAACTCAGCATAAGGAAAAGACAGCATATTCAGTACACAACATGCTGGATTTGTAGTCTCAGATTGTTGCTGTTCAGTCATTTTCAGTTGTGTCCTACTCTCTGTGACCCCATTTGTGGTTTTCTTGGCAAAGATACTGGAGTGGTTTGCCATTTCCTTCTCCAGCTGGGGAAACTGAGGCAAACAGGGAGAAATGACTTGCCCAGGGTCACACAGCTAGTGTCTGAGGCCTTTGAACTCAGGAAGATGAGTCTTCCTGCCTCCAGGCCTGGCATTCTCTGCACTATGGTGTCATTTATTTGCCCACTTGTAATCCCAGGACCAGCACTCAAATCCCAGCCTTGGTGTTTAACTGTGTGACCTTGAGTAAGTTATTTAACTCCTCTGGACTTCAGTTTTCCCATCTGTAAAATGAAGGTGTTGGGTTCGATGTCTTCTGAGGTCTTTTCTAGATCTATGGTCCTAAGAATTTCTTCCCAGGACAATCCAAGCATTCAAGGGAAGAGACAACTTCACTCTTTTCTTTATATCCCCAGTGCGCAGCTCAGTGCCTGGCACACTTAATAAATGCTAATTGAACTGAATTGTTCTTGATCAGATTCAGAATTGTCCCCAAATGGAGCAATCCGAGGTAACGAGTTTCTGATTTCTGGAGATATTCCAGCTGGGATTATGGGAGAATTTATTGCTAAATCCTTTGAGGAGACTCCTGCTCATATCCAGGTTGAAGCAGATGGTCTAAAGATGGCCTTTCCAACTTCACAAACATATGTTTTTCTGTTGTTTCGATTGATGTAGTTTGTGACAACGATAGAAGTTGGCATAGGATGGAAGGAGAGCCACCAGCCAGGAGGCTGTTGCAGAATTCCTTTGATTTGGGATTTTCCCCAACTTGACAGGAGCAGGGAGTTGTGATGTTTCCAGGCCAGGGGGTGAAGGCTTCCCAGCTGGGTTCCCCATCACTAACCACAGGGCACTGGTGCAGCAACTGGCCTTTCATCTCTCAGGACTGTAGCCTGGGGCTTGCAGGGCTCAATGGTTTGGGACACTTGTTTTTGCAAATGGCCCACAAGAAGGGCAAATTACCAGCCCAAGGTCATGGAACTGTCAGGGTAGCAAACAAAGCTTAAAAGTACTGGGTAGTCAGGGGAGTCAGCCATAGTATGGTAGAAAGGACCCTGGGTTAGAAACCCAAGGACCTGGGTTCCTGTCTTGGGTTGGACAATGAATTTATGGTGCAACATCACTTTCCTTCTCTGAATTTCTATTTCTTCTTGTGTAAAATGAAAAGACTGAACAAGATTAACTCTACGTTCCTTTCCAGATCTGACATTCTCTGTCTAATAATTTCTAACTGTTGGGCCCAAGTAGCTAGGGAGTGGGCTTCATCTTCTCCTACACGAATGGTCCTCTCTGCTCTGGAGGCCTCTGCACCACGTACATGGCGATTGAGTTCAGTCTGGCAGGAGTCCTTTCTGCCTAAAAGAAGGATCAGAATCTGTTTCTCAAATCCTTTGGCTCATTATTCATTCTCTCATCTTAGTGTCCCAAGGAAAAATTACTTAGAACTTAGGTTTGACTCATGTCTAAGATCTCCCAACGAGGGTGGGTGGGGAGTGTGGAAATGTACTAATATTAATCCATTATGGGACAGCTATTGATCTCCTCTTCCTTAAAAGAAATGCTACGCACATAAGATTTACAAGCATGATGTTCTCTTTTTCTAAATTTGATTGTTTTTCAATGATCTACTTGGAACAGTAAAGAGTAGCACCAACCCAACCCTCACTGGGAAAAGAAAAGCAAACCCTTGTCACCCCTGTGTCTAGTCAGCCCCTTATGGACCATGCCTACAGCATGCATGTGTCATTCTGTGCCCTCAGTCCATCACCTGCCCCCTCACGAGGTGGTCCCCAACAGGCACAAATAGACTGAAGAACTTAAGACAGGGAACAGTAACTTTTAATAACTGTGATGTTCTTCTGGGAGCTGGATAATTAAAGCTGTCAGTAGAGAAAACATTGTGCAGGACACCCAGCTGGTGTGTTCCATTTCATCCACTCTCAGCACTGCCTTGACCCTTCCCTCCAAGTCTATGTCTTTGGTCTAGACAAGCCAGGGATTGGGTTCAGTCTCCTGTTTTTGGCTATTTTCTTTGGTCCAGAAACACCCCCTATTACCAGTCAGTTCTGCCTAAGGGCCCTGGGGCATCTGGGTCTTTGGAATTCACAGCACCTCTTCCAAAGCTGGACATGGCCATCTCAGGCTCACTATTTGGTCACCTATGAGCAGGCAAAGGAACACAAAGCAGAAAAGACAGCCAGAGGCCCAGGCTCGAGCTAGTCTAATCAAGCCACCTTGTTCTAGATGCCATGTGGGTGTGCTTATCATTTGGACAGAACTGGAGAAAAGGGTGAATTGTCTCTACATCCCCCTTTATGGGAAGAGGTTTGGATTCTGATATAATCTGCAGACAGGAATAGAAGAGATCCAGGGGAAGCGGGTCAGTTGTTTTAAGAGCTGGCCGATGTGAGGACAGCCCAAGTTCTCTAGTGATGACAGGAAGTGGTCAGGGCAGCTTTGTATGTGTTCTATAATTCCTGTTAAATAGTTCTAAGTCCTCTCCCAGCTCTGACATCCCCTGTTCTCAGGCCCCTCCTAGAGTTCTAATATTCCCTGTTCTAAGATTTCTTCTAGCTCTGAGCATTTCTAGTATTACTTCCCCTGTTCTAAGTTCCCTCCTAGCTCTCACATTCTGTGCTCTAATAGTATAACATTTGATCTTTTCTTAATTAGTCCAACAATGAGCCATCCTAGCTGGGCACTTGGGCAGCAGGAAGACCAGACACCAGGGATCCCCTCTCCACCCCTGGCCTTGTCATCGTCTTCTATTCGAATCCCTGGGATATGCAAAGCTCTAGCCCACTGGCAGCCTCAGGAAGAACAAATAAATGAAGGAGGGCTGAACCTGAACACCTTCCCTGCCCCTGGACCCCTCAAGGCCTGTGGGCCTTACCATCTATGCCCTCCACATCCCAAGATAAACCTCTCTGACCTACCGATGCATCCTAAGGACCCTTGGGCCTGTCCATCAATACCTATGGGGCACCTTTAGAACTTGTGGGCTCTTCCATCTGCACTGAAGCCAATGTGTTATCTTATGCGCTGTCTCTCCCTTCCCTCCCTCCTTCTTCCCTTCCTCCTTTTCTCCTTTCCTCCCTGCTTTAGTGTGACTGTCTTGCTGCAGAGGCTCCAGAATTCACTATTTTTGTGTGTGTTATCTTTGCCAGCCTGTTGGATTTTCAGGGAAAAATGAAAGTCGGTTTAACTTGTATTTCTTTCATTTGCAGTAATTTGGAGGATTCTTTCGCATGGTTGTAGATAGGCTCTATTTTCTTTTAAAAAATGGCCTGTCCATATCCTTTGACCACCGATCCATTAGGGAGTGGATCACGGCCTCCTCTATGCGTATTCATTCCCTCCGTGTCCCGGATCTTAGATCTACAATGGAGACAAAGGGTCCCCCCATTGGCAGCTTCCCTTCCAGTTACTTTGATTTTGCTCCTGTAAAAGCTATTTAATTTTATATCAACCTCGTCATCATTTCACTTTCTGAGATCACCTCTGGCAGGCGGGTTTTTCCAACTTGAGAGGGCTGTAGTATGTTGGACTTGGTTGTCTAGGGCGCTTAGCTAAAAAAGGTGGCTAGGGTTGATTTTAGGCAAGGAGATGAAGGCCTGACCAGGGAAGTGAGCAGGTTCCCCATCGCTAATCACAGGACACAAAGGCAGCCACTAGGCCTTGCCCCAGGGAGCAGCTCGTGCCTTCCATCCCTGAGGACCTCAGCCTGGGACCCAGCAGGCCCGTCGCCTGGGGACACCCATTTCACAGATGGCTGACTGGAAGTGACTAACCCAAGGATGTCAAGGTCAAATAACCTTGGTGGTGCTGGAGACACACACCACACACACACACACACACACACACACACACACACACACCACACACACACCACACACACATACACACACACATACACACACACACCACACACACACACATGCACCACACACATACACACCTCACACCCCCCACGCCCCCCCACATGCACCACACACACATACACATACACACACATACACATACACACACCACACACACACATGCACCACACACACATGCACCACACACATACACACCACACATAAACACCACAGACACCATACACACACACATACACACACATACCACACACACACACCCCACACCCCCCCACATGCACCACACACACATACACATACACACACATACACATACACATACCACACACACATGCACCACACATACCACACACATACATGCACAAATATACACATACCACACACATACACACACCCCACACACATACACATGCATACCACACACACATACACACACCACACACATACATACACACCACACCCCCACACCACACCCCCACACACATACACACCACGCATACACACACACCATACCCCCCCACACCACACACACACACCACACACTCACATGTACACAAACCACGCACACCATACACACAGACACCACACACACCCACACACACACACACACCACACACACATACCACACATACACACCACACACACACCACCACCACCACCACCACTACCCCCAAGAGTCCCTGTTCTCTCATTCTGTTGAGGGAGTCTCTTGGTCTCTTGGATGAATCACAGGGCTTTTCGACGTCCATCACAAATCCAGCAGGAGATGATGAATCAGCAGACTCACTGGGAGCGACATGGAAGGCGACCACCTTGTCTTCCTCCTTCCTAAGTGACTACATTGGCGATTCACAGTCCTTTGTCGCTCATGGAAGGCCGGCAAACCAACCTGAAACATCTAGTCACCCTGAGAAAAAGACAGGAGGTGGCACGTGCCAAGCAAATCAAACCATCATCTGGACCACTATCTCCCCTCCAAGCCTGATGGGAACAGCCTGGGACCCTGAACCCGAGAGCCTTTGGAATAGTAATAACCTCCAGACCACCAGCTCTACTTCCATCTCAGCTACCACAGCCATCACAGAGGGGAGAAAGCGTTGTGGAGAAGGGACCCTTGGAGAGGCCACACCCTGCCGGACCATCATTCCTATTGCCTCCTATTTTTCCTCGGGGTGCCTCGATGCTAGGGAGGCTTCTTAACCTCTATGTGGGCAGTAGGTCAGCAATTGGTGGGCACAGCTGGTCCTTCCTCTGCAGAAGCTTCTTCCCCAGATGACAGCCTCAGGAGGACAGCTGTTTCTTACTGCTTATTCCCTACTTAGGGTAAGGGGTGGTAGGGAGCAGGAAGTGGGACGATTCCACTCTTTAGTCTGAATCTCTTGAGTTTCCCAGGCTCCCTTTATTCTAGACTTTGTGAGATTTGCTGTAGTAGGCTTGAGGGCACATCTGTTTAAATAACTGCCCAAACCCTCTGCTGGGCCTCTTCAAAAGCAAGAAGGGCTCCTTGGCCACCACCCACTCCAGTGGATCTCATCAGGGGACTCATCAGGGCCTCTGAGAAACCAAGGAAGCAAACACTGTTGGAGCAGAGCCCCAGGGCTAGAGGCAATTTGAGTCTTGTGGGTGGCCCGGGAGCCTCCTGGGAGAACCAGGCTCCTGAACCAGTCTGAAGTGTAGAGCCTGGAGGGAGAAGGAAGGAGCCGCCATCTGTATTGGCTGTAAACACAGACCTCCATCTGGGCAGTGTTGACATCTCTCCTCAACACAAACCCCAGATGACTTCTCTGCAAGTGACCCTTGGGGAAGAGGCAGGTGCGAGAAAGGAAAGAAAACTCAGATGAGAAAAAACCAGGGGTTGTCTGCCTCCCCTTGCTGATCACCCCTGCCCAGAGACCTCCTTGTCCATGTCGCTCACACTCAGCCTTGACAACGTCTCATCGACTGTTTGTTATCTCATTTTTGTTTATTTTTATTTTGCTTCTTTATTTTTAACTTCAATGTCCTTATTTATTACTATTTACCTGTATTTATGTGTCTTGTCCGCCCTTTTACACCATAAGCTCTTTGAGGAAAGGAGTTATTTTTTCTGTACCTTTGTACAACACCCTCACCCCCCCCACCCCCACCCCAGTACGTGGTACTGGGTTCTTCACATGGCTGTTAGTTTGAACACAGAATGTTAGAACACAAAATGTTAGAGCTGGGAAGGACCTTAGAACAGAGAGTGTACTAGAACATAGAACATCAGAGCTGGAGTGAACCTTAAAATCATTTATTGTAGTTCCTTTATATCACAAAGAGGAATAATTGGATTTAGAGAGGGAAAGATTTGTTGTCAGTCATTTCCATCATGACCCACTCTCTGTGACCCCATTTGGGATTTTCTTGCTAGAGACACTGGAGAGGCTTGCCATTTCCTTCTGCAACTCATTTTCCAGATGAGGAAACTGAGGCAAACAGGGTCGAGTGACTTGCCCAGGGTCACACAGCTAGTAAGTGTCTGAGGTTGGATTTGAACTCATGAAGATGAGTCTTCCTGACTTCAGGCTTGGCACTCCGTGCACTATGGTGCCACCCAGCTGGCTGAGCATCACATGGTAATTTAGGGGCAGGACGAGAACTAAGATTGAGGTCTCCTGGCCCCGAGTCTAAGGCTCTCTGCTCTACATCATGGATTCAGAAGGATTCACTAGACCACTAGACCACTGAGACACCCACTTTGGTACAATCTGGGCAGTGATAACTCCCAAGACTTCCATGCTAAGTGCCCAACTCCCCAGTTGCCAACATCAGTGAGTCAAAGGCCTTTCCTAACCATAGAAAGACCAAGCTTCAAAGTGGAAACTTCCCAGCCCTCCTAGACGAGACAAAGTCAGAAGGAACCTCCGATGACTTGGCAGACGTTGGGACATTTTCTCTCCATGAGGGTCTTCACTAGAGGATGGATGACTCGGTCATTGGTCAAGGATGAAATAGTGCAGTTTCCTATTCAGATTCATTGCTGTCTGAGGTGATGCCCAACATGGCTTCTGTCTCTTACATTCTGTGAATTCATCTGCTTGGGTCCTCAGGGTTGAGGAGGGATGACCCACCCAGCAAAGTCACGGCTGGTGTGTATTGCTTTCAATTCTGGGCACCCCATTTTGGGAAGGACTCCTATGACCCAGAGGGCACCCAGAGAGGAGAGGCCAGAATGGGAAGAAAACCAAGGCAAGGATTATTGCTGCAGGAAGCGAATCCTTGGAGTGGACCATGGCAGTGCCCTCCGATTCAGGGTGTCCCAGAAGTTTTAGGGCAGTAGTCCAGTTTTAGAAGTTTAAAACTGAGCTGAGGATTTGGGGGCACCCAGTATGTGAAGAGCTGCCACCAGAAAGAAAGTTTAGCCTTGCTCTGCTTGGCCTCAGAAGATGGAAGTGACATGATCTGTGTAGCACCTGATCAGTTACAAAATCATTTACAGCCCTATGAGTCTGGTAGGACAGGTTTTGTTACCCCCATTCTACAGACGAAGCTCAGAGTACAGAAGAAATTTGAGCAGTGTCAAGTAGTGAGTTCAATTCAACACAAATTTTTATTAATAGCTTCCTAGGAATGGGACTCTGTATGTGTCCTGGGGGAGCTAGGGGTGGAGGTGGCATGTATCCAAGTAACTGATAATGTATCTCAATAAGATAAGTGTGGCAGAGGACAGTTAATGTCAGCCTGGGCAATTGGAGTGGGCTCTTCATGCCCATCCCAAAGCTCATTCCCTTGTCTCTTACTTATCCTCAGTAACTTGTACAACTCACTCAACCTCGGGGGAAACACGTGGGATCCCCCATGAGTGAAGTTTCCACGTTAAAAAGAAAAAACAGTGAGGCAGTCCCTGCCCTCAAGGCTTATATTCTAGAAGGAGAACACCACATGTAGACAGAGAAGTAAATACAAGGCGATCTGAGAAAGGCAGTCAGGAAAGGCTTGGAGCATCTCTCCTGAGATGCTCTCCCGTCTCCTTAAGCAATGTTTTTGACAGTCATTTTTTTCCTGTGATGGCATTTGCCCACAAAGCATGGAATATCACAATCTACAAAGGATCAAAGGTTGGACACATCATCATCCCTTTGAGGGATCCCTCAGTTTTCTCATCTGTAAATTGAGGGAGTTAAGCTGGATGGTCCCTAAGGCCACTCCCAGCTTCAGATTGGGGGTTCTATGATTTTGCAGAAATGGTATAAAAGATGCCTGAAAAGATTTATGAATAGAAAGGGAGGTGGGCCAGTCATACATTGAGAACCAGGAATCACTAGTGTCTAACCCATGGCCTCCATTGGCATGTGGACAAGATCCAAAAATCTAGAGGAAGGATCCTTTGGGTAGAGCCAGGGGGCAGGATTTATGGGAGAGCACAAAGAGAAGTCACACAAGGTGAAGAAAGTATGAAATGGGTGGCTATCCACTCTTTTGGAGGGATTCAACATTTCCAGGACAGTCTCCGAATTATACTAGAAGAAAAATGTACTTCTGTCAAATGATAGATCTCAGAATGTTCAAGTTGGAAGGGATTACTGAGATCATCTAATTCTATCCTTTCTTTTAACAAAGAGGAAAGATAGATAAAATTATAAATTGATAACATGATAAAGTCACAAAGAGGCCAAGATAAATGACTTGCCCTAGGCCTTGCCGTTGAGATATCTCACAATCAGGACTCAAACCTAGTCCTTTTTCTTCAATTCTGGCTCTTTTCTCTCTGTACCACAATGATAACTCAGGGTCATTATTGTGAACACCTAGGATTGGAATGTAATGGCTTCATTAAAAATCAATCAATCAACTGACAAACATTTATTAAGATATACAACAGATAACACCATGCTTCCATGCCAGAGATTTGGTTCCCAGAGGTAGAAATACTTCATGAGAGAGAGGAATGCAAGCTAGGAAACATGCTGTCTTCACAGGGCCTTCCCTCCCTCCCCTGAAGTCTGTGTAGGATTTTAGATCTGGAGATAACAGTCTGATCCTCCCCCCTCATTTTATAGACAAGAAAACTGATCTACGGAGACTGAGGAACTCAAAGGCTCATAGGTAGTGAGTGGCAGAATGCAGTTTCTTGACACTATCCAAGTGTGAAGTGTCCCCCTTTCTCTTGGGATGGATCCCTGAGCAGGGACTCTAGGGCTCCACATGGCAGGATTCAAACTCATGTCTTTGTTTTCCAGGTTGGTAGTGTGTAAATCATCCTCCTGATTCTGTTCCCTTCCCTCTGCATCAGTTCAGATGAGTCTTCCTGGGTATCTCTTCCTCATTTCTCAAGGCTTAATCACCTTCCATTTTATTTGTACACAATAATGAATTGAGGCCCATAGAGAGGTGACCTGGGCAACAAAACACAGTTAGGTACTGGATGAGTTAAAGCTGGAACTGAATCTCCTGACTCCTGCTTAGTTCAGACAAGCTGATCGTGTTGTGCCTTCAAACCACTTCCATACACACTTAAAAACCATAATAATAGTTGGTTGATAGTATTAACAGTAAATGAATGATGTCATTGAGGTCAAGGATGATGAAAAAAATGGTCAAAAGCAAGAGCAAGGGATGAGGGAGGACCCAGAACCCTAGTGAGAAAGCCTGTCCAGCACCTGGGACCAACCTGGAGGTGAGGGGCAGGTGAAGGAAGGGAGACAGCCTCAGGATGCCCTGAGATTGGTCGGTACCACCACGACCTGGGCATCCTGTGGGGTCATGGGATGTCTGTCCCATAGACAGGACTTGAGAAGGGGAGGAACAGAAAAGAACCCTTAGAGGGAGGCAGCTAGGTGTTGATGTGGCACCTGAGTTTGAATCCTGCCACAGACTCTTACTACCTGTGTAAGAAAGAAATGAACAGTCTAATAAATATGACAATTGGCATCTGTATAATGCTTGAAATTTTGCTATTTGTTTACATTTTCTATCTCTTTTTATCCTCACAATGTCCTTGTGTGCACCAGCTGTAGGTCAGAGAGCTGGCCTTGGAGTCAGGAAGACCTGAGTTTGAATCCTGCTGCAGACCCTTACTACCTGTGTGACCCTTGGCAAGTCCCTTGGCCCCTCTTGGCCTCAGTTTCCTCATCAACAAAATAAAATAATAATAGCACCGACCTCCCCAGGTTGTTGGGAGGGTCAAATAAGATGACGTGTAAAATGCCTTGTGAACGTTAAAGTTCAGTATAAACGTTGTGTGTATAAATAAAGCACTGTGTAAATGCTACAAATAAAATCGCATTGATACAGGGGCCACTATGGTGGAGGGGAGCGCGCTTCCATCCATCCTGTGCCAGCCATCATGGAGGTTGCAGGGAGGACATACCCTCTTCCACTGATACCTGGTCACAGCCAGAGTGGTTCCAGGTTAGTCATACCTCTGAGCAGACAGCTTGAATTCTGAAATATTAGCATGAGAGAAGGGCCTCCAACTTGCTGGTTTTATGTTAAGAGTACTGGACTTGGAGTCAGGAAGACCTGGTTTGAAGCTCCTCTTAGCTCTGTGACCCTGGGTCTATCATGTAACTGGTCTCTAGTTCAAAACTGACAAGCCTGTAGAGGGTATATGCCAAGTCAAGACAAGAACTATGCATGAGGAGAAGGCATGGATGAGTTTCAATCAGCGTGAGTGGATGGACTGCCCACATTGATGAGTTCATGCATCAACAGTAGTATATTGAGAGGCAGAATAATCCCTCATATTCATATGACCACTCAATACTTTATAAGAATGTGCCAATCCACAGTTTCAGGGGATTCTTACAGAAACCCTGTGATTAACGAATACCCCCATTTTATAGATGGGGACCACTGAGGTGAGGTGAAGTGACTCAGCTAAGGTCACACAGTGAGTTGGAGACCAAGCTAGACCTGGCCCCAGTGAGGGCCACTGGCCCCAAAACCCTTCTCTAGCCCTAGGAGTCTGGCTCAAAGTCAAACAGCTCCTCATCTTTGAGGGTCCCCCCTGGCCCATCTTTCAGTCCATAGTACAAATCTTCCTCTTCTTCCTCGGGCTTCTTTGGGGCTCTTTCAGATTCCTCCACTGGGTCAGGAAGGCCTCCTTCAGAAGCTGCATCCTTGGGGGTGGCTGGGCTCGGCTTGGGCTCAAGCCAGAAGTTTGGAGAAGTACCCTGGCCAGGCTTGGAGCTGGGGCTGGGGCTTGGGGAGTCTTCATCACCTCCAGTGGCATCGATCAAAACAAAGTCTGGGTAGCGATCAGGCTGAGATTCTGCTTTCCTGGACCAGGGCTCTTCACCCTCTGGAGGGGATGGGTTCCTGCTGCTGCTGCTACTGCTGCCGCTGGAGTCCAGCTCATCTTTAAAGGAGGCCAAAGGGGCCGCAGTGATCTGGGGACCGGTCATCTGGCTGTGGAAAGCAAAGCACAGAGCAGGAGAGGTTAGGGGAGGTGGGCAGAGGACAGCGGCAGGGTTCCTGAATGATGGTCAACACTGATGTTCGTGTAAACCCCAGATGTTCCACAACCATCAGCATGGGGTCATAGAATCCTGCATGAATGGTCTGCCCTGGTCCCTCCTTAAGGCAGAGGGAAGGATCCAGGCTCTCCCAGCGGGAGCCCGAGCTCCCAAAGAACGGCTTTGAGGAAAGGAGCGTCTCTCAGTGGACTGATGTTGAAGGACAAGCCCAGCTAAGGGAAGGCTCAGTCTCAGGGGTGGACTGTGAGTGTGTGTGTGTGTGTGTGTGTGTGTGTGTGTGCGCGCATATATGTATGTGAGTATGTGTGAGAAAGAATGTACGTGAGCATGTGTATGTGTGTGTATGCGTATATGTATGTGAATGTGTGTGAGACAATGTATGTGAACCTGTGGATGTGTGTGTGGATGTGTGTGTGTGGATGTGTATATGTATGTGAGTATGTGAGACTGAATGTATGTGAGCATGTGGATGTGTGTGGATGTGTGTGTGTGTATGTGTATATGTATGTGAATGTGTGTGAGACAATGTATGTGAGCATGTGTATATGTGTGTATGTGTGTGTATGATGTGTGTGCATATATGTATGTGTATGTGTGCAAGCCAGAATGTATGTGAGCATGTGTATGTGTGTGGATGTGTATGTGCATGTGAGTATGTGAGACTACATGCATGTGAGTATGTGTATGTGTGTGAATGCATGCTGTGTTGTGTTGTGTTTTTAATCAAAGAAATCTGTCCCATGACTTCGCTGTTCTCAGGAATCCAATGATCCAAGACAGTTCCTAAGGATTTATGGTGAAAAAAGCTCTCCCCCCCCAGAGAAGGAATGGATGGAGTCTGGGAACAAATCAAAGCACCCTTTTTTCACTTTCTCTGTTTTTCTTTCTTTTCTTTCTTTCTTTTGGTCTGTGTTTTCTTCCACAACATGACCAATATGGAACGATGGTTTGCGTGACTTCTTGCCTTCTCACTGAGGGGGCAAGGGAGGAAGGGAGAAAATTTGGAACTTAAAATTTCAAAAAATAAATGTTAGAAATTGTTTTTACATGTAGTTGGGAAAAAATAAAATATTAAATTAGACAAAAAAAAAGAAATCCATTAAACAGTCTAATAAATATAGCAACCAGCATCTTATAATTCATGAAAGTTTTCAGTTTGTTTACATTTTCTATCTCCTTTTATCCTCACAGTGTCCTCGTGTGCACCAGCTGCAGGTCAGAGAGCTGGCCGTGGAGTCAGGAATTCTGCCTTTGACACTGACCAGCTATGAGACCTTGGACAAGTCATTCAACCTCTGCCTACTTCAGTTTTTGCATCTCTAAAACGAAGAAAATTGTGGCACTTTACCGGGGTTGGTGTGAGGTTCAAACGAGTTAGTATTCCTAGAGCGCTTGGCACAATGCCTGGCATTTAGTGCCAGCTACCATTATCGATATTATTAACGTCATTGCTACGAGGCAGCTAGGTGCAGTGCAGTGGCCAGAGTTCTGGACCTGGAGTCAGAAAGACGAGTTCAAATCTGGCCTCAGATGCTTACTAGCCATGTGACCCTGGGCAAGTCACTTTGCTGTTGTTTGCCTCAGTTTCCTCAGCTGTAAAACAGCAGCTACCTTGCAGGGTTGTGAGAATCCAATAAATAATATTTGTAAAGCCCTAGTGCAGTGCCTGGAACCTAGTAGGTGCTTCATAGGTGCCTGTTCTCCTCTCTGCCCACCCCCATCACCACCACAGCCTTGGAAGGGTCGTGATCAATCCACCAAGAAACAATTAAACGTTTTCTATGTGCCATGCACTGTGTGAGCTACTGGGGATACAGAGAAAAGTGAAAGTGATCCCTGGCCTCAGGGCCCTTCACTCTAGTCATGCCCTCATCACCTCTGCCTGGACCTCTGCAATGACCTCCTCTCCACCACCAACCTCCAGGCTCTGCTCTGTGCAGGATGACGTCCACAGGGCCAAACACAGATCTGACCACGTAGCTCCCCAGCTCGGAAGTCTCCAATGGCCTGGAGGACAAACGAGAGGCCTCTCCCAAACTGACCTTCCACTGTCTTTCTGGACATCAGGCACATCATTCCCTCAGACTCTCTATCCTGTGCTCACCCTCCACCTCATCTCCACACCTATGCCCAGGCCTTGTGTGCCATCCCTTCTCACCCCCTGCCCTTAGACTCTGACTTCCTTTAAAACTCAGCTCAAGTACACTAGATGAGCTAGTGCCCCTGCACCCTAAAATGACCTTGGCTGTGCAGGTAATGTTTAACTTAGCCTGAATTTGGAACACGTGGGTACACACGCGCACACGCACTTGTGTGTGTGTATGTGTGTGTGTGCGTGTGTGTGTGTGTGTGTGTGTGTGTGTGTGTGTGTGTGTGTGTATCTTGCTCCTCTTGCAACCTTCCCCCCTCCCCTGGTCATCCCTGACTCCCCCCCCGCCCGGGTCTGTTCCGCTCACCTGGTCTCAGGCCGATTTTGGTGGCTCTCAGACTCCATGACATCCAGGCTCCTGTGGACCATAACCGTTGTCTCCACGAAAG
Organism: Notamacropus eugenii; assembly: GCF_028372415.1. Taxonomy (NCBI): domain Eukaryota; kingdom Metazoa; phylum Chordata; class Mammalia; order Diprotodontia; family Macropodidae; genus Notamacropus; species Notamacropus eugenii. The sequence goes on along the minus strand of NC_092873.1, from coordinate 515,074,921 downwards.
GTTCCGAGCTGGTCACCTTTCCTTCTCCTCCAGCCTGGAGCTCAGACTGGGGCAGGCTTGGGGCCGAGAGGACCCCTTGGTCCTCCCCAGTACCAAAGACTTTCATCTGGATGTGGTGATAGTCAGCTGGGCTCTGCATCGAGGCCTCTTCTTCCAGTCTAGAGTAAGGAGGCTGGGAACTGGAGGAGAGAGGAGGAAAGGCTGAACTAGGGAAGGAAGAACAGGGGCCCATGTGATTATTTTATCTAGTCCCCAAAAGAGCCTTGTGATGGAGGCAGGGATCATGACAGCTGAGGAAACTGAGGGACAGAGCTTTGTTTCATTCTTTGTGTTTGCATGCCCAGCACCTAGCCCAGTCTCTGGCACACAGTAGGCACTTGATAAATGCTTGTCAATTAACTGATTGAAGTGATTTCAGTTCACACAGCTAGTAAAAATCAGAGCCAAGTCTTGACCCCAGATTTTCTGACTTCCATCTAGTGGTTCTGGTTTTTCCTGCCATTATCACACTGACTCTTATAGAGAGAGGAAGCCCCAGAGGGGAGATCCCCTGATGGTGACAGGGTGGCTTGGGGTTCTTCTCCAAGTCTCAGTTCTTTCTCTCCTGTGCACTGAGAGTGGGGTCTCCATCTTTCCACTATCCTAATACTTCCTTTCTCGAACAATCTATGAATCTTTGTGTTTGTCTGTGTTTTGGGGGTCTTGAGGTTGCTTTCCTAGTAAGAGGCTACCCATAGGGTCAGCCCTTGGGACAAATGGTGGGGCGTCTGTAGCGTCCAGCTGTGTGTCTTGCCTGTCTGGCCTCCTGGCTGTCTCTCAAACAAGACACCCCATCTCCTAACTCCAGGCATTTCCCCTGGCTGTCCCCATGCCTGAAATTCTCCCCCTCCTCATCTCTGCCTCGGGCTTCCCTGCCTCCCCATAAGTCCCAACTAAAATCCCACCTAGAAAAGGAAGCCTTCTCCCACCCACTAATGCTGGAGCCTTCTGTCTCTTGATTATTTCCAAGTTGGCCTGTCTATGGCTTGTTTTTACACAGTTGTTTTTTGCATTCCCAGCATGCGGTCCAGTGCTTAGCATACAGAAGGACCTTAATAAATGCTTGTGCACTCAGTGGTGACTGTTCCAGGAAGGGTTGAAGACATGTCTTCTTTTCAATGTCTTTGACAATGGTACAGTAGAAGGAATTTTAGTGTGGAGTCTGGGATCTGGGTTCAAATTCTAGCTTTGCCACTCACTACCTGTGTCCTTGGCAAATGAACCATTTCTTATCTCCTGGCTTCTTCCTCTCCAAAATGAGTTCTTTGGCCCCCGGGGCCTCAAAGGGCCCTTCTGTATCTGACCCTAAGATTCAAACACACATCCTGCTTTTTTTTTTTTTTGTCTTTGTAGTAAGATATGTATAATGCAGCTCTTGCCAAGGGTTTCTCCCCTTGACCTTGACTTGGGGGCAGGGCTGAGCTCAGCCTCGAGCTCATTAAAAACAGATTGGGAGCTGTTGAGAGGGAGCCCCTGCCCTGGCACCTACCCCTTCTTTTCAGGAATGCCGTGCGTGGCCGGGCCCAGAGCCTTCGGGGACAGGAAGCTCTCAAAATCCGTGTCAGCCGGGACGAAGGAGACCTGGGGAGCAGAGAGGGACATCTGGAGCTGGACAAGCTGGACAAGCAGGTGGACTGGCATCTCTGCCTTATGTCCCTCCCAGTCACCCCCATCCTGGCCTAGAGCCTCAGAGGACTGGGAGGGGAGGGAGGGTCCTGGGCTGGGAAGGAGGCACCTCAGAGGGGCCCTGCCTTGGCGATGCCTCAGTGATGAACCCCTCCCCCTCCGTCCCCCATCCCTGTCCCCCCCACTCCCCAAGTCTTAGCTTCCTGCTCTGCACAGTAAAGATCACAAAACCCACAGCCTTGTTCATGGATCCTTGGACAGAAAGTGTGTAAACCTCTCCAAATTCCCTGCAAGTGGGAATTTCTATCAAATGGGAGCCATCAGAGCTTCTTGGCAAACTGAGGAGGCCATAGGGCTCCAGACTCCCAGGCCACTGAGATGCCATGGACTGTGTGTGTGCGTGTGAGTGTGCGTGTGTGTGCTTGATGGGCAGGTGAGGCTCTCCACTGTTAAAGGGGGCACAAAGGGGCACATCACGGTTCCACAGTTATGGGGTTTCCCCAGGAGACTCTGTGGTGTGGAAGAGTTGTATTCATATAGTGGAATCTTCCATCAGTCTTTGCACTGTCTGCCCCCCATGCCTGGAATACACCCCCTCCTCATCCCTACTCCCTCCTCATCCTCACTCTCCCTCCCTCTCCCCACCCTCCCTCTTCATCCTCACATCCCCTTCCTCATTCCCCACTCTCTCCTTCCTCTTCCTCCCTCCTTCTCTCCACATTTCCCCATCCCCACATTCCCTCCTTATCTCCCACTCCAGTCTCATCTCTCCTTAGAGTCCCTAGTTTGTACCAAATGTCAGACCAAGTGCTACCCCCCTACAGGGAGCCTTTCCTGATCTGTCCACACCACCATATTCCTTTGGATTGACTTATCTGTGTAGATGTTCTTTCCAACCCAGTGGAACATTAGCTCCTTGAGGGGAAGGAGGGGTTTTCTTTACAGCCTCAGTGCCAGGACAGAGGAGGGGACTATTCAGCAGCTCCGGCTCAGCCCTAGGAACTCAGAGGGGAAAGCCCAGCACAGGTGGGTAGACCTCAGCTCTTGTCACCTATGTGTGACCCTGGGGTGATCACAACTGGCTGGCGCTTTAAGGCTTACAAAGTGGGTTACATACTTAATCTCTGAGATGCACAACATCCCAGTGAGGGAGGTAGCAAGATCTCTCTCTTGAAATTGAGTAAACTGAGGCTCAGAAATGTTAGGCCACATGTCTAGGGTCATAGAGCCAGTGAGTCAGGATTAGAATCCGGGCATTTGCTGACTCCAAGTTCAATACTCTTTCTTTAACATAGTTAAACATTGTTGCATTTCAAGTTAATTGACCTCTCTGTGCCTCAGTTTCCTCATTAACTCAAAAAGACAACAATCCCTTTCATTTCTGTAAGGTTTACTTATGCCATCCAACATGATGGAGGGCAGGCTCCAAAATCAGTCATGCTAGCTGGACCCCTGAAATTTGACTAATGAGATAAAAGATAGCAGGGACAAATGTAAAATCTTCCACTTGGGTTCAAAAAGTCAACTTCACAAGTTCAACATGCAGGAGGAAGAGATTTGGTTTAGACAATGGCTGTTCTGAAAAAGTTCTAGAGATCTTAGTGGACTGCAAGCTCAATCTGAGTTCCAATATGATCGAGCCATGACTTCAGCTGACCAGGGAGCACTCAAGAGCAGAGAAGGACCCATCCCTCTATTCTCTGTTTTGGTCAGGTCATCTCTGGGGAGCATGTCCAGGTCTGGCCCCAGGATTTAGGAAAGGTTCGGATCAGTCAGAGATTGTCCAGGGGAGGGTGGCCAGGATGGGGAAGGGCTCTGAGTCCATGTCATATGAGGAGTGCCTGGAGGAGCTGCAGAAGAGAAGATTCAGGGGGCTGCCATTGTTGCCCTTGTCCTGTGGACCAGGGCTTAAACTTGTTCCATCTGGCCAGGAGCAATCAGGAGAAAGTGACAGAAAAGGAAGTTTGGGACAGAGAGCAGGAACAATTGAATAAGTTGCCTGGGGAGGTGATGAGTTCCCCATCATGGGTGGTATGAGTGAATAAAGCTAAGACTGGATGAGAATTTATTGGGGATGGATTCTGCTTAAAGGGCAGGTGGTCCCTGGGATCTCTTATGATTCCTTAAACCACTCTGAGAGGTGTAGAGAGAGGAAATATCACTAGATCAGTTCTACAGTTGAAGACCATGAAGCTCGGAGAGGCTGCTGCAAGGTGGCAAACATAAGGTTGGAGCCCAGATCCCCCAGTTGAAGGCCCTGGGCCTGTCTCAGAGCACTGAGCTACCAAGGGATGGTCAAATCACTTGAGGCACTAGTCTTTGAACCTTTATTTTTTAATGGGAGAATAGTTCAAAATCTAATTACATCTGTAAAAGGAGGGAGTGCTTCATCTGGAAAGGGAGGGAGCTGGGCTGGATACTCTTGTGATCCCTCCCATTTCTAGAGCCAAGACCCAGTGACCTAGAGGGTTGTGGTGGGTCTACCTTGGATACACTACTTCTACAGTATGTCCCAAAAGGCTTTGCTCCTCTACCCTGAAATCCCTGATTCCTTCAATCGCTCCCCACATGGTAGAGACCCCTGGACATTCATACCTTCCCACTCATCTATGCTCCTCCTAAAATGTGAGCCATAGGAGAGAACAGGGTGGGTGCCTTGGAATGACTCAGTCAACAAGTATTTGTTTGGGGGGTTGAATTTTCTCCTCCCAGACACACACACACTCCCAAACCCTCTGCTTAATAGATCCTGTCCTGGTTCTCTAGGGCTAAAGGCTCAGAGCTCCTGTTTCAGGGCATTGAATGGAGAGGAAAGGGCCCCCAGGGGTGTTGGACAGTGCACCATGTAGAGTAAAGGGGGACCCTCTCCTCCCCTGATCCTCTCCTTCAGGCCCAGCCTCATTTCCTCCCTAAAGTCCTCCTGAATGACCCCCAGCCCCAGAGAGCCTTCCTTCCCTGGTTTCCCTCCACTGCTCTCCAGCTTTGTCCTTCAGTCCAGGCTGTACATTGTTCACAGCTTGCTACCTTGTATTATGATGACTAGATATATGTATATATGTATCTGTGTAGCTTTATATGTACATACATAGAATTGCGTTTATAAAGAATTGTGTGTGTGTATTTCATTATTCATGACCCATTTAGGGTTTTCTTTGCAAAGACACTGGAGTGATTTGCCATTTCCTTTTCCAGCTTATTTTACAGAAAAGGAAACTGAGGCAAACAAGGTGAAGTGACTTGCCCAGGATCACCCATCTAAGGAGTATTTGAGGCTGATACAGGTCCTCAAAAGTGTGAGAAACTCTTTAGAGAACTGACTCTGAACCTTACACGTGCCTCTTGCCTAAGAGTCAGGAATCTGCTTGAGGCTCCCAATTCCCTCAGCTGGTGGTAGTGCTGAGTCTGGAATCAAGAAGACTGGAGTTCAAAGCTAGTCCCGGACGCTGTGGGACCAAGTCACTTAACCATGGTTCATCTCAGTTTCCTCAACTGTAAGTTTAGGGATAACATCTGCATTTATCTTGAAGAGTTGTTGTAAGATCAAATTTGTAATGTGCCTAGCCCAGGGCTTGGCCCAGAGTCGGTGCTTAATAAATGCTTTTTGATTGACTGACAGAGCTCCCTTACTCCCCCTCTGAAGCTCCCCTTCCCAGTCTCAGAGGCCAGCAAAAGCGATCACGGGGCCCCAGCTGCCCAGGTTGGGAGGCTGTAACTCCACCCAGGATCTCCTTTCCTCCCTGTGTGTGACCCCTGGTCTCAGCTTCCTGGGACAGGGGTGAGTTGACTGTAAATAACCAGGCAAATGACTCCAAACCGGCCAGGACTGACCCTCCACACACTCACTTTCCAGGTTCTCTGATCGAGATGTGGTCGCGGGAGGGGGAAGGCGAGGGCTTGTGAGGAGAGGGCTCTCTTCTGCCTGAGATTCCAGAGGGACTTTGTGTCTGCTTCTAGGGGTTCCTGATTGGGGTCTGAGGGTCTAGAGGGAGCAACCAGACTAGACAAGATGACAGAATCAATCAGCTGGTGATGGAAAGGCTTTAGTGTAAGGAATAAGGAGTTCTAGAATACAGCACATAGAATGTCAGACAGAGCTGGGAGGGAACTTAAGAGCTGAGAGGAGCCTTAGAACAGGGGATGTCAGAATTGGGAAGGTCCTAAGAACAGAGAATATCAGAGCTGGGAGAGGCCTTAGAACTTAGAATGTCAGCCGGGAATGCGATTCCTAATCCTTTTTGGTCAGTCTGGTGATGCCTAGGGCTGGACCCCTTCTCAGAGTCATGTCTGTGGCCTACCTTCGTAACTGGAAGGCACATTAAATTTGTTAGAGGTTAGTGAACATAAGTATGTAACTTTCCCCCACAATGTACATAGACCCTTGTCATCTCTCCATGGACGCGGGGGTCTTTAGATCTCAGGAGAAGAGGCCCTCCAGTCCCATTTTACAAATGAGAAACCTGATGCTCATCGGAAGAGACTTGCCCAGTCTTTGACTAGTGCAGATGAATGGAGCCCCCAGATGAGAAGGGGCCTGGTCTCGCCCTTTCTTTGATCATTCCCTGCTCTTTGTCCAGTGCCTGGCATGAAGTAGGGACATAATAAATACTGATTGTCTGACTGTATGCATACACAAAGGCAAGATACACACATATGTCCACAGTTACCCCCTAAAAAGGGAACAGGAAGGCACAGACACAGATACAGAGACCCCCATGGAAAGGCATATATCCATGCACATAGACACATGCATGGACACGTGATTGTGACCATCTCGGCAAATACTACACGTATGTGCATACAAACACATATGCCCCCACAGAGCTCCAAGACAAGACGCATGTCAGTCTGCTGCCTACCTTGGGATAGCATTGGCACATGCTCCAGATGACTCCTGCTACCAGCATGATTCCACCCATGACGCAGAAGGTAATGTACACCTGTGGCCGGTCCATGGTCATGATGAACATGCCTACCGCCAGCAGGAACAAGCCCAAAATGATGAACCCGTAGCGGAAAGTCTTGTCTTCAGCCATGGCCCTGGCTGAACTGCCCAGCCTTGGCTCCCCCTTGGGAGGAGAAAACTCTTCCTTGTTGGGGGCACACTGTCAGCACTCAGACATGTGTGGGTAGTGAGCGTCCAGACCTTCCCCACACCCCCAGCCCATGAGAAGTCACAAAGCAGGGCCCATCATGCAACCGGCTGGGTTCTGTGCTGACTGGTTCCTAATGGGCCTGGAAGACCAGCAGCCTACGGCCCAAAAGTTGAACGCTCCATTAGAGATGTCCAGCTGCCCTACCTTGTGCCTCTCTCTCACCTTCCCTCTGGGGCTGAGTCGACTGTGTAGGCGTAGGACACACAGGTGGGAGGGAGCAGTGAGGGAGGGAAGGAGGGAAGGGGCAGGCTTACAGGTGCTGGGTACCATGCCAAAACTCTGACATCATCCCAGCTGCCCAAACGCCTGTCCCCCAGCCAGGGATTGAGCTGGGGAGACTCCCATCTCCCTTTGATGGGGCCCTCCTCCCCTTTCCCTAGAAGCCCTTGGCCAGTGATCTTAATTCTCCTCTTTTCCCCTCATCCTCCACCTCCCAGTGTCCTTACTACCCCACAGGCCACCTCTCACAGCTGTCCCCATCTCTGCTCTCACCTTGATGCAGGTCAGACCTCATCCCTCTCCCCTGGACCACAGAGAAAGCCTCCTCATTAGACAACTCAGCTTGTCATCCGTCCCCTTCCCAGTCCATCCTCCCCCAAACTGCCTGACTGCTCTTCCCAAAGCAGAAGTCTGACTCTCCCTCCTCAGCTCAAACACTTTCTGTGGCTCCCTATCAGATAGCATAGAAACTCTTCAATTTGGCCAGAAGCCATTTCCAGCCTGGCTCCAGCCATTTCTAGGTCCATGCAAACCATCACCCCTTTGACCCCCAGGATGCCAGCTGTTCTACCTCTTGCCTCTGGATGTCCTCCAGCTCCATCTCTTAGGAGTCTGAGTTTCCTGTGGCTCCTGGGCCATCCCTTACAGATGCCTGGTTGATCCCACTCGGAGGGCTCTCTCCATGCCCTTCAAATCAGCAACTGATACTTATCTACTCTCCTCAATGGAAATCGCTGTTTTCCACTTTTCTTGTATCTGTGGTATCAAGAGGGAGCCTGGTAACCTCAGAGCAAGGAGACAGGGGTTCAAGACCTGCCTTTGAGTCATTTAACCTAAGACTCTCAAAGACTAAGTTGCCAAAAGGGTTTTAAGCTGCATTGGCAGAGGCAGTTTCCAGGGCCAGAGAAATCACAAATCTAGTCCCTAGTAACTGGCCCATGTGGTTGCTGTTTTGTCATTTCAGTCATGTCTAACTCCATTTGGGGTTTTCTTGGCAAAGATACTGGAGTGGTTTGCCATTTTCTTTTCTAGCTCATTTTACAGATAAGGAAACTGAGGCAAATGGAGTTACATGACTTGCCCAGGGTCACCCAGCTGGTTGTTGTCCTTCATCTTCACAGAGGACCAAAATGACATCACCATTGTAAAGTGAAATTTCAGTGTGTCTGACTGTGGCTGATCAGACCAATATGAGCTCGGAATGCTCTACCAGAGGTTGGACACAGATAGTCCATGTGAATATTTGGGGTGGATGTCCCAAATTTGCATATCCTGCGTTTACTTTGTGCTGTCTCAATTCTGCTTTGCTCAAAGAGCACAGCACCTCTTCTTATGTGGGCACATCATGCTAAGCGGTCCTGTGCCAGTGTCTCCCATGTCTCACAGTCAAATCCAAAGTTCTTGAGAGAGACTTTGAGAGGGTCACCCAGCTAGGAAGTGTCTGAGGCTGGACTCGAGCTCAGGAAGATGAGTCTTCCTGACTTTTGGCCCAGAGCTTTGAGGCTTATGTTTTACAGTTAAGGAAACTGAGGCAGCGGAGGTGAAGTGGGCACAGAAGGTCAGCGCTCAGACGTGAGTGGCGGTCTTGTGTAGGGTCTCCACAGCTAGTAAGAGTCTGAGGCCAGATTTGGAGGGAGGCCTCCCTGACTCCAGGCCTGGCACAGGCTGCCTCAGTTTGTAGGCACCCATCCCCACCATGAGAGTAAAACCTCCTTGGAGCAGAGCTCACAGACTTGTTCAGATGAATGCCACTGCCCCCAGCAACTAGCACAGGGTCGGTTCCTAACACATGTTTAACAAGTGTTTTGCTGAATTTAACTGGAATAAAAATATGAAAAGCTAATGAAAGAACTTGGGCCAAGGGGCAGCCTACTGAGAAGGGATTCACTCCTTTATTTGCTTCTTGTTCCCAGCGGCCACCAAGGCCCCCTTTGTCCGTCTCTCACCAGTGTCTATCTCAGTGTGTCTTTCTCCCTCCCCCCTTCACCCTACCCCTCCTGCTTTTCCCTAAAGTAAGAAAAGAAGAGGGAGCCTCCCAGACCATGATGGAGACACTGACAGCTCCCTCCCTCTCCAGTCAAAGGCTGGAAAGGAAAACACCTACCAAGGCATCCAGGCCCAAACCCCCAGCTGCACGCCGTCCTGAAGCCCCCCTCCCACCCCGTAGGTTTACTGAGAGTGGGAACTGCTCTGGATTTGGACTCAGAGATGTGGGTTCAATTCTTGGGTCTGGTTCTTGGTACCTGCAAGATCCTTGACAAGTCCCACACCCTCCAGTAAAATCAAAGGAGTGATGGAGGGATCAGAGCCAGAGGGCACTTAGGAAATGTCAAATCCAACCATTTTAGAGATAAGGCCCAGAGGGCTTCCCGAGGAGATAGATGTGCTGGGTTCAGCTCCTGCTTCTGGAAGTTACTACCTCTCTGACTTCAGTCAAGCTGTTCCTCATCTTTGGGCCTTATCTGTAAACCTAGCAGATGGTGCTGGATGTTCTCTGAGGCCCCCTCCAGCCCTGGACCTCTGAGCAGGCAACCTCTGACCGGTCACACACTCTATTCGGGCCCAGAGGGTCTCCATGCTTTGCGTCCCCAGACTTTGGCAGAGGGTCCTGCCTGGCTAGTGCCCTGCCTACTCGGCCCTGCCTTCCCCAGGACCCAGCCGGTATCAGTGACCGGTGCTTGCTCCTCTTTGAAATGATTTTACATTTATTCATGTGTGCGTGTGCGTGTGTGTGTCATAGCTACACTCACACCCACACATATACATATACATATATACACACATGTACATATACACACATGTGATATACAAACAGTATTGCTTGGGCTATAATATTACACACCACAGAATTATGGTGAGGAAGCAGGCAGAAGAGGGAGCGTGGGCAGAGGGGATGGTTCACCCTGGTCACCCTCTCTGAGTGGTCAGTTCCTAAAGCCATGGTCTCAGGGCTGGGGGGGACAGCAGCGCCCTCTGGTGTCCATCACCCGTAACTAGAAACCAAAGCTCCCTGCCCAGGCCTAGCATATGCGGCAGGATTTGCACCCAGGGCTCCTACTTCTAGGTCCCCCATCTTTTCTCTTTCATCACAGTTCTGAATGGACCTGGAGAGGACTCCAGAAGTCAGCTAGTCCAACCCCTTTGTGTAACAGTTGAGGAAACTGAGGCCGGCAAAGGAGAGGTCAGTCAGGGCCAGAAGCCAAATCCAGCGTTCTTCTGAGGCATCCAGAAGATGGGATTTAACTTAAGATTTAAATTCTAGGATTTAATTCAACAAATCTTTATTAAGTGCCTGCTGGGTTCAGAGCTCACCGCTTAGCAGAAGTGAGAGAGAATAAAAAACCTCTAAAACACAGTCCCCACCCTCAGTGGCTTATAGTCTAGCAGAAAGGAAGTCTACAAAAGGGGATAACAAAACAGTGCAGTCTTGGCTTTGTGTCAGAGGAACCGGGTTCAAGTCCTACTTATGTCACTACTCGTATGACCTTGGGCACCTAACTGAACTTCTTTGGGCCTCAGTTTCCTGATCTGTAAAATGGGAGGGGGAACTGGACGAAAAGGTCCCCAAAGTCCATTCCAGCCCTAGATCTAGGATATTGTGGTGTGTTAAGTCACTCTGCCCATAGTCCCACAAAAACTAAGGAACCACTAATACAGAGAAATAGAGGGAGAAGTTTGAAGTCAGAGACCTGGACTTCAAGTCCCAATTCTGCTCCTTACTGTGTGACCTTGGGCAAGTCACTGAACATCCCTGAGTCTCAGTTTCCTCATCTGTAAAATAAGAGGGGGGATTCAATAGATTCCCTCATGATGCTTTCAGTTCTAGTTCTATCATCACAAGTGGTTATTTTTAGAAATATTTTTATGTTTTCTATTTCTTATATCATGGTTTGTTTGCAGGGTTTTTGGGGGGAGGGAGAAGAAAAAAAGTCAGCACAACTAATCATTAATATATTGAGAAAGTCCAGACTTGATCCCAAGTAAAGGGCTCTCATCTGTAAAATGGGGGAGGATAATAGCACCTGCCTCTCAGAGTTGTTGTGAGAATCAAAAAACATACCATAACCTAGTCAACATTATTGCCATCACTGGAACATAACAGATGTTTAATGAAGGCTTATTGTTTGAATGACATGGTAGAGAGAATTCTTGGGAGGGTGTGGTTTAGATTCGATGACTTTGAAGGTCCCGTGCAATTCTGAGATTCTAGAACTCAGGGAGGGACTTGTGGTACTCCAACAACAAACAAGTCAAGGTTCTGGTGGGGCAGATTACCACTGATCTCAGCCCATTGTGGGCATGATCAGCCCCAAACAAGACTGGGAAGAAGGAACAGTTTGTCCTTTCCAACCTTGGGTGCTCTTCTCCCTTTGTTATCAAGGGTCCAATGCTCTGAGGCCAGCCAGAGACCACATTGGTCCAGTGGGTCAGGAGGAGAAACCAGAACTCAGAGAAACTCAGAACTGGGAGAACCCTCAGAGGCCAAGTAGTCCAACCAACACTCCTAACAAGTGATCAGTGAGCACACACCATTTCCCAGGATGTCCCATCCCACCTTTGGACAGCTCCAGCTGTGAGGTGAGACAGTTCCATGTGACGAAAAGAGACCTGCATTTAAAGTCACGGGGACTCGGTTCGAATACTGACCCTGCTTCTAACTTTTCCTTTGAGGAGCTAGGTTGTTCTGTTGACCCTCGCTGAGTTGGTTAACCATGGCATCCTTGTGGACTCATAGCCTTAGTCTGGGCATAATAATAGCACTAATAATTAAAATAACAATAATAACTCAAATTTATGTAGCTCATTAAAGTTTGCAAATACTTTACACATGTTACCTCATTTCATAGAACTTTTTTTTAAGGGTATTTTTCTTCTTTAAAAAATGTTGCAACAAAGCATCCTTTTGAATACTTCCTCCATCATGATACTGGTATTCTAACACTTTTTTGGCCATCTGGAAAATAACAGGGTTTAGCAAATGCAATGGATTTCTATTAGTGTTGCATAAATATAAATACCAACACTTCACCTTGGATGGTCTATAGGACAGAAGGTCTACTTCACCTACAGAGCAAAGAAATCTCCAGAAGCCCAGTCTGGCTATGAGTCTTTCTTTGAAGAGTTTGGGGTGACTGGTCATCAATTTGCCACATTCAGATTACTGAATGTCTTTTATCTTCACCCTTACTTGGGACAGGTATTATCCCCAACGAAGAAAGCTGTCCAAGAACCAAGGAAAGATATTCCCTTTGGAAACTCATTTCTTTCTGAATGTGGAAAGGGGATCAGTTCTGCTTTCAGTAGACCCACACAGATTCTTTTTCCTTAGCCTGATTCAGCCTAAACTGGAATCCAGAGATTGTACAAAGCAAGTTTTAGAAGCAAATTTACACAGTATGACATGCTTTCAGAGGAGGAAGATATTACTCATAACAATAATTCAATAGGATGTGTAATTCAGTAGGATTTGTATGGAATTGTTCAACTTCCCTCAACATGGAGATACATTGATTATCTTAATCCAAGAATTTGAAAGGGTTCCCCCTTCCTATCTTAGACTATTGGTACTGACAAAACCCCCAAGTCTCATGTGAAAAAACCATCACTCGACTTAGGCAACTCCACTGCTGTATCCAAGGCCCACAAAGTCAAGTGCTGTTGTCTTGAGGATAAATAGGAAAGCAAAGACCTCTTCCCAATCCCCAGAGTCTCTTCATTTACACCCCATCCGCTAGAGTACATGATTTCCTCTCCCACGAGTGTGATCAAATAATAAACATTTTGATCAGGCTAAAGTTCCTCTTCTATCAGTGGGATTTCTTTTCATACTTCTCTTGATTCTTGTGTTTGAAAGTCAAATTTTCTTTTCAGCTCTGGGTCTTTTCATCAAGAATGCTCGAAAGTCCTCTATTTCATGGAATGACCATTTTTTCCCCTGAAGTATTATACTCAGTTTTACTGGGTAGGTGATTCTTAGTTTTAATTCTAGTTCCTTTGACTTCTGGAATATCATATTCTACGCCCTTCGATCCCTTAATGTAGAAGCTGCTAGATCTCATGTTATCCTGATTGTATTTCCACAATACTTAAATTGTTTCTTTCTAGCTGCTTGCAATATTTTCTCCTTGACCTGGGAACTCTGGAATTTGACTACAATGTTCCTAGGAGTTTCTCTTTTTGGATCTTGTTCAGGAGGTGATGAGTGGATTCTTTCAATATTTTTTTTTGCTCTCTGGTTCTAGAATCTCAGGGCAGTTTTCCTTGATAATTTCATGAAGGATGATGTCTAGGCTCTTCTTTTGGTCATGGTTTTCAGGTAGTCTTATAATTTTTAAATTGTCTCTCCTGGATCTATTTTCCAGATCAGTTGTTTTTCCAATGAGATACTTCACGTTATCCTCCATTTTTTCCATTCTTTTGGCTTTGTTTTGTAATTTCTTGGTTTCTCATAAAGTCATTAGCTTCCATCTGTTCTAATCTAATTTTAAAAGAACTATTTTCTTCAGTGAACTTTTGAACCTCCTTTTCCATTTGGCTAATTCTGCCTTTTAAAGCATTCTTCTCCTCATTGACTTTTTAGACTTCTTTTGCCAATTGAGTTAGCCTGTTTTTAAAGGTGTTATTTTCTTCAGCATTTTTTTGGGTCTCCTTTAGCAAGCTGTTGACTCTCTTTTCAAACTCTTCCATGGCCTTAAACCATTGCATATTTATTTTGGAGGTTTTGGATGCAGAAGCCTTAACTTCCTTTTACAGTATGCATTGTTCTTCCTCATCTGAAAGTATGGAAGAAATTGCCTGTTCACTAAGAAAGTAACCTTCTATAGTCTTATTTTTTTCCCTTTTTTTGGCAATTTCCCAGTCAGTTATTTGATTTTTAAGTCCTTTGTCAGGAGAAGGGTATACTCTGGGGAACTGTAAGTTCTCAGTTCCTCCAAGGTGACACAATCAAGGGCCCGCACACTGGGGTCTGGGTACTACCAAAGCTTTTCTGCCCAGAATCCGTGAGCAGTAGAATTTCCTCTCCACAGCTGCCTCTAGCACACCATGCCCCAGGACAATGCTCAGGGCTGAGTTGCAGATCAGCTGCTCAATTCTCCCAGGCTGAGTGTTCCACAAATGGATGCTGCAGCTGGTGCTGCCAATGCCAGCTGCAGCCACCACTTGGGGCTGGGGCTAGGGAAGGACCTTGCTCCCTTGTCACTGAGGTGAAAAAGCTGAAGCTGCCTTTGGCGTTTGTGGGTTGAGGGATCTAGAGCCTCTGCTGCTGCTGGGGATTCTGCCCCTGAGGCCTGTTCTGGTCCTATTCCTCCCAATGTTGCATGGCCAAGGCTGGGCTGGCTCCACACTGTGCCCCATGGGATAGACCTTTCCTGTTGGCCTTCCAGGCTACCTTGGGCTGGAAATCTCTTTCACTCTGTCATTCTGTGGCTTCTGCTGCTCTAGAATTTGTTGAGAGTCATTTTTTACAGATATTTTATGGGCTGTGGGAGAAGAGCTAGAGTATGTGCCTCTTTCTATTCCGCCATCTTGGCTCTGCCCTCCCCTCCCCCATATAACTTTTAAAATTATAAATCAAAGGGTTTGGACTAAATCAGTGAAAAGTGGAAGAATATCTCTTTGGGATACATATTGATTTACAAAACCACAAATAACATCAATTTTTGTTTATTTTGTTAAACATTTCCCAATCACATTTGAATCTGGTTCTGATTGCTTGAGATCAGTGGGCAGCTAATTGACTCCCCTGGGCTAGATAAACTCTGAGGTTCCCTCTAGCAAATCTTACACGTCTATAATCCAGTCCAATCCAATCCACGTTTATTAAGTGCCTACTATATGCCAAGCATTATGTTAAGGGCCAGAGATACAATTAATAAAAAGGAAGATAGTTCCTGTCCTCAAGACACCTACAGTCTAATGGCAGATGGAGATAACCCTTAATAATCTTCTTGTAATGAGATAGTATTAATAATACTAATAAATAATTATCATCATCATCTTGAAATGAGGTAGAATTTGTAAAGTGACTGGCACTTAGTGGGTGCTTAATAAATGTTTGTTGATTTGCTTTGGAATCTCACTGGAGGGAGGATACAAGCTGATGCAGCCTTCAGGAGTAGCGTGACAACCCCGAGGAGAGACTGAGTCATCCTTGATGGAGCAGAGGGAAGCCACAAAGATGCTTACTTTACTGTCAGTTTATCCCTTTCATCCTTTCTAGTGGTGCAATAATCCTCCATTTCATTCATATCCCAGAATTTGTTTAGCTACCCCTTAATGGACAGGCACTCTCTTGGTTTCTAGTACTTTGCTTCCACAAAAGTGGTGCTATAAATGCTTTTGTTTGTGTGATCCTTTCCATCTTGAAAAACAAAAAATGATCTCTTTGACCTAGTATTAGCATCTCTGGGTCAAAGAGCAAATGCATAATTCAGTGACTTGGGCCTAGGTCCAAATTCTTTTCCAGAATGTTTGGACCATTTCACACCTCCACTAAGAGTACATTAGTGTGTCTTCCGAATAGCCCCTCCAAAAATGGCCATTTTGCCTTTTTGGGTCATCTTTGTTAATCTCATGGTTGTGAGGTAGAATCTCAGCTATTTTTGTTTTTGTCTCATTGTTAGCGATTTGGACCATTTTCCCATATCGTTAATGAGCTTGATTTTTTTCTTCTGAGAAAATACACATATTCGTATTCTTTGATCACTCATCTATTGACAAATGACTCATTCTTATATATATGTATTAATATTTTGATTTATTTGGGCAAAAACTTCAATTTCATGTAATCAAAATTGCCCATTTTATCTCCTGCGATGCCCTCTCTCTTTTGGTCAAGAACACTTTACCCATCATAGAGGAGAGAAGTAGTTCCTTTCATTTGTTTCTGATGTGCCCTTTTACATATAAGTCATCATCCATTTGGTACATATCTCAGCATGTGGTGTGGGTTAATCTTCATTTCTTCCAATTTTCTCAGAAGTTTCTATCAAAGAGAGAATACTTACTCCAGTATTCAGAGTTCTTGGGTTTATCAAACATTAGACTACTATGCTTGAATATATCTCAATCTTGTTCATTCAGTCTGTTTCATCAATTGACTTTTCTCTTTTTAACTAGAACCACATCATTTTGATCGTCATAGTTTTGTAGTTGATTTTGAGATGTAGATGCTGGCTTTCTTTTCATTCTTTCCCTACAGATCCTTGACCTTTCATGACTCCAGACAGATGAACTCTTCTATGCTTGTTTTCATTTTTCCCATCGAGTAACACTTTGGAATCTGATTGGCATGTCCTAATTCACTGTTCCTAGCTCTATAGAGTAATGCTTTGGAATTTGATTGGCATGTTACTGATTCGTGGTTTCCATCTCTTGGAGGATGAAGAAGGGACATAAATAGATTGACTTGCATGCTCTGGGCAGACACTGGCATGGTCCAAGCCCCAATGGTAAAATAGTGTGTTCTTGTGCAAGGGTTCCAATTTCTTTCCCAGCCTGCTTGCCCCCTCTCTCCTTCAGTCTGGGTGGTCTCTACAACTCTCTAACAATACTCTTTCTGTTTTCTTTTATCCTTGTCCAAATGCTCTCTATCCTGTTCCTTCCCCCATGTTCTTGGATTTCTTCCCATGAATACAAACTCTTAATAAAGCAATGTTTCTCAGTCCTGCTTTCATTTATTTTTCCATTTTATAGAGTCAAACTCCAGGCATAAACCCCATCTCACCAAGATTCTGGCACTATTATTGTTCAGTTTGTTTCTTTGTCTTAATATCATCAGTTGGCCCAATTTCTTGCTCCTCCCAAGGCTGAACTGAATTCTGGACTCTCTGTCTTCCTAGAAACTGTCTGCTGAGAGTTAGCAGTCCTCTCTTCTGCTGGTCTTCCTTGGATGTTGGACACACTGCTTGTCTATCTGTGGACAGGGAACAGCTCCTACTATCCCTCTCCTTTCTAAGTTTCACAGAGTCTCTAAGTTAGAAGGGATTTCAGGAGCATCGACTTCAACCTGGATCTGAGCAAGAATCCTTTCGGTGACATTCCTGACAAGTGGCCATCCAACCTTCACAGGAACACCTCCGGTGATGGGGAGCTCCCTTCCTCCCATGGCAGCCCATTCCACTTTGGGACAGCTCAGATTAGGAGGAAGTTTTTCCTGATATCAAAACTATTTGTCTTTCTTCCACTCCTCTGGGGCCAAGCAGGACAGGTTGGAGCCCTCTCCTGTCCCCTCTGAGCCTTTTTCTCTTCACCATAAATGTTCCTGTTTCTTTCACTAGCTCCTTGTTGTTAGAAGACTCAGGCTCTAGATAAATCTCGTCTCACGGGATAATAGATTTAGAGTTCAGTAATGACATTCATGTTGTTTAAAACATGAACACGTATGTATTTATATGTGCATGCACCATACGTGTGGTCTTTCCTTTAGTAGGTTGTAAGCTCCTTGAGGCAAAGACTCTTTATCTTGTCTTTGGTTCCCCAGTGCCTAGCACAGTGCCTGGCATACAGAAGGTGCTTAATAAATGCTTGTTGACTGATTGATAGAATTGGAAGGGACCTGAGAGCTCATTCTGCCCAGCTGAGAAAAATGAAGCTCAAAAGTGAGTTATTCAAGGTCAAACAGGTAGTGAGTTGTCCAACACAGTACCTGGTTTGCAGTAAGTATCTGATGAACATTTGTTGATTGATTAAACATTACCCATTCATGTCTTGGTGAAAACAGATCAGGTTGGGCTTCTCTATGTCAAATACACTAATGCCCCATTGAGAACGTCTCTGGGCTCCCTACCGTGCTACTCGTCCGCTCCCCCACCCCCACCCCATCCCCTTCACTTCCTCCCAGGGCCTGATCCACCCCCATCACCATCTGTGAGAGACAAGCTGAAGGAGGCTCAAGTCAATGGGGAAAGATCCCACCAGGGGGCAGCATGGAGACATAGACATGATCTGTCTTGGACAGTAGCTTGGCCAGATACTCTCACTCTGTCTTTGTCTCTATACCTCTCTCTATGTGTGTCTCTATTTCTGTATGTCTCTGTCTCTGTCTGTCTGTCTATATGTCTCTCTCTCTGTCTCTGTCTCACACACACACACACACACACACACACACACACACACACAGACACACACACATACCCTGAGCAGGTAGGTGAAGAGACTTCTCTCTCCATTAGATCCTTTACAAACCAGACCCTCTCTCCCTTTCCAGAAAACACTAAGCCTCAGCTCTAGCTCAGTTGGTTTCCTCATGTGTCCTACACAGCCTGTCACATCTTCCACCTTGGAGGCTTTGATGGAACTTTCCTGTTCCCCCTCTCACCTCCAAGTCTTCCCCATCCTTCATTGCCCAGCATAGACACAACTTCTTCCAGGAAACCCTCTATGATCACCCCAGAGATATCTCCCTCTCCTCTTTGCACCCACACCTTTCATTTTGACTAATGAACCCCATTCTGTCTTGGGCACTTACTCTGTATCTCTCTCTTATATTAGCTGACATTTGCCACCAGTGTAGACTTGTATAAATCACATCACCTCTTAGAGTCTTCGTTTCCTTATTTGTAAGAAGAGGGGGTTAGACTCAAGGCTTCTGAGGTGCTTTCCTTCTTCCCAAACTCCTCACACTCTCATCCAACCCTTACCTCCCCTCTGTGTCCCATTCCTATGAATCTTAAAGATGCAGCTGATAACTTAGGAGTCAAGAGATAAGTAGGATGGCAATGGGAAGGACTTGTGTCAGAAAACTTGGTTCTTCCCGAGGCCCCTCCTCTGCCACTTGCTGGTTCCATGACCTTGATTGACTCACTTCCCTCCTATGGGACTCTGTTTCCCCTTCTGTAAAATGAGGGGGTCATACTTCATGATCTCTAAGGTTTCTTCCATATTTGATATTCAATGTTTATAAGGATTGGGGTAAGGGTGGAGGGTGTGGAAGATGGCGACCAGTAGAGCCGCCATCAAGCATTTGGAAGGCTGTCCTTAGACTGTTTTGACCAGGAGTAATGTGGGCTGTCCAAAGTTAGAATGAACTGTCTTGGGAGTCAGCGGAAGTCTGGAGGCAAGGGATGGGGACCACTTGTCAGGTATCTTGTAAAGGGGTTTCTTTATCAGGTAGAGGCTGATGGAATCCCAATCCTCTAGCCCATTGTTGAACCATTCATCTATTTTATACCTATTCGTCTATTGTACTTCCAAGGGCAGAATTAATGACTATGAATTTGGGGTCTTTAAATCTTTTGCATCAGCCTGCAGGCCTGGAGTGGTAGCATCTATTTGGAGTTGGAAGGGACCTTGGAGGCCATTTAGTCAACCTTTCATTTTGTAGATGAGGGAACTGCAGCCCCCAGAGGCTTAGGTTAGGGTCACTGGCTCTGAGTCATATGGGTAATAAGGAACCGAGCCAGGACTGGAACCTAGCTCCTCTGTCTCTAAAATCATTGCCCTCTTTCACTGGTCCCACTGTTTCTTAAAGGTCCTTTCCAGCTCTGCCATCCCATGATTCCATTCAAGAGCCTGAGGGCTCGACTTCTCTGTGATTTCAGGGTAATTGATACCTGCAGGATTAGATTAAAAACTGGGGCAACCAATGGGTGCCAAAATGAGAATTCCCCACCTTAGCATACCTGTTGGGGGGGTGAACAGCCCCTACTGGAACACCACCTAGCCCAGACCTTTCCCTGAAGCATGACCTTGACTATCAATTTCCCTCCCCAATGCCTGGCACAATCCCTGGCACAGAGAAGGTGCATAAAAATTGCTGATTGTTGCCTCACCCATACAATGAGGGGGTTAGATTTTAAAGGTCCCTTTATGTGCTAACAGTTTGTGAGCCTATAAACCTCCCATGATGGGGAACTCTACTATCTAGACTTACAGGGCAGTTCTAATTATCCAACTGGGCTGAAATCTGCCTCCTTGTCAAACCCTGCCAGGCTTGCTGGCGTCACGCAGGATCAGCTCCCTTCCTCTCCAGTGGAGGTGAGAGAACCTAGCTGGTGGTCCAGCTGCTGCTTCTCCTTTGTTTTCTCTGTGACCACAGGCAAGTCATCTGGGCCTCAGTTTCCTCACCTATAAAATGGGAGGGATGGGGTTGAAATGAGTGATCTCTCAGCTCCTTTTAGGGCTAAAATCCAGGTTCTGTAATAACCTCTCCATTGTTTGGAGAGTGGGCGTGTGTTCTAAAGCTGTGAATTCCCTTCAGCTCAGTGCCAAGAGCTGCCACCTTCTCTCCCCATCCTCTGGGTTTCCGGAGGTACTCACAGCCAATTGCCTTCATCTTACTGGGATGGAGGGTAGGGGGGAAGCTCAGATGTAAGTGGGCTCTTTCCCACACTTGCAACTCATTAACCCACCTGCCCCAAGGGAAATACTTCACATTCCCCAGCTGGAAGGACCCAGAAACACTTAGCCTGACATTTTATAGTTAACCCTTTGGGAATGGGAAGGGTGCAAAGACGAGAGAGAGAACCACAGTGCAAGAAGACAGGGTTTTGAAGCAAATGGAAGATGTTGGAGAGCACTGGACTCAGAATCAGCAGGACTCATCTTCATGAGTTCAAAT
Organism: Notamacropus eugenii; assembly: GCF_028372415.1. Classification (NCBI taxonomy): domain Eukaryota; kingdom Metazoa; phylum Chordata; class Mammalia; order Diprotodontia; family Macropodidae; genus Notamacropus; species Notamacropus eugenii. The sequence continues at coordinate 515,054,323 of NC_092873.1, read as the reverse complement.
CCAGCCTCAGACGCTTTTTAGTTGTGTGACCCTGGGCAAGTTATGCGACTCTGGACAAGTCATGGGACCCTGCTTGCCTCTGTTTCCTCATCTGTAAAATGAGCTGAAGAAGGAAATGGCCAGCCGCTCCAATATCTTTGCCAAGAGAACCCCTAATGGGGTCATGAAGAGTCGGATATGACTGAAATGACTGGACAACCACAACAAGGTGTCTGAGCTAGAAGGGATACTAGAACATGGAATGTCAGAGGTGGGCAAGCCCTTAGGACAGAGTTTCAGAACCAGGAGGGAACTTAGAGCATTGAATGTTAGAACCTTTGACATAGTTTAGTAAAATATCCTCTTTTCACAAACGGGAAACTGAGGCTCAAGTTAGGGAAGTGACTTGCCAAAGATCACAAAGCAAGCTGGTGACAGGAGTAAAGTTAGGTTCCAGGTTTGCAGGGTTCTTTCCCCAAGGTCACATGCAGATGGATATTCTAATCTGGAAACTGCCAGCTCCCGGGGGAAGGGGGCAGGGCAGTAAGGGGAGAGGCGGAGGGGGGGGGGGGGGAAGCAGGATTGGAGAATCGGGGAGGAGAGGTCATGGTGGTGGTGGTGGGTCATGTGTCTTCTTGTTCGGCAGGAGGAATCAGTGGTCCTGACCTCATTTCAGTTCAAGAAGCATTTATTAAGCGACTACTATGTGCTCAGTTCTGGGGATACATGGGAGATAAAATCAGTCCTTACTCTCAGCAAAAATCCCTATTATAAGGACCAGGGGACCCACCAGAAAAAGGAAAAAAAAATGATATAACAGAGCACAAGACTCAAAGGAGTTGGTCTGCTCACTAGTGGAATGCCCTTCAGTAAAGCACTTACTTTCTAGACCCCTCCCAGCCCTGACATCCCTTGTTCTCAGGCCCCTCCCAGCCCTGACATCCCTTGTTCTCAGGCCCCTTCCAGCCCTGACATCCCTTGTTCTCAGGCCCCTCTCTGCTCTGACATTTCCTGCTCTATGACCCCTCCCAGCCCTGACTTTCCCTGTTCTCAGGCCCCTCCCAGCTCTGACCTTCCCTGTTTTAAGGGCTTCTACACTGTGTTCTCACCCACAAAATGAGGGAGTTAGATTTTAAAGGTCTCCCCAGCTCTTCCATACTGATTCTCCTTTGTTGTCTCTATTAAACTGTTAACTCCATAGGAGAGAACTATGTCCTTCTTCATCCCTTCTAACATGCCTCGTACCCTTGACCTTGGAGAAAGGGGTTACTTAGATAACATCTGATGGTTTATTGTGGATGGATTTGTAGGCCAACCTCATTGTCCTGAATCCTTCTCCTACTCCCTCTGTGCCTTCCTGGGCCCAGGAGCCTGCTCTTTTCAGGCTTCTTTGGTAAAGGGTTTGCTGACTGGGGCTGTCCATTCCAGGTCAATGACAGTGCCTGGGGCCCGTCTCTCCTCCCTCCATTCAAATAAGGTTCTAGTACCTGATAACAGCTTCTTCTGGCTGCTTTGACTTTTACAACAGCCTAGGGAGGGCAGAGATGATTGTCCTCATTCTACAGATGAGGAAACTAAGGCTGAGAAGCGATCTGTCCCAATCTTCTCCTTCTACCTGTTTTGTCTCCTGGGGGTTGGTGGGGAGAGAGTAAGGAGCCATAGTAGGGACGTGGGGTCATAGAGATGCTGAAGTCTGCCCCCAGACTCCTGGGGTAGCTTCTTCTATGGAAGGCCACTCAAGTACCCAGGCACCAATAAAAACAATCCCTCTCATCTCTATTGTATTCTAGTTTACAAAATTATTTTCTGATTCATTATCTCATTTGATGCTCCTAACATCCACCAAAGACCTATAGAATAGGTACTAGGAGTCCCATTTTTCAGATGAGGAAGAAACGAGAGGTGAAAGCATTTGGTCCCAGTCACACACTGAGTCTGGGGCCCACTGAGGACCCAGACCCAAGTCTTACTTGGACTTGAGCCCAAACATCAGCTCCTCTTGACTCCTGTTAGCCTTTACTGAAGGTTGTCTCTGGAGAGTGACAGCAGCCAGTCTGGACTTATACTCCTCCATTTGGGTTCTTGGTCAGCCTCCACCCAGTGGGCAGCAGCAATGGGGCATCCAAGGAAAGAACTTGGTTCAGGCTGAGTTGTCAGTCACAGGCCACAGGCATCAATGCTCTCATAGCTGGGTGGGGGGCTGACCCAGGCTGTGCCTTGGTTTCCCCACATCTCTGGCTGGAGAGGCACAAGCAGAGCCCCATCAGATATGCTTCGGGTCAGTCCTACTGGTCTCATGCCATTGGCCCTGCTGTACGGGGGCGGTTCATTCTCTTCTTCTTCCTCTTCTGGTACAGGAGGGCTACAGGTCACGGCCATCTCATAGGTGGGGATTGAGGTAGATGACCAGCTACTAAGAATGGGGAGCAAAATGAGAGGGTGTTAGTGGAAAGAGGAGAAAAAGAGAGGGTTGGAGCTGGAGTCATAATAATACTCTCCTATTTCTATAGCCTTTTTACAGAGTCGGGTAATATATGTATGACTGATAGATTGAAGTTAGGAAGAGGGAAGGGCTTGGGGAGAGAGATAATGAGCTCAGTTTGGGGCAGACTGAGTTTAGATGTTACAGGACATCCAATTTGAAACATCCAGTAGGCACTTTGTGACATAGAATTGGAGGTCAGGAGAGAGACCAGGAGAGAGATCAGGAGAGACACCCAGATCTGCGAAGCATCTTTATGGAAATGGTCATTGACCATGGGAGTTGATGAGACCACTGAGAAGGAACATCCAAGAAGATAAGAAAGTCCAGGGCAGAGACTTTGGAGACACCCAGAGTGGCGAGTAATGGGCATGGTCCGGATGAAGAGCCAGCCAAGGAGACTGAGACAGTGATCAGAAAGGTAGAGGGAGAGTCACAAGAAAGCCGTGCCTCGAGGTCACAGAGAAGATGTAGGGGGACAAAAGGGACAGCAAGGTGGGATGCTGCAGAGACCTCAGGAAGGAGGAGGCCTGGGAAAAGGCCAGGGGATTCAGCAATGAAGGACTGGTGCCTCTGGAGAGGACAGCTTCAGTTAAATGATGAGGTTGACAAGCTTTTCAGAGGATTTGGAAGAGGAGAAAAGAGGAAGACGGAGCAATGGAGAGTGTTGACGGCTATTTCAAGAATGAATGAGCACCTATTAACAGCTCATCGTGTGCCAAGCGCTGCAGACTCAAATATGAAAACCAGACAGGAGTTTAGCCTAGGGCAGGAGAGAAAGCAGGGAGATTGTTGGGATCTCAAGAGGGCTTTTTTATGGATTGGGGAGACAGGCATGTTTCTAGGAAGTAGAAAGGAAATTTAGGGAAAGACTGGAGAGAAAGAGAAACAGACATACAGAGAGAGAGAGGAACTCTCTACATGAGATTCAGTCCCATTACAAGAAGAAAGTGCAACTGACCTTGGGAGTCTAGGTAACTAGATGGTCTCATTCGTGGTGTCAATTCTAATCCTATTTCTTCTATTTCTTCATCCCTCATTCACAAATGAGCAAGTTGACTAAGTGACCTCTGAGGTGTCTTCTAGATCTAAATTATACAGCCTGAAGAGGTGGGGAACTATGGCTGTGGAATGCAGTCTGATGGTTACGTTGAATTGTCTTGGGTTGGTGGATGATCTGGGAGTCATCTGCATGGAGATGATTAATTGAACACATGGGAATTGATGAGGTCACTGAAGGCAGAGGGAAAAGGGAAGAGGGCCCAGGGCAGAGACTTGGGGGACACCCAGTTAGTGGACATGGATAAAGATCCAGCAAAGGAGTCTAAGAAGGATGAGAAATGCTTATAGACACAAAAAATGAGGGAGTTGTCTGAAGGACCAATGTGGATACAAAAGGAACTTTCCAACCAACTTAGATTTTAAAAAGATGTCATCAGTTTTTTGTTTTTTTGTTTTTTAAGACAGAACATATATAGGCAAGGGCAAGTAACAGAGTATGAGTCCCCAAGCATGGTATAGTCCTGTAAGAATAGTGTCTGTATGTCAAAGCTCAGAATGAGCTGAGGCTGGCAAAGGATACTAAAGACAGTGACAAAGGTTTGACTCTGTTGGCCAGATTGTGGAATAGAGAAAGATGAAAGAAGGGACAGGCTCTTGGATGTAGTGATGGGGTGAACAGGATGACATCGCTGAACAGTAGAGAGAAGACAGTTATTCCACTGAAGTTTTTTCCTGTTTTCTTTGCCAATGAAGATTATCTATGGATTAGAAAAGGCTGAGCAAAAATGGCCAGCAGGGAAACCTATGATAAGAGTGCTAGCGCCTACCTGCCCTCCATGAATTCAAGTCACCAGGCCCAGAGGAATGACAGTGAAGGGTCCTGGAAGTATGGATGGATGTGGTTTCTGAGCAACTCTCAGTGATGTCTGAAGGGCCATGGAGGATGGGGGAGACATCCTGAGACTGGAGAAGGTCAAATGTTAGCCTGGTTTTCCATTGGAAAGGAGAATTATCTACAAACTCAACTTCAAATCCTAGCAAAATTCCAGAACCTATTATTAAATGGATGGTTAGGGACCAACTGGAGAGGGGACTGGTAATCAAAAAATGTCAGCCAGGGTTTCCTCAAGAGCAGCAGAGCATGCCAGACTAGCCTTTTTTCCTGTTTTGACAGGGTTACTAGTCAGGGGGATATGGTTGATGACATACAGCTAGTGTTTAGCAAAACCATTTGGTCAAGTCTCTCATGATCCCATTGAAGACAAAATGGAGAGTCATGCACTAGTCCAGAATGCATCCAGGCTCAACGACTGGACCCAATGGGAATTACTGAACCTCAGGATTGGACCCCAGGGACCATAGAGTCCAACCTGTGCCTACAAATGAGTCTCTTGTATAACAAAACCAGCTTTTTCTTGAAGCCCTACCATGAGGAGGAACCCAGGCCCTCTCAAGGCAGCCCACTCCATTTGGTGACACTGTTCACGATGAAGTTTTTTCTTATGCAGAAATTTGCCTCTTTGCCCCTTGTTCTTCCTTTGGAGGCTGAACAGGATCCCAGAAATGGAGAATTGGAAGTGACCCTGAAGGCTACCTACTCTGACCCATACCTGAAAAAAATTCCCACTAGAACATCCTAGGAGAGCCAGGGTGAGTGGATAGAACACTGAACTTGGAGTTAGGGAGACACAAATTCAAATTCTGACTCAAATCACACCTGGTGTGATCCTGGGCGAGTCATTAAACTGCTTGCCTCAATCTTCTCATCTGTAAAAGGGATAATAAGAGTGTCTGCCTCCCAGGGCTGTCGCGAGGATAAAATGAGATATCTGTGATGTACTTTGCAAACTTTAAAGTGCTGTATAAATGCTTAGCTACCATCATCATCATCATTCTGACAAGTGGTCATCCAGCCTCTGCTTAAAGAGAAGCAGGAGAACTCTAATCCCCCATAAGCTACTTGGAGACATCTAGCCTGTCTCCCTATCGCTCCATGGTAAACAAACTCTCAGAGCCCTTTCCCATTCTCCTTCTGGGGGCTCAAGCCAGGTTAGTGACACTCCTCCTAAAGTTTGACCATACACCATACTGCACAGAGGGTCTGGCCAGGAGAGAGCATTGGAGAATGGTCAAGCACCTCCCCAGGTCTGGACATTCTATTTCTCTTGACACAGCCCAGGATGGCAGAGATCCTCCAAAAAGCCCTGTTCAGATGTATCCCTGGCTTCTCCAAAGCTATGATAGACCAGAGTACAAGACCAGGGAGGCTCTACCATGCTGCAAAGGCCTTGGATATGGTCCAGGCACCCAAATGGGTCTGCTTCCTGAGATCAGCCTATCTGGGTACAGAGAGATTCATCACCAGTCTGTTGGTGACATCCGTTAGCCATGGCAATCCATGAAGATTTCATTAGCTTTCTGACAGCCATATCGATTAATGATTCCTATGGAATTGACAGTCCACCAAAGCCCCCCATATTGTTGGAAGCTCAACTACAGTCTAGTCACCTTCTTGCACCTTGTCATTATAAAATTGATTTTTTTGGACCCAAGTGTATGAACTTCATTTGATGAGATTCAGTCCATACTGTCTAGGCTGTCATGCAACGTTGAGACCCTGACTGTCATCGAGTGGGCTGGCTTTCTCTTCTAGCTTTGTGGCATCTGCAAATTGGATTTCCTGCCATCCATACCTTTATTCAAGTCGTTGATAAGATGATCAATACCATAAGGCGGAGCATACTCTACTTCCTCAGAAACTGCTAAGTAAGTCAGAATTGCCTTTGCTACTGTAAAAGGTGTGGGATTCCATGACCCTATGGTTCTACTCAGGACCCCACCATAGCTCCCTTCCCAGCTCCTTCATACCGACATAAATTGGTCTCACTCCATTCTGCCTGATCCTTCTACTGTGCCATCAGCAAGCCCTTTAACAAACTGCCCTTCAGAGTAGATGTGGGTCTCTCTTTCCTTGAAATGAATTTCTGTTTCATATTTATTCATGGATGTACATGCTTTCCCCCCAATAATATGTAAGCTTCTTGAGGGCAGGCATGGTTTCAGTACCTGAGACAGTGCCAAGCAAATAGTGGGAACTGCCAAAAAGCTAAAGGAAATGCAATGGAATGCACAGTTTAACTCGAGTTTTAAAAACAAACACATCTTGATATGATAGCTCTGGATGTGGCATCTTCATTCCAGTCACTGCTGGGCCACTGAATCATTCTGTGGCTCTGGATAAATGAGATCTCTCTGGGCTGTCAGGTTTTTCATCTACAAAATGGCAGAGTTGGGTTCTTAAGTTGGGAATCAGTGATTTTATTTGAAAAAATAGCTTGACAGTTGTATTTCACTAGAATTGGTTTCTTTTGTAGTTCTACGTGATGTCATGAAATGCATCTAAAAGCATCATCTGGAGAATGGGTCTGCTGGCTTGACCAAATAGTCAACGGGATCTTTCATGTCACATGAATGTAAAAAACCCTTGGTCCAAGATGATTTCTAAGATCTCATTTTACTCTAATACAGGGAAATAGATTTAGAGCTTGAGAAGACCTTTGAGGTCCCTGGCTCCAATCCCCTCATTTGACACACAAAGAAACTGAGGCTCAAAGAGGTTGTGACTTGTCCCCTCCATAAGACTATGAGCTCCATAGGAGAACCACAGTGCCTGCCACATTTATGGTTGTTGTCCAGCTGATTTCAGTCATGTTTGACTCTTCATAACCCACTTTGGGGTTTTCTTGGCAAAGATACTGGCCTGGTTTGTTATTTCCTTCTCCAGCTCATTTTATAGATAAGGAAACTGATGTCAGCAGGGTTAAGTGACTTGTCCAGGGTCACACAGTAAGAATCTGAGGCAAGATGAGTCTTCCTGAGTCCAGACTCTGAGCTCTATCCACTGTGACACCTATCTACCCGTCCTGGCACATAGTAGGTACTTAATATTTACTGACTGACTTGTCCAGGGTCACACTATCTGAGTGTGGAAGACAGTATCTGAGATAGGGATTTGATCCCATATCTGACTCTGGGCTTTCCACAGGTTTCTCATGAAGGACAGCCCCAGGTCAGCTTGGTCCCCAGGCTTTCCCATGAATTCTCTTTGTCCTGGAAGATGGTTTCTGGCTAAAATACAGGAGTCCCTCCAGAAAACCTCAAACAGGACCTGGCCACTGGGTTCATTTGCCCCTCCCTGCCCTTCTGGGAAGCAGCCTGGCACCAAAGCCCTTACTGACTGTGCTGGTTTGTATGCAGGGATCTGGGAAGAGGCCCAGGCCAGATGGCTTTAGATGGGGGTTGGGGGGGAAGAGGGGGAGAGGAGGAGCACAGAAGGGAAATTAACTCAGAGGATATGGGTCTGGATCCTGGACCTGGGAGAAGGGGGAGCAGAGAGAGAGTGCTGGTCCACAGCCAAGCATAGGAAGGTCATAGAAAAGAACCAGAGAACATTATAGACGGCAGAATGTCAGAGCTGGGAGGGGTCTTAGAGCAGGTAATGTTAGAGCTGGGGGAGGCCTGAGGATATAAAATGTGAGAGTTAGGAAGGATTTTGGAACAAAGAAAGTCAGTGTGGACTGATTTCCCATAACTCTTTTGCACATACTCAGTGTTCCAGTCTAATTTGCTCTAATCCCAGGACATAAGACTCCATCTCCCTTCTCTGGACCTTTGCACAGGTTGTCCCCCACACCTGGGATGCCCTCCCTCCTCATCTCAAGAGCCACTTCTCCATGAGGCCTTCTCTGATCTCCATCCCCCCATCCTCAATCCCCACAGAAATGCCCATACAGTTTGCATTTACTTCTTTGTGCAGTTTTCTCTCAGTAGAATGGTCTGTCTTGGAGCATGGGGCTGTGCCAGTTTTGTCTCTCTGCCCCCAGTCCCTAGTCCAGAGCAGGCACTTAGGAAATGCTTATGAAGGAAATTTTTCCTTCCCAGCAAATGTCTGGGGCCGCCTCCTCCGGGAAGCCTGCCCTGACTGAGCCAGCTGTTCTGCCTTAGATCAGGTGCTTGGGGTTGGGTGGAGATCAGGGAACTCTAGACTTGCCAGGAACCAGAATTGGAGCTAAGTCCGTTAGAATGTAGCCACTCCCAGCAGGGGATCTGTTTTGTCTTATGGGGCTTGTTATGAGTTTTGGTTACCTGTGTGTGTGTGTGTGTGTGCGCGCGCATGTGCGTGTGTGTCCTCTCCTCTTTTCTGGTTCCTCTATCTGTGTCTCTCTCTGTCCTTGCCTCTTCTCTAGTTCCTCTGTCTCTGTCTGTCTGTCCTCTTCTCTCTTCCTCTTCTCTTCCCTCTCTGTAACTTCTCTCTCTCTTTCTCTGTCTCTCTCTCTCCATCTCTCTTTCTGTATCTCTCTCTGTCTGTGTCTGTCTGTCTTCTCCTCTTCTCTATTTCCTCTCTCTGTCTCTCTATCTCTCTCTCTGTCTGTGTCTGTCTTTCCTCTCCTCTTTTCTGTTTCCTCTCTCTGTCTCTGTCTCTCCTTCATTTAATAGGGAAGGGGAAAGAGGTTGGGCACAAGGAAGCCAAAACAACAAAGAGTCAGCCGTGGAAGGGAGTTTTTGAAAACAGACAGGAGGGAGACCAGAGGGAATGAGAGACAGGCCAGGCAGCTCTGACAGCTACACATTGAATTTACTGTGAACGTTAAAAACAAAGTTCAGTGATCCATAAAGAAGGCACTGTCACTGAGGGAGATAACCACAATCTTTGTCATATGTGCAGTGTTTTAAGGGTTACAACATGCTTTCTGCACGTCTTCCTTTGATCCGTGCCACCCTGGTAGGTAAGTGCTAGTTTTGTCTCTCCATTTTGGAGATGAGGAAACTGAGGCAGTGAGAAAAATTGAGAGAAGTGACCTGCCCAGGGCCCCACAGCTAGTATGTGCCTAAGGTGAGATCTGAATCTGGGCCTTCCTGACTGTAAGTCTAGCATTCCCTCCATGACCTCAGGTGTTCTGAGGACCAAGAAGCTTCTTAAGGGGTCCCAGGGACCATTGGGTGAATGACTCTTTTATCTTGTGGATATCTTCCCAGAGTCATCATGTCAGGGAAAAAAGCATGAACTTGAGAGACAATGACTTAATACTGCTAAAAACATTAGGCACCAAAGGTTTCTTTATAGGATTGTTCTTTTTTTTTAAAGAAAGTGGCCTGTCCATTGTGGTGGCATTTGTCTCTATGGCTCCTCATCTAGGTTCAGGCCTTCAGTCTTCCAGATTACTGAACTCTAAGTTTCTAGCATCGTAGGAAAGGTCGTATGTTTCTAGAGTAACAATAACAGTAGCAGTCATTAGCACTGAGGATTTCAAAGTGCTTTACAAATGCCATCTCATCTTACCCACAACATGACCCTGGGGACTGGGTGCTATCATTATCCGCATTTTACAGACAAGGACATGGAGGCAGATGAGGCTAAGTAACCCACCCTGAGTTACACGTCTGGACCTTGCATCTCTCTGTGGGAGGTGACTGTCTGCCACCTTCTGTCCTCCCCAGATCTTCAGCATGGAAGACCAAGAGGGAAGGGGAGCGGGGTGGCCCCCAAGGGGCCAACTGGGGTCAGGTCATAGGAGGGGCAGTGTAAGGGGAGCCTAAGAGGCTGGTCTGTCTGGGGAGGTGGTAGTGAGCTCCTTGCAGGGGAAGGAGCTGAATGTGAGGGAGCGGCTGGAGTGGACGCCCTCCAAGGGTCTTACTGTACAGTAACATGATTCTCTTCTCTTGTTAAACATCGAGTTTTTTAAAAAATAACTTTTTATTTATATTATTTTCATTTTCAAATATATCCTTTCACTTTCCACCCAGCCAGAGAGCTGGCCTTTGTTGTTGTGTTTATCGTTTGCTGCTGAAGAAGACCATGCCATCAGAGAAATGATGATATGACTTGCACTTGACTTTGTTTTGAGTGAGGGAAGGCTGTGCAGGTCACCAGCCTCACTTTCTCTTCCTGAGCCGTCTGGGTCCAGTCATCATTAGAATGACTGGAGATGACCCAGGATGCAATGGGAGACCTTGACCCCTTTAGGCCAAGGCCTATTCGGTACTCACTTAAGGTGAGGGTATTCAGTGAATAGGCCTGTTTAAAAAGTAGTCAGGGGATGACCCCTTTAATGAGGCAAAGAAAAATAACTAAATCAGGCTGAGAGGGAAACAGCAACAGTTACTACGGATAATCATTCCTAAGGCAGGAGGGTCCAGAAAACAGCCCTTCAGTGGAGCTTGGGCAGGGGTCTAGTGTGTTACAATCTATGGGCTGCAGAGTGCAGTAGGTTTAAGGTTTTGGGAAAGGAACGGAAGGGAAAGGAAGGGAAGGGAAGGCTCTAGCCAGTAAACCCCAAGTTAACTGGGCATCCTCTGACCATCCAAATTTACCTTCCTTTGGATAGGAGAAAGAAGGGAGGGGGAAACAAACAGGAGAGGAGAAGCTGAGTTACCTAGCTAACTGGCCCTTGTAACTAAGACAAGAAAGACAAGGGACAAGTAGGTCAACAAAATTAATCAGTCCATTAACTGTCTACCTGCCACCTCTGTGACCTTGTCATTCCCCGCCCTGGGCCTCAGTTTCCTTCTCTGTAAAATGGTCCTTCCTGCTCCAACCTCTGTTCAGTGACTCATCCCTATTCATTTATAAGGTGTGCATGGCCCTTCACTAGGCCCTCTGGGGAGAACAAATGTAGAGAAGCTGACTTTTTCACTCCCTCCCCTTTTCCTTTTCTTTTCCCCCATTCATCTTTTTGCTCTCAAGGCTGCCAGAGAGTCCTGGTTAGGAGTTGGAGGTATGGCATCTAGTGTGGGCTCTGCCGTCCTCCTGTGCCCCACTGAAGAGGTGTCCTCCACTTTCTGGGGCTCAGTTGCTTTCTTTGGAAAACGAGGGGGTTGAATCAGATGATTTCTAAGCGCCCTGCCAGCCTGGACGCCTCGCCTCCCATCCTGCCCCCCAGCTTGGCCTGCCCAGTGACAGCTCTTCAGAGCCGAGGGAGCTTCAGAGACACACTGACCTCTGAGGTCCCTTCCCTCGAGAAAATCTGAGATCTGAGGAAATTGGGACTGAACGCTGAAAACCTGGTCTTGGAGGCTCTGGAGTCAGAGAAGGTTTGAGCTTAGATTCTACCTAGTCTGACTACCTCCTTTACAGGTGAGGAAACTGAAGCTCGAGAGGAGAAAAAACTCCCTCCACCCCCAAACCATATAGTAGTCAGTAGGAGGACCAGGACTGGAACGTTCTCAGGTCCCTCTCAGCACTCTCATTCTCTGTCCTATGGCTCCTCCCAAGTCTGAGATTTTCTATTCTAAGCCTCTGACATTCTTTTTTCTCTGGTGTAAGATCTCTCTCAGTTCTAAATATGTTCTAAGGTCCATCCTAGCCCTGGCATTCTATGCTCTAAAGTCTCTCTTGTGCTCTAAGATCCTCCCTAGCCCTGGCATTCTGTGCTCTAAGGTATTTCTCAGCTCTGACATCCCACGGTCTCTAACATTCTAGATTTTCACTGTAACATTCTAATGCTTTACCCCAATGCCCAGCCTATCCCAGCCCCCTGAGGTTGCCCGCTGACTGACCACTGAGTGAGAATAGTTTGAATCAATTTCAGACACCACCAAGAGCTGAAGGTGACTATGGCCCTGCCTGGACATGACTGTGACCCGGGGCTCTGTTGGGTAAATATCAGACTATGTACATAACAACAGTTCTCTCTTTCTCTGATATGCAAGTAAGTGGAAGGTCATGTCCAAGCTGGTCAGCTGGGACCTAGAACTGTTCACTGACCCAGCAGGTAGAGGCCACATGGAGGCTGACCAGGTGAAGAGAGTCACAGAAGATGAGAAGAGCCTGTCACCCAACCTGGGCTTGTTGTCATTGAGTCATTTGGGTCGTGCCTTTGTGACCCCATTTGGGATTTTCTTGGCAAAGATAGTGGAGTAGTTTGTCATTTCCTTCTCTAGTTCATTTGACAGATAAGGAAACTGAGGCAAACAGAGTGAAGTGACTTGTCCAGGGTCACACAGCTAACAAGTGTCTGAGGCCAGATTTAAACTCATGAAAATGAGTCTTTCCCACTCCAGACCCAGAACTCTGTGCACTATGGCATCTCTAGGGACCCAAGCTTGGGATTTGGGGACATCTAACAATATTCTCAGTTCCTGAGAAGGCTTTAATTAAAGGTAGTTTGCAATAGGCAACACAAAGAACCACACTTGGAATCAGCAAGAGATGAGTTTGAATCTTGCCCCAGACACTTACTAGCTGAGTGACCCTGGGCAAGTCACTTGATATCTCATCTTCAGCTGCTCATCTGTAAAACGAGAGGGTCAGACTAGGTGGCCTGCAAGGCTCCACCGAACTCAAAACCTGTGATTCTCCCCACAATATTCCCTTTTTCCTCATGGAGTGAAAAGCCTGGTCACAAAGAAGAGTAAAACTCACCCTATTGAGGGAGGGGCAATGGGCATGAAAACATGGTCACGACTCTCATTTGTACAAATCTCAGACTCTGACTGGATTCGAAGGCTGGCACACATCCTCAGCCTGCGTCTGCAAGTACACACACACACACGCAAGGTGTGGACATACATGTGCTTATGCACACACATGCACAGTGTACATACATACACTCCAACATTCACACACATACAAATAGTAACTCCCCTGTGATACTGGACAAGCTGCTTTGAAGATCTCCGTGCACGTCTGTCTGTTTGCATATCTAAGAGAAGGCTGGACCAGCCCTGGGTCCTTCACCTTTTTTGTTTTGACATTCAGGCTCCTGAAACCTATGGGCCCCTGCACAGAATCCTGCTTTTGAATTCATGATATAAATACAGAGCACTATGAAGCGAATGAATTCTAGTGAAATGTAGTTATCCAAATCTTTTTTAGAAAAGGTTCCTCTTTCCAGCTCTACATCGGTGACCCTTTGAGGCTGGAAACAAGGGTTAGGTATTAGAGATGTGTGCCATTTCCTGCGCCAGCTTATTTTTCAGATTAGGAAACTGAGACACACACGTGATGTGACTTGCCCAGGGTCACACAGCTAGGAAGTGTCTGAGAGAGGAGCCTGTGGGTTGGGGGGCTAGGAGGAGAGGGGGCAGTGATGAGGGGAAAGGAAGCTGCAAAGGTAGCCTGGTCCTTCCATCTTCTGATTCCTCTTGGACTCATTGGGCCCAACCCATCTGGATCTTTCCCTCCAGGGCTCTGGGTGGCCACCCAGGATGGCAGCTCAGAATGGGGCTTTGAGGCCTTTGCACTATCACTTCCTAGTTAGAGGCAGCCTGACCTTAAGCTATAAAATGACAGCCATTGGGTTAGATAATGGCTCAAGTCCCTTCTAGCTTAAACTGTGTGGGGCCTCTCCAGGGGCTCTGGCCTGAAGTACAATCCTCACAGCAGAGAGGCATCATGGGGTGGCATATTTAGATCTCTAAGGGGCTTCAAAGATGAAGAAACTAAGGCCAGGGCTGCAGTGACTTGGACTAATTGTGCCTTCTAGGGCCTCATGGCTGCCTCATCAGCCATATCCAGCTTCCTGGCTATGTCACTCACTAACTGTGTTATCTCTAAAAAAAAAAAATCACTTTCCAGTCCTATGCCTCAGTTTCCTTCTCCGTAAAATGGGGATGATCAAACAAAAGCACAGGATAGCACAGGATAGAAAACGTACCTTACAGTCAAAAAGACTTGTCTCATACTGACTATGAGACCCTGGGTAGGTCACTTAACCTGCTGGTGCCTCAGATCTTCATTAGAACCCCCAGAGTTCCTTTCACTGATGAAACTGTGGCTCCTAACCAAAACAATAGATGTACCCTTACCGCCTAAGGCGGGTGCTGTGAGGATCAAATGAGAGGATTGTAAGGTCTTAGAAAATGGTAAAGGATTACCCAAGATTAGCTCTCCTCTTTAGTGCTAGATAAGGAACCCTATGTTAATAACTGATATTCACACAGCACTTTAAAGTTTGCAAAGTCCTTCAGATCCATCATTTCTCAACAACTCAGAGAGGTAGGAACTAGAAGTGTTATCACCCCCATTTTACAGATAGAGAAACTGAGGCCCAAACAGGCACCATGGCTTATCCAGGGTAACGCAGTAAGGGAAGGTCAGAGAATGAGAAACCAGGTCTCCCTGATTCCAACCTAGACCTCTGCCCACCATGCCACCCTGTTGTGCTGAGTGCTCTTCTCCCCCTCCCTCTCCCAGCTTCCCACCTGGATACTGGCCACAGAAACACACTCCCTGCTGCTTGAGCAGGGGCCACCCGGTCGCCAGGCCCACCCCATGCCCACCCCACACCACTGACCTGTAGCTCCACTTCTGGGAGGGCTCGGCTGTGAAGTAGCTCGGGTCCCTGGGGAGACGGCTGGGGTGGTATCGAGGGGCTGCCTGGACGTTGGCCTTGGCTGACCAGAGCAGGCCCCAGAGCAGGAGCATCCCCCCGATGCCGCAGCAGAAGAAGCTGACTGACCTCAGCAAGGCACTGGGGGGTGCAGTCGTGGGGGCTGGGGTGCCAGTCAGGGGGGCTGCCTTCCCAGGGAGAGAAGCTTTGGTCCCAGGGCTCAGAGAAGGCCCCATGTCGCCATCACTCCACCAGGCAAAGCAGAGCGTCCCGGTGACCAGGACCACCGCCCCAGTGATGGTCACTCCATAACGGAAAGATGAGGCCACCCTGCGGTCACAGGTCTGAACACAGAGAAGGGGGGGGGGGAGAGAGAGAGAGACAGGGAATGTGAAGAACAGTCTGATGGGGCTGTGTAGGCCAGCCAGGCTAACACCCCTATCTTATAGATGAGGAAAACTGAGGTCTGGGGATGTTTAGTGATTCACACAAGGTCACAGAGGGGGAGGCAAGACTCGCACCTAGGTCCTCCGACTCCAGTGCCATAGTGCCAATCAAAGACTAGACTGGACAACTGGAAATCAGCCCCTTGCTCACCTCTTCCTATGGGACATTGGGCAAGATATCTGCACTCCTATGAGAACCCACACTATTGTGAAGAAGGAATGAATGGGGAGCTGCCCAGAAGAGGATAAAGTGTGGTGCAGAGAGAATAAATTGGAGGTGCCATGATGGGTGGGTGGATGGGTCAGGGAGGGTAATTGTTTCAGGGCTATGGGAAGGAATGGTAAAAAAATATCAACATCTGGTGTTGACTGACACAGGGCACCAGGCAGAGCCGTAGAGCACCTAACCTGGAGTCAGGAAGACCCATCTTCCTGAATTCAAATCCAGCCTCGGACACTGGTTTTGTGACCTTGGACAAGTCACTTCACCCTGTCTGCCTCAGTTTTCTCACCTGTAAAATGAGCTGGGAAAGGAAATGGCAAACCACTCCAGTATCTTTGCCAGGAAAATCCCAAAAGGGGTCATGAAAAGTCGAATATGACTCAGAAAAGACTAAACAGCTGACTGGCACATAGTAGGTGTTTAATAAATGCTCACTGATTGTAAAGCACTTAATCTATGCTGTCTCATTTGATCGCCAAGAGACGTAGCCTTAGTTCAGTGAAAAGAGTCTGGGGACCTCGGTTCCAATCTCAGTCCAAGGAAAGCCAGTGGTAGAACAAGCCTCGTCCCATCTGTGGACCTCATTTCTTCCATCCAAACAATGGGGTGAGGGTTTGGACTAAATGATGTCCAAAGCTGCTTCTACCTCTAAATCCTAGCTTTTGTCTCCTGACTTTGCTTGGCGCAGGAGGACCCCGATGCCTGGGCTACGCTCCTCCTTGCCAAGTTCCCCTACAGCATCAGCATCTTCTCCCCTCCCAGCTTCTGTGGACCCCAGTGTCTTATGTGGGGAGCTTAGTGGTGAGATCCTGACCCTTGGAGGCAGGGGCCTTGGGCCCTGAGCTTGCTGCTATGGGTACCGTGCTGGGTGGACATGGGTACCACCCTGTTTTCTGAAAGGTACCCACTGCTTCCTCCAAGGGGAATATAAACTCCCGCAGAGCAGGAATTATTTCATTTTTTTGTCACTGAATCCCTTTAACTTAGTACAATGCTTGGCACACAGTAGGCACTAAATAAATTTATGCATGTAGCGCATGTGCGCGCACACACACACACACACACACACACACACGCACACCACAATGTGCCAGTAGAACAGACATTTAATAAATGTTTGCTAACTGGATTATCCAGTCCCCAGTTTCTTAACCTTGCTGTGTCCTGGACCCCTATGATGATCATCTGAAGAAGCCTAGTGACCCTTGCTTGCAATATGTTTTATGTAATCAAAGGAAATGCTAAATTTCAATTATAGTGTAGCACGAAAAAAATAAAAGTTGTGATTTTTTTTCCATCCCAATTCCAAGGCTTCTCTGGCCTTGAAAGTAGAGATATCATATGGTCAGTACACAGCTGTAGACTTGGGTCCCAGGTTAAGAACTCCTGATGTGGTCCAGATCGGAATCTTTTTTTTTACAGATCGGAAAAACTGAGGCACAGAAAGTTTTAGGAACTTACTTAAGGTCACACAGCCTGGGAGAAGCAGAGCCTCCTGACCCCATATAGGCACCTCTGGAGGCCAGCTTTGCTTGTGTCTGGGAGATGCTGCCACTCAATTTTCTCCCAGTTCTGCCTGACTCTGAGTCCCTCACTGCTTTAGGACTCCATTTTCCTTACTTGACCAGGATTCACCTCCATTCTCTAGCACTGTCCCCCTCCACGGTAAGTTTTCAAGCTGGGGAAAAGCTCCAGAATCAAAGGATAACGAGAAAGCTCCTTCCTTAGAACATAAAACATAACACAATCTAATTTTCTACATGGGGCCCCCGAGGTTGTTCAGGCCCATCATGGGTGAGGAGCTTGGCTCCCAGCTTCATCCTCAGACTAGGCCCCATTTTTTCGGTTGAGAGACTCTCTCAGCCAAGCTGAGGACAGAAAGCCTCCCTGCCAAATCCCAACCCCCAGACCCTAGATGTCCCAGCCTCCAGGCCTGGAATGCAACCAAAATGTCAGGCAGAGTGCAGAACCCTACTCTGCTTGCCCAGGCCACACTCCTCACTTCCAAAGGAGCAGGCTGAAAAACCCAGACCCCAGAATGCTGCCTGGCTGGGCCAGAGTCCCCGGGGGAGACTGGGCCTTCAGGAATGCCTTTTAACAAAGTCCAAGAGGGGAAAAGTGATGAATAGCCAGCCAGTGCCCTGGCACGGGTGAGTCACGGGCAGCTCTTTTCCACATCCTCTCCCCAGAATGTGGTATTGTCCTGGGAGAGATGGAGAAAGTCCCTCCACAGTTCCGGACCTTAACACAATGTGGGGATGTGCCTGGCGGGGGAAGGGGAGCCCAGGCTGGAATGCTGGGCATGCTGGGCAGCCTTAGGCTGGAGGGCACCTCATCCCAACTGGCTTCCTCCAGTACAGGAATCAGTAACTCAGAAGTGAGCGGGACCTCTTCAAAGCCACCCAGGTAAGGAGCAGACCTAGGATCCAAAGGCCAGCACCACAATTGCCACCCATCTGCCCTTCCCACTGTCTATCCTGCCTCTGAGCTCAGCCAGAGAGGAGCTCCCTCCACACTGGACATTGAACTAGAGGTTGGTGAGAAATTCCCGTTTCCTAGAGATGATCTAGACAAGTGATGAACAGAACAGACTCCTAGGATGCCAGAGCTGAGAGGAACCTTAGAACACAGAGGGTAAGAGCCAGTGAGAGCCCTGGACCAGAGAGTGCCAGAGGTAGGAGTGGCTTGGTAGGAGTGTCGAACCTGAGGTCGACACCAGGAGGAGGATTCAAATCCAAGTCCTTGATGTTCTTTTGCAGCCCTGAGAATGGGCTGCCGTGAGAGACGATGTGCTCCTCACTGGCCAAGCCCAAACAGAAGCAGGCTAAGTGTGCAGGGAACCCTCTAGAGGGGCCTTGAGTCCTGGGGCAGCAGAGGGGGCAGCCAGGTGACACAGGCTGCCACTGACCTCAGAGAAACCAACCTATTCCCATCCATCACCAAGACTTCATCAGGCACTGGGGAAGAGACCTGGCCTTGGAGCCAGAAGGTCTGACTTTGGTCTCTGCTGACTTTGTGACCTGGAGAAAGTCAGTACATTTCTCTGAGCTAGCTTCCCACTCTGTAAAATGGGACATGGAGGAGAAACCATGCCAAGAGTCCTGAGGGCCACCCCCAGTTATAATGTAGCTGCGCCCTTGGTGGAGGTCCAGCCGAGGACACTGAGAGGGAGCCATCAGATGGGTAAAAGAGGGTGGAGAAGGCCTATAGAGAAAGAGAATATGAACATGGAGCAATTAAAGACACCACAGGCTTCAAAGAGGTCATGAAGGGGGAACATGGAGAAAAGGCCATTGGATTTGGCAACCAAGGGGTCATGGGTCACTTTCTCCCCCAAATGGGGGGAATGATGAGGTCAGAAACCAGACTACAGGGGGTTTTATTCAGATGAGAGGTGAGAAGGTGGGGCCCTTTTGACTCCTGGTTCGTCAGGAGTCAATGCTCTTTCTCAGGTACTAAAGCTCCGTCCCCTGCTTCACAGCAGGTGAGACCAGTGAGAGCAGAGTGGGTGAAGGTCACCAGAACCTTCCTCCACTGTCCTCGGGACTCTCCTTTCTCACTGCCCCACCCAGGGTCCTCATACCTCCATACTTCTCTCCCCCAGGGCCACCTTTTACCCAAAGCTTCAGGCAGGACTCTGGGGCATGGGTCACCCTCACCCCACCCCAGTGGCCTCCACTGTCATACTGTCCTTCCCCTCTCCACTTATCTCCTCCAACGCCTCCCAAACTTCCCTTTGCCCAAGTAAGAGGATCCCTAAGGATGGTTCTGCATGGGGATTAGCTACTCTTTGGAGGGTTTAGAAATAGACAAATAGACTCTTTGCGCTTCCCCATCAGCCCCAGTTCCCTTAGAAATCCAGCTCAGACTGGAGGAACGGAGGATGGCTGTGAGGGGTGGAGGGGCTGTTCACTGGTCATGTGAGAAGAAAGTAAAGGAAGATTTGAGGCAGAAAACAGGGAAACACACAGGGAAACTGTTACTACCTGATTTCATTACGTTTACATTTGTACTACAAAAATCATGTCATCAAAGTGCCTGATTCCTGATGTGCCTGGTTCAGAAATCACCCTGTTCTTGGGTCCCCAGTGTATGTTTTGATGTTTGTGGTAAGAGTTAAGATAAGCATACAAAATACGAATATAAAATGCAAAATAGAAATGCATTTTTTAAAAAAGGACTTGGGATGTGAATCTCTCTCTCCCCAATTAGACTGAATTCCTTGATGGCCCGAAAGAGCCCCAGCTCTGGGCTTGGGTTCTAATTCTACCATCAGCACTTACTACCTGGGCAAGTCCCTTAATTCTCTAGGCTGAAAGACCTTGGCCAAGTCACTGAATTTCTCTGGGCCTCAGTTTCCTTCTCTGAAGATGAGGGCCTCTCTGGTCTCTTCAGGTCCCTTGGGTCTCTCAAGTGAGCATCCTGTGGTTACACACAGCTTCGTCCCTAACAATAATTCACCCTTCTTTAGTTTGCTGAAGCTTATGAAGTTCTTCCTTCACAATGCCCCTGGGGAGCAGACAAGGTAAGGATCCACATTCTCATTTGACATATGGAGGAAACTGAGGCCAATGACTCAGGCACTAACTCTAGTGCTGGAAGAGACCTCAGAGGCCATCTGATCTAGCTGTTTTACAGAGAAAGAAACTGAGGCACAGAGAAATTCAGCACCTTGCTCAGGGTCACACAGTGTCTGAGACAGGCTTTGAACCCAGGCCTGTGGGCGTTCCACCA
Source organism: Notamacropus eugenii (assembly GCF_028372415.1). NCBI lineage: Eukaryota > Metazoa > Chordata > Mammalia > Diprotodontia > Macropodidae > Notamacropus > Notamacropus eugenii. The sequence goes on along the minus strand of NC_092873.1, from coordinate 515,034,127 downwards.
TGCTGTCCTTCCCCTCTGATCTATGATTCTATAAAACTGTCAGTGTTTTTGGATTCAAAGAGCCACAAGGCCCTTTCCCCATAGCAGACTGTCTGGGATACAATTAATCAAGACTGGGGAGAGTGGGTGTCTCTCTGGCAATGACCAAATCACCCCAAGGGTCCCAGTTCCAGGCCTTGCTCTTATCTCCATCCTTGACTCTGCCCCCTTACCTGAGCCATGCTGCTTTTTAAAGAGAGATGAGGTTGCAGGAAGGATTCAAGAGAATAGGGGAATTTATACTTATCAAAGGACCAACCATGGCCAGTCTAGGCAGGCTGGGCTGGGGCAGGAGTTTAAAGAAGCCTTGTTCCTGCGCTGGGGACAGGGCCACAATCACATCGCCGTCAGAAGCACCCGAAGAGGAGAACGATGCTCAGGCTGGACCAGATGCCTGTAACAGGAACCAATTGTTTGGGAGCTGCATTCCAGGACTGCCTGGTTCCCACCATTCATTATCCATCTCACCTACCCCCAGAGGAGAAGCCAGGTCCCTGGGACCCCTTTATCCCAGCTTTAAAGGGAGATTTGAGATGATGTGTGGCCAGGGACAGCCTCCACTTTCCTCCAACTCTCCTTTCCAACTCACACACTCAAATGGTCAGGGTTGGGACACGAGGAGTTAGAACAGAGGGTGTTAAAACTGGAAGCTTCACTAGAACCCAGAACTTTAGGATTGCAAAAGCCAATACAGATCACTGCTGGGAGGAGCACATAAAAGAACTGAAAGATTACAAAGAAGGTCACAGACACCTCCGCTGATCGCAGAATGTCAGAGACGCAGATTTAACTCTGGAAAGGACCTCAGACTTGGAATTTGAACCCAGGACTTCTGACTCCCGAGCCAGTACACTTCCCGAAGTACCAACTGTCTGCTTTAACAGAGCGATCGAGGGCAGAGGAAGGAAGGTGTCTTAGACGTTTAGAGCCGGGACGGTGAAGTCTCAGAAGGCAGAGATACAGAGTCAGGTAGGTATCTTAGAACCGGGACAGTCTGCACTGGGAAGAAAGGAGCTTTAAGAACCTAGAGAGCCAGAGTTGGGGGGAGATCGAGGGGGAAGGAGAGTCCCAGAACCTAGGGTCCAGGGGGCAGTATCTTAGAACACGGATGAAGAGGACCTAATACATCTCATCTCCGCCCCATTTTGCAGAAGAGAAAACAGAGGCACGGAGGGGAGGCTGTGGCACTCTGTCCCTTCGTACTCAGGGTAGAGGGGAGGCTCCGGAGCCAGTGCGAGATCCCGGGCCAGCCAGCCCAAGGCAGGCTCGGGGCCTGGAGCCGAGAGGAGGAGGCAAGGGTGGGAAGTGGGGGTCCCCAGGTCTCTGCCTAGCCCAACCCAGCCCCACCCAAGCTGCAGCCAGCGGGATTCCTGGCCGAGACGCGCCAGTCCTGCCCAGGGTCTCCAGCGATCCGCTCGGGCCACCAAGCCGCCACTCTGCGGAGCCTGTGGCCCTCCCACCGGCCCCCAGCGGACCTACTGACCTCTCGGAGCCTGGATCTAAGTCTGTCCGTCCAACTCCGTGGGTGGGTGGCTTCCTGAGTCCCCCGGGCTCGGAGGCAAAGCCTGTCCACCCGTCTGTCCCTCCGCCTGACTGTCCGCAGTCTGCAGGAGCTCCCTGAGAGTGGAGTGGGGCGGGGCAGGGGCAGGGGCCGGGGCCGGGCCGAGTCAGCTTCTTAAAGGAGTAGCCAGGGCTGACCCGAGCCCTGAGAGCGGCTGGGGCGGGGCAGGGGCCCAGGCATGATTCACCGCCCCACCCCACGCATGCACACATGCACACACATGCACCCACACACGCACCTCAGCCTGGGGCATGTGCCCAGTGATGGCCCCGAGCCCGCCCGGGCTCTGGTCTGGAGATCCCAGTCGGCTCATTCGCCCGCGGGCCCGGGGGCACCCCCACACACCCTCCACCAGCCACTGCCAAGGCCACGGCGGCCGAAAACTAACTCGGGGGCTCCGTAGGATCCGGGAACTCCTTCCCCTACCCTCCATCCTGCCCCAGGTCTCAGAGTCGGGAGAAGCCAACCTGCGATCCCCAGAGATCACGCATTCCACCCAGGGCTGACCCAGTCCGATCCAAGCCAAGCCCTATTTATTAATCCATCAGTCAGTCAACAAGCAGATATAAAGCCTTCCCTCAGTGCTAGGTTCTTGTGCTAGGCGCTGGGCACGCAGGGACTAAAGTGACGCAGCCTCTGCTCTGAAAGGAGATCTAGCTCCAGAAGTTCCTTGTCAAGTATTATGACTCAGTTTCCTCACCTGTAATATAGGAATCGTGGGGGACGGACTAAATATCGCTTGCCTCCCACTTGCCCGACACTGTGTATTATCTCCTTTGACCCTCACCACCAAGCGAGGTAGATGCTATTATTGGCTGATGGCAACAGAGGTTAGGTGACCTGCCCAGAGTCACACACCTATAGTAAGATCGAATTGGGACTCAGGGCTTCCTGACTCCAGGCCTAGTGCTCCATCCCCCCAGTCACCAGCTCACTCTGACTCCGGGCGTGGGTCGCTCCCATTTTTGTGGCACCTTACCGAGATTTTATGCCCAAAAATGAACACCTGCCCCGGCTGCACCCCCACCCCTTGTCCCACCCTGTTCCCCTCCACCCCTTGGCATCTGCAGCTCCCTTCTGGGCTCAGCATCTGACTCCTCCTGGAGGGACACCAGCCCTCTTCCCTCCAGCGGCTGATGCCCTTCTTATCCTGTAAGAAATGTCTTCACATTCATTTTGTTTGCTTCTCTACATACATAGTGTCTCCTCCCAATGCCTCCCACCTTCAACCGGGAGAACCTAAGCTCCTGTGGAGAGGAATTATTTCCTTTCTTGTCTTCAGATTCCCAGTGCCTGGCACCCATTAGGTGCTTAATAGATGCTGTGAGTAGAAGTGGAAACTGAGGATGAGATGAAGAAAGTATTTGGTGCTGAGGAAATGGTAGCTGGTATTAATGATAACAGAATTGGGAACTCAAATTTTAAAACCATCAGATCTACTAAAGATCATCCAGCCCAACTTTATTCTACCGATGAGAAAACTAAGGTCCAGAGCTGAGAAGTGGCTCCATGGATCGCACAGCCCCATGACTGCTCACTCAGGGCTTTGCCCACTGTACCACACTGCCTGAATGTCCTGAGTGACTGGCCTTCAGACAGACTATAAGCAGGGGAATGTTTGGCTTCCTCCTTCTGGATTGAGACCCCCCGATTCCAGTCATGGACATCACTGGAACAAGCGTCTCCCCAGCCTTGATTTTTCCACCCTTCAAATGGGTCTACAAAGAGCATTTAAACGGGAGAATTAGCCAGATGGTGTTCTTAAGTTTCTTAGAAATGCAGGTGAATGTGGGAAACAAAGCATCACCAAAGGCAGGGGGCAGGGGGTGTGTGCCAGGAACATCATAGCTTACTTCCCCCAGGATAAGTTCATGGAGACTGATTCTGAGGATACTCCGAATCTCCTCAACACCCTCGGTGGCCTGGAACATCATGCTGATTCCCCCATATCTCCTTCTCTTCTGCTCTTCAGTCTCCTGTGTATTCTCTCTTCCCTCCCCTTTAGTAATTCCGGAAGGGCAGGGACTGTCTTTTTCTCATTTGTCTCCCCAGAACAGTAACTGGCACACAGTAAGTGCTTAATAAGTGTTTCTTGACTATTGTTAGAGAGGATATGCCTTTGAGCTGCAACCCATGCTGGCTCCCTGAACTGCCCAGAGCCCAAGGTTGTGGAGGCCAGAAAGGGAATGGTCTCTGGGTACCCCTGTTTTATGTAAGGGAAATAGTACAACTTGCTTTTCTACCCCACCCCCAACACAGTATATAATATGAAGGTGCTCTGAGATAAGGAGAAGATATTGACATGCAGCAAAGTGGTGGGAAGAACACTGGATTGAGAGAATTTGAGGTACTGGGTTCAAATTTTATCTCTTTTACTTACTATCTGTGTGACCCTGGGCAAGTTAAATTCTCTGCCCTTAAGTTTCCTCTTCTGTAAAAATGAGGGCATCTGACCTGCCTTCCAGTTCTCAAGCTATGATCCTGTCACTTAACCTCCCTGAGTCTCAGTTTCCCCATCTGTAAAATGAGGGGTTCATGACCTCTAAGAATCCTTCTAGCTCAAGGTCCATGATCCTCAAATCACAGGTCTTCATGGGCATGAGCATAGGACTCTTGGAGGATGGCATGAAGCCTAGGAACAGCTGACTTCCTCCAGGCTAACCTTAGACAAGACTCAGTCTTTGGCATTATGCCAGACACACAATAGGGGCTTAATAAATGCTCATTGATTGACTGACTGATCAGCTTAATGAAGTTTTTAGAGCTCGCCTCCTGGCAGTCCCCTTCTTCTTCAAGGCAGGAAGACTGGGCTTATCTAGGGCAGAAAGCCCAGTCTCCTAACCCACCATAAGACCTAGCTATTAGCAACAAGAGCTGACTTATACAGCATTTTACAGTGTACAAGGCGTTTTATGTACAGTATCTCAGTTGATCATCACAATAACACCAGAGTAGGTCCGATAGCTAATACTGGGAGGTCAAGTCACTCATCCAGGATCACATAGGAACTAGCTGAGGTGGAATTTCAACATGGTTTTCCTATGTTATCTATTAGGATAGCAGCTAGGTGGCCTCAAGCCAGGAAGACTCATCTTCCTAAATTCAAATCCAGCCTCACACAGTTACCAGCTGTGTGACCCTGGACAAGTTACTTAACCCTATTTGCCTCAGTTTCCTTATCTGTCAAATGAGCTGGAAAACCACTCTGGCGTCTTTGCCAAGAAAAACCCAAATGAGATTACAGAGTGAAGATGACTGAAAAACAATTGAACCTTTATTACAACAAGCTGCCTCAGCAAGTGTGAGCTCACTTTCCCTTTCTGTAAAATAATGGGATTATACTAAATGACCTCCAAGGGATCTTTAGTCAGGAGGCATTCGGAGAACAATAAGAACTTGAAATTGAGCAGGGCAGATAAAACTAGACACCAAAAAGCTTCAATCTAAACAGAATGTGATCAAGGCCTCTAAGACCAAGAACATAGAGACATCATAGACAGTTGATGGTGGCTGATGTGGCTGCTCCTAGCTGGAGGCTGAGCAGGGATTTACCAACTAATTACCTTCAGGTGAGGTGGTAGACCACTGGGCAATACCGCTTTGCCCTCAGGCTCTCTGTCTAATGTCATCTAACTGCTCCACCAAGAAAGAAATCCCAGGATTTCTCATCTGCCTTGCAGTGAACCCTCTTACAAGTGAGAGTTCCTTGAATTTCAAATGTGCACTTCTTGAGAACTCTTTCTATCCCCAGCACCTTGCACAAAACTTTGCACGTGGTAAGCCTTTAATAAATGCCTTTCCATCCTAATCCACTGGAGTGCACTGGAATCCACTGGAGTGCAAAGGAAAAGGTGGAAATCTGGTTGGGAGGGAGGGAAGCTTGAGAAGATTTCATGAAGGACCTGGCATGGAGCGGACCTTGAAAGACAGGTAGGATTTTTAAAAACTTTTTTAAAAAATGTTTTTAATTTAAATCAATTTTATTTAAACAAATTATTTAATTTAATTTGAACTTAAATTCCAAATAAAACTAAGAAATCCATATGAGGAGTAGAAGAGGAATAAAGCACATTTAAGAGTACACAAAATCAAGGAATTCTCCTAACTAATGCTTACCTTTCTTTTTTAAGTCTATGGTGAATTCCATATGTAACTTTCAAAGTTGAGCCGCTTGTGTTTTCTTCTGTTCTCTTCTGGAAGGTTTTAAAAAAATGCTTCAACAACCATCTCTTCTTTCCCTTATATTTTCCTCCTTTTGGGGGGCACCCCCATCCCCATCACTTCCATTCTCCCTCCTGCTGTTCCCCACTGAAAAAACCTTACCACAAATACGTATAGTCAAGCAATACAAACAACCCCATGAGCCATGTCCAAAAGCGTCCTATTCTGCATCTTACATCCATCATTTCTGTGTCAGGAAGTGTGGGTGGCATTTGTCATCATCACGTCACCACACCATTCTCGGGTTGGTCTTGCGCTGACCACAATGCTTCAGTTTTTCCAAAATCATTTATCTTTACAAATTTTTCTTGGTAATTCTTCTCCTGGTTCTGCTTGCTCCACTCTGCATCCGTTTATACAAGTGAAACCATCACCATCATCATTCCTTAAAGAAAAATAATATTCCACTACCTTCATATACTATAATCTGCTTAGTCACTTCCATATGACAGGCACTCCCTTAATTTCTAGCCTTTTCAATGACAAAGCAAACAAGCAAACCCTGCTACAAATATTCTTGTATGTACAGGTCCTTTTCCCTGCTTTTGATCTCTTTGGGGCATAGGCCTAGTAGTGGTTTCTATAGGTCAAAGAATATACAGTTTAGTAACTTTAAGAGCATAGTTCTAAATTGCTTTCCATAATGGCTAAATCAATTCACAGCTCCACCAACAACATACCAGTGTGCCTAGCCTCCTGCAGCCCTTCTAGCAATTGTCATTTTCCTTTCGTGTGTGTGTGTGTGTGTGTGTGTGTGTGAGTACTCAGCTCATATACTTTTATGTGGCTGCTTCCCTGTGTCATTGGGTCATCAAATAAGCATTCATTAAGCACCTACTGTATGCCAGGCACTGTGCTAAACCCTGGGTATACAAAAAGAGGCCAAACACAATCCCTGCCCTTGAGGAGTTTACCAGCTAATGGGGGAGAAAGCATATAAACACTGATGTACAAACAAACTGCTACTGGGTAAAATGGAGATAATTAATGGAGGGAAAGTGCTAGAATTAAGGGGGATTGTGAAAGTCTTCCTACAGAAGGTGGGATTTTAGCTGGGACTTGAAAGAAGCCAGGGAATCCAGGAGGCAGAGATGAGGAGGAAGAGCATTTCAGGGATGGGAGACAGCCAGTGAAAACACTGCAAGTCAGGAGATGATGTCTTGTGCTGGGAATATTACTGGATTGGAGAATACATGGCATGGAGCAAAGTCTAAGAAGATGGGAAAGGTGTGAGGGCAAGAGGAGTTATGAAGGGCTTTGAATGTCTGAGGATTTTGTATTTGCTCTCAAAGGTTAAAGGAAACCACTGGTGCTTATTGAGTAGAAAAGTGTCCAAGAAAACTATGTGAGTGGGGAGGCAATAAGGTCAGAGATGCTATACCCCAGCATGAGGATTCTATAAAGACAGATGGAATTTCAAGGCTTTGATGACTGGGCATTGTGGGTTACCTTTGCCACATGTGATTGGTGGCCTGTCTACCTATGTTCTCAAACTTTAAGCCCACTCTTCCCAAGGATGCTGGATAATTTTGGAGGAGGGTGCTCAGGCTTTTGGAAGAAAGTTTTCACCAATTGTATTTACTAAAGCTGGGTCTCAATTAGTACAAATAATGAATCCTGTGAAGTCCCATTATTTGAATTTGAACTGCATATTTCCTTTGGGCTGGAATTAATGGTTGTATTTTACATAAGTATACCATTTTAGCAAAGATGCTCTCAAGCCCCCATCAGCATATTTCCCCTTAATAATCAGCCAGTAGCAAAACAAATTACTAGGATGGTATAGTAAAAACAGCTAGTAAAAACATTTCCCCCCAAAGTCTAGGACACACTCTCCCACTTATGTACATACATGTATATGGGAGAGGAAGTAAAGTTGGTTCTGTGTGGCCTTAAAGGGCAGAACCGTGAACAGTGGGTGAAAGCTGCCAAAAGATAGACTCAGGCTTGTTGTCAGGGAGGATTTCCTCGCAATAAAAGGGGTCGCACAGTGGAACGGGCTACCTTAGCAACTCATAACAACAGCTTCCATTTCTGAGACACTGCAAAGTCTCCCAAGTACCTTCCTTGGGAGGACCCTGGGTGGGAAGCAATACCAGTGTCTTTATGTTTTATTTTATGAAGAAGGAAATGGAGGCTCAAAGGAGGAAGGACTCGCACCAAGGTCAATAGAAGGAAAGTCTCAGAGCTAGGATCTGAACCCAAGTTTCTTCACTCCAAGTCTAACTGTGGTTCCTTGTTTCTGAACAAATTCAATCAGAAGCTGGATAATCATTTATTAGGAAGTGGTATCAGTGGGGTTTCTGCTCAGGTACAGTTTGTACTAGGTGCTCTGTGGGATTCCTCCAAATGGAAACTTCTGTAAATACTCCTGTCTTATCTATATTTTGCCATGTCTATTTAATAATAATAATAATAATAATAATAGCTAACATTTATATAATGCTCTAAGGTTCACAAAGAATCTTTTAAATATTACCTTACTTACCCTTCACAATAACCCTTAGAAGTAGGTGCTATTTATATCCTGATTTTACAGTTGAGGAAACTGAGTCAGGCAGAGGTTAAGTGACTTGTCCAGGATTGCACAGCTAGTGAGCATCTTAGGCTGGGTTTAAATTCAAGTCTTTCTAATTCCAAGTCCAGCACTGTATCTGCTAGTTTCCTACATTATACTAGAGACTCAATGAGTCTGCATTTCACCGTTTTTACTGTTTGTCCTTCATTCTAGAAGAGGACCAACGACTTCAGGAGGGTGATATCTTGACTTGCAAGTGAATTGGATTTAAGTGAGGCAGGGCTGTGCAAAGTCATCAGGCGCACTCTCTGCTCCAAGGTCATCTGAGTCCAGTAACAAGGTATAGATCAAGACAACTGGACGTGACGCCAGTTGCAATGGAAGACTTTGAACTTTTTAAGCTCAGGTCTTTGCCTTAAGGTCTCAGTTTGCCTGAGACAGCACTCATTTAGTGATTTAAGGCTAGGTAAGAAATCGGGCAAAAGATGACTTAGTTTGCTACTTAAAGAGAAAAAGAAGACCAAACTAGAAGGGGAAGACCTGAGGATTGTATATTATGGAACTTCTATTGCAGAACTTCTGAATGCTGTATGGCAGAATGCATAGAGTGCTAAACATGGAGCTGGTAAGACTTAGGTTCCTATCTTGCCTATGAAAGTGATTAGGAGAAAGTCTCTTAACCTTTAGGAGCCCCAGTTTCCTCATGTGCAAAATGAGAATAATATTTATATATTAAAATGTACTCTGATGAAGTTGTGGGGTTTTTGGTTAAGGTAAAGTCCCAAGAAGAATATCATAGGGCCTAGATTTAGATTTGGAGCATAGATTTAGAGATGGAAGGAACCTTTGTTATCTAGTATAAACCATCCATTTTACAGATAGGGAAATGGAGGCCCAGAGAGTCACATATTTAGTAAGCAATCAAGCTGGGATTTGAATTGAGCTCCTTTGATTCCACACTCAACAGGCTTACCACTGCACCACACTGCCAGGTAGAGGTTAAGGATCCCAGTGGATGAGCACCGGAGAACAAAAAGTTAGTTCTCCCAATAGAAAGCCTAACAAATTTTCCAGATGTTTGGGAACCCTGGTCCCAAAGAGCTCTTGGTCACCCGGAAGGAAGAGAGTGGCTGTCATCAGGTTCCCAGGTTCCCAGGACTTTGTGGGCTCAGCCTGGGATTCCTGGAATTCTGCAATGGCCAGACAGGCTATTCAAAGGAGAGACCAGAAGTGGTTCCCTTTTGCCACAGTCAGTCAGTCAGTCCCTGTTTCTAAAACGGGAAGCCTGGAAAGAAAGCTTTAATAAAATCCAAGGCCACTACTTCCTCCAAAGTCCTTACTATCCCCTGGGGCCTCTCCTGCACTATTCTGGGACTGCTTGGGCCCTGTGTCATTGGCAGTCCCCAGGGGCTGGGGGCAGGGACAGCAGAAGGGGCACAAGGCAGGAGAAATCGGCTGTCAGGAGGAAATCTCGTCTGATGGAAGAAACAAAAGAAAGTCTTAAGATCTGACTTTGGTGGCGCCCCTCTCCCCTGGAGTGACCTTGGAAAAAGTTGGGCAGAGACAAAAAGAATCAAGGATTCCTGGAAAAATCAGTCACTCTGTCTGCCTCCAACATTTCTGAGAAAAATAAAGGGCAGCCCTGGGAACAGAGAGGAGCCACAAGAATCCAAGGAGGTGGCGGGAGTCAGTGGCAAGAGCAAGAGAGGCGCCCCCCGCCACCTGTTGCGGCTACCACGCCTTGGCTGTGTGACTTTTCTGGGCCTCACAGAATGGGACTTAGGAGAGTCATCTCACCTCAGCCTTGTCTACAAAATGAGATAATAATCCTGCCCATTCTCCATCCCAGGGAGGTTGTGAGGATCAAAAAAAAATGATAGATATGAAAAGGCTTAGAGGTCTGTAAAGGGTTGTGTAGATGTGTATGTGAGTGTGTATGTGTTGTGGGGGGAGATGAGTGGTGTTATCATGACTCTAGGACCTCAAATACCCCCCTCACATCTGTCAGATTGGCCACCATGATAGAAAAGGGTCATGGAAAAATAGGGATACTAATATATTGTTGGTGGAGTTGTGAACTGATCCAACCATACTGGGGATAATTTGGAACTAGGCCCAAAGGGCAATTAAACTGTGCATACCCATTGACTCAGCAATACCCCTGTATCTCAAAGAGATAAAGGAAAAAGAACCTATTTGTACAAAAATATCTGTAGCAGCTTTTTTTGTGGTGGCAAAAAATTGGAAAAGAAATGGAAACCTAGGGGATGTTTATCCATTGGGGAATGGCTGAACAAGTTGTGGTATGATAGTGATGGAATACTATTGTGCTATAAGAAATAAGGAGGGGGATAGTTTCAGAAAAAAACTGGGAAGACCTGTATGAATTGATGGAGATCGATGTGATCAGAACCAGGAGATCATTGTACACTGCAGCGATATTATGAGAATCAACTCTGAAGGACTTAGCTATTCTGACCAATACACTGATCCAAGACAATTCCAAAGGACACAGGATGAAAAATGCTATCTACCTCCAGAGGGAGAACTGGTGAACTCTGAGGGCAGATTGAAGCAGACTCTTTTTTTCACTTTCTTTTTTCTTGCGTTTCTTTTTGCAACCTGGCCAACACAGAATATAGATTTTGTAGGATTTTACATGCGTAACTGATGTCACGTTGCTTTCCTTCTCACGAGGTGCTGCCGAGAGGGAGAGAATTTGGAACTCAAATTGAAGAAAAAAAGAATGTCAAAAATAAATAAATACTTTCTTTAACCTCCCCCTCCCCCAACTCCAGACCCTCAGACCTGGAAGGAACCTTAGTGATTAGCGTGGGCCATGGAGACGGAGGACCTAGCTTCCAAGCCTGACTCTAGGGCTTACCACCTGTATGACTCTGAGCAAATCACTTCAGCTCTCTGGGTTGCAGGTTCCTCGTCTGTAAAATGAGGAGTTGGACTTATGGCTGCTGAGGTCTCTTCCAACGTTAAGTCTATGATTTTATGATCCCAAGTAAATTTAATCAATCAAAATTTATTAAGCACTTTTATTGTGCCAGGCACTGTACTAAGCCAGGGGGATACGAAAAGAGACAAAAGACAGTCCTGCCCTCAGGAAGTTATCATATAATGGGAGAGACAGCATTCAAACAAATAGATACAAACAAGGATAAACAGGAAATAACGTAACAGAGAGAAGACGCTGGAATTAAGATGGACTGGGGAAGGCTTCCTATAAAAGATGAAGCTTTAGCTTGGACCTGAGGGGGGCCAGGGAGGTCAGTAGTTGGAGCAGAGGAGAGAGAGCATTCCAGGCATGGGTGGAGGAGTCAGAAAAATTGCCCAGAGCCTAAAGATGGAGGGTCTTGTTCATAGTCATAGTTCAGTGTCACTGGACTGAAGAGTATGGAGGTGGGGAGTAAGGGGTAAGACTGGAAAGGTAGGAAGGGGCAGGGTTATGAAGGCTTTGACAGACAAAAAGAGGGTTTGTATTTGATCCTGAAGGTTATAAGGAACCATTGGAGTTTATTGAGTTGGGGGGCAAAGGTGGGGGAGGGGCGGGACATGATCAGACTTGCACTTTAGGAAAATCACTAAATGGAGGATGGACTGGAAGGGGAGAGCCTTGAGGTGGGCAGATCACCCCATCTCCATCCCCAGCAGCTACTGTAATAATCCAGGAGTGAGGTGACAAGGGTCAGCACCCAGATGGGGTAGTGTCTGAGGAGAGAAGAGGGTATAGTGGAGAGATGAAATGAACAGGTCTTGGCAACAGTTTGGATATGGTGGGGAGAGTCAGAGAGAGTGAGGAGTCAAGGATGACTCCTGGCTTGGGACTCCAAGGGATTGGGAAGATGACTTCACTCTCTATGGTAACAAAGAAGGTAGGAGGTGAGAAGGGTTCCAGGTAAAGACAGTGAGTACAGTTTTGAACACGTTGAGTTTAAGATGTCCACTGGACATCCAGTTTGAGATGTGCGAAAGAAAGTTGGAGGTGCAAGATTGGAGGTCAGCAGAGAGAGTGCACAGGAATCATTAGCATTGAGATGGTAATTAAATCTATAGGAGCTGATGAGATCACTCAGCAAAATAGTAAAAAGGACCTCATGTTTTTTCTGTAAAATATGAGACAAGGTTCTCAGTTGAGAAAGTGGGAGAAGGAGAATCGATGGGACGTTTGAGAAGGGAAGCAAAATTTTGGAGGAGCAGATGTGGAGAGGGATGAGGAAAGTGAAGCAGGATTACCAAGCAGCAGAGAGGATCTGATCGAGATTGTTTAACACAGATTTGTAGAGAATGGGTGTGTGATTTTCTCCACCTTCATTCAGCAGCATGTGTGTAAGAGTGAAGGCAATGAATGATGGGTGATCCAGGGCTGAGGCTTGGCTGGGCGTACTCAGGGGTTGGAGAATTTAAAAGAAGAGAATGGTGTAGAGTTGAATTTGTTCACCAAGGGGCCAAGATGAAGAAAAAAAGAGAAAATGGCCAGTGCAGGGAAGGAGGCCTAGGAGAGAATTGAGGGGTCAAGAGATTGGAGAGAAATCTATGCTGCAGAGAACGAAAGAATAAGGTTTTGTAACGGGAGAAAGAAGGAGGGAAGAAAGGACAAGAGGTTCTGATTGGATAAGCAATTCCAGAATTCTTGAATATGGCGGTGGTTCATTTGTGTGTGATGACAAAATCAAGGGTAGGACCATCTTTGTGTGTGACTGATGTGGGCTGGGGAGCAAGTCATGACAAATGAGTAGTTTGAGGAACTTCGTGATTAGGGTTTGAGAGAGAATTAATATGCAGAGGTCTGAGAGCAAGAGTTGTGGATCTCTGGGCCTCACTTTCCTTTTCTGTAAAATTAAGGACTGGACTTGCTAACCTCTGAGGGAATCCTTCCCAATTCTTACTATGTCATGGACTGGTGAAGTATCTCAATTCTCTGAAGTCTCTAACTGAGGAAAAAGGAATAAAGCGCAGGTAAATTGCACAGAAGCAGAAATCAGTGATTTTTTTTAAGTTAATAAGTTTTTAGGTGTAAAGATCTGGGATAGTCAAAATGTTGTGGATTGACAAATATTTTCTCTGGCTTTTTTCACAATCTTTCACAATTTTTAAATTTTCATAAGAATGTTTATTGTTTATTATAATTTAATAACAACATCAATATTATTAAATTATTATGCATCAGTTCTTTTGTGTGTTATTTAATAAATAATAATTGTGTGTCCATAGAGCTATCAATATTTTTAAACAATTGAAATAATAATTTATTGTTCACAATAATTTTTAATTTTCACAATTAGAAAACAGTAGAGTTGGAAGGGGAAGTATGGTGGATAGAATATTGGACTCCCTGTCAGGAAGATCTGGGTTTGAATCTGGCTTCAGACACTTGCTAGTGTGACCCTGGGCAAGTCACTTAACCTCTGTTTCCACCCTGTAAAAATGAGATAACGACAGCACCACCCTCAAAGGGTCATTGGGAGAATCAAATGAAATTTACAAAACATATTTGTACAAGCTCTTGGCACAATGCTGGGCACATAGTAGGTGTTATAGAAATACTCCCTGTCTCCCAAGGTTGTTTTGAAGATCAAATGAGAAAACATGTAAAATATGTTTTTATGTCCTTAATGAGTCCTTAAAAATGTCCGCTATTGCCATAAAATGGAGAATTTCTAAGTCTCTTGCCAGCTCAGACATTCGAGGCTTTGAAGCCCTTCCCAGTTTGGATGTTGTCTGCTTCAAGACCCAAGCAATCTGGAATTCTCAGGCAAACACGGGCTCCATCGGCCATCCTGATGCCGTGTCTGACAGCTACAGGATGTATGAAGTTCAGTTACCCAATTACTCAGAACAATTGGGAGAACAGTTATCAGAAGAGCTTGCCAGGCAAACGGGGAAATCTTGGCCTGTTGACAGTAACCAGCTCTAAAGAGTGTTGTCTTGTTTTAAGCTTGGGAGATAGACTGTTTTTCCATTTCTTCCAAAGCTCTACAAAGGCCTGGTGGAGAATCAGCAGGGAGGACTTGGAGTTCCCAGGTGAGTCCTGGTGCTTGCACAGAGCTCTCACTCCCCACTGGGTCTTCCCACTGGGGGAAGATCTCAGCCTCTGCCTGGGTCTCCTCCCCTAGGCCCTGGACCAGAGGAAGAGCTTTAAAGGGTCAGAAGGATTTTAGATTTCCCATTTTCTCATCTACTCTAGCATCATTCCTGGGATAGCAACAGCTGGCAGGAGTCTCTGCACTGGGAGATAAGAATGGTGGGGCATGATGAGGAAAGGAAGATTCAGAACTCTATAAGGAGTCCAGCAGACAAAGCTATACTGTGCCTAAGGGGAATTCCTTGAGGGCTCTAGCAAAGGGCTCCCACCCTGTGAGATTCTTGTCTTTCATCCTCCATAGAGGATGCGGGATAGTGGTGGCCTTCCTCTGTGTCCTTTGCTATTTAGGGTAGTGTGTGCTCTGGGCTATCCCTTCCCCAACCTGCATTTGAAGGTTGGGTCCCTTGGGTGACAACTACTTCATGTTTAAAGTACTCTCCGGGTTAGAATTCCTAAAGCCATGACTCATTACCCCTACCGGTGTATTACCTTTAATAATCAACCAGTTGACAAAATTAGCTCTAAGTAAAGGTGTTTCACTGAAATGATGGAGAATAAAGCAGAATGGTGTAGTGCAGGGGAGGGGAACCTGTGGCCTTGAGGCCCCATGTGACCTTTTAGGTCCTCAGGTGTGGCCTTTTGACTGAGTCTGAGTTCTACAGAACAAATCCTTTTATTAAGGGGATTTGTTTTGTGAAGTTTGAATTCAGTCAAAAGGCTGCAACTCCGGGTCTGGGGAAACAAAGAACATGCTGCCTCCTCCTCCTGGACCAGTGTGTCAGGGGGCATAAGGATAAGGTATACCAAGCCTTGCAGAGGGCCCCAGTAGCTTAACATGTTCCCAAGAAAGTTGGATATCTGTTAGCTCTAGAAGGGAGAAAGAAGATGGAAGAGATCTAGCATGAGGGGAACCTGTTCAAGAGAGGGCAGGGGTTCCAGAGTGGACTAGGCAGGCAAGGCTAGGGCCTGGCAGAGGAAGAGCTAACTAGATAGGATGGCTATAGAGGGAAAGATAGCAAGGGGTTTCAGCTCAAGCCAAGGGCAGCTCAATAGGACTGAAGAGCAGTGATACCAGCTGACTGGTTGGCTAAAATACAGAATCGACTGTGGTAGTGCTGGAGGATACCAATGCCATGAACAAAAGGTGACTAGGGATCCCAGACAGACATCTCCTTTAGTGCTCTGTCCTTCTCCATTATAACTCTTGTGTTGAGGGTACCAACCCCTGATGGTGGATGATAATGGTGTGGGGAAGGAGGCCTTTAATCCCAGGGACACAAGATCATCCCAACATCAGATTGAGGCCAGGGCTACAGCAAGAGTCAAGATTGTGGCATCATTCTCTTCTCCCCCTAAATTATGAGGTCACCTCTACCTCCAGAAATTGGTAATAGCTAAAGATCTGAACTTGGAAGCAGGTCAAACCTGAGTTCCAATTCTGAATCCTATCTCAGACATGAGTTGTTAACCATGGGCAAGTCACTTCACCCCTGTCTGCCTCAGTTTCCTCACTTGTAAATAGGGGATAATAATGACACTGGTGATTGCTCCATGAAGTTGTTGTTAAGATGACATGAGACAGTAAACTTTAAAGGCTTCAAGGACTTCTCTAAAAGTCTGCTGCCTTTATTAGTGATATCAGGGACTGGCCCACGGACCTCCATGTCTAACATATGTGTGTCATGTTCTTCCTACTGCTGGTCTGCGTAGGCTGGCTCTTCTAGCCTGGAGATCCCGCCTCTCATGTTCCTCTATTTGGAGCAGGCACAAACATTCTGTGACTGGTTCCAGTCTGCTAACTAAAGATTAATGGGAGAGATAGGCCATTGATTGGCCTTTAAGTCAGAACTGAGATAAGATGCGTTCTCAAGGTGCCAATCAACTGAGGTGAGTCTCTGGTCCTCTGGCTTCCTGCCTAGTGACTTTTCAGGTAACCTCTGAATGGAGTCTTGGCCTTTGTACTTTCCTGCATCTCAGTGAAAAAGAATTGGAAATGTCCATGCCCCTGTGAGCTAAGAAGGGTCAGAAGGGGGAGCCAGCAGAAGTCTAGAAGCCAATTGCGCTTGGTTTTGCAGCTGGCCCAGATGGTGTGAATCTAGGTCCGAAGTGACCTGTTTGACCCAGCACATAGTGAAGCAGTCAAGAGGAAGCTATCCCTATGCCCCAGTTCAGAAGTGAACTTGGTGGAGTGTAAGCTAGGTAGAAATGGCTTCAAGTTTGAGCCCACCTTCCCCAGGAACCTCCATGGTATAAGAGAAAGAGTGCCCTACTGTCAGAAAGAAACGTTTGTATTTCTGTCCTTGCTTTTTCTTTCAGTAAATATCCTTTGTAAAGCCAGTTGATGTTAACTGGTTAAAAACAACAACAACAAAAAAGCCTGGTGAGATAATGAGGAGAGGACACTGGAATGGGGGTTTGAGGATTGGAGAGAATCACCCCCTAACCTCTCATTGAAACCCTAGAGCCCTGAAGGGGAGATGGAGCTAAGTAGCTCTAGGAACCCAACCTGCTATAATGGGGCAGGGTTAGGAGAGGAAGTCTAAAGGAAAGGCTCCATTACTATAACTGGTGTTACCCTAAGGTGCCACCTCCCCAGATGGTAAAGGCAACAATACCTGTGAGGGCCTGGGGCTAGGGCAGAGGTGGAGCCAGAGGTAGCAATGGTCACAAAAGATATGGGAATGGTCATCACTCCTCCTCCTGGGCAAGCGTATGAAGGGAAGTATTAAACCCCAAATCTGCCATCCTGTAACTCCCACCAACTACTGTTCTGCCCTTCAAGGCCAAGCCAACCAAGACCAGTTCCTTGTCTACATGACCCTCCGTTGGGTCTTCTATTTCTCCCTTGCTAAACATCCCCATTTCCTTTAACAGATCCTTGTATGAAATGGTTTCAAGGCCCTTCTGCCATCTTGGTTAGCTTCCACAGCCAGCCCCTAGCTTTGTCTTAATATGTGGTGAAACTCAGACTCCAGCTGTCCTCTGGCTAGGGCAGAGGACAGTGGGGCTATGACCCCTTTGGTCTTTTCAAACAGTCCCCTTGAACTTCTTAGCTCTTATCAAACTTGTAATCCTCTGAAGCCCCCAGATTTTTCTCACATAAATTTCTGCCTAACCACATACTCATCCTGTATTTCTGAACTTGTTACTTTGAACTTTGGAGGCAGTCAGGTGACCCAGTGAATAAATAGAGCAGTGGACCTGGAGTTGGGAAGACCTCAGTTCAAATATGGCCTCAAACTCCCACTAGGTGTGTGACCCTGGGCTAGTCACTTAACTTCTGTTTGTTTCAGTTTCCACAGCTGTAAAATAATAACAATAACGGTGACATAATTAGCATTTATAAAGTACGTGCCAGAGCACTGTATTAGGTGCTATAAATATTATCTCACATGAGATAATAGCATCAACTCTGGTCATTTGAGGATAAACACAATGGGATATTTTGTAAAGTGTTTTGCACACCATAATGTGCTGTACAAAGGCTAGCTATTTGTTTTTTCAAATTCCATCCTACAGCCATGATCTTTAAGGTCCCTTTCGATCTATAAGCTTATCACTTATGGTTTTGTTTTCATCCTGGGGCACAGCATGGAAATCCTGTGCTTTCCCAAGCCATCTCTCAGGGTAGGACACAACTTCACTGGCCACGTTCTGACCAGATATCCTCCAGGCAGGGGAGGAGGGACCTTCACCCAAGGTCCTTCATTTCGTGAGTCCTACCTTGTTCTCACAGTTACTAACATCAGGGCCCATTCAGACCTGCTCATTCCTGTCTAGGCTCAAGCTCTCCACCCAGCCTGAAATGCAAGGAAATGTAATAAATCTCTGGGGTAGGGAAAGGAATAGAAAGGAGAGTACTCAGAATCATTACATTTGCATTCAATTAAGTTCAATAGATATTTTTTACTGTAGCTGCTGTGTGAGAAGTTCTGGGTTAGGTATGGGGGATACAAAGAAAAAAAAAAGAAAGTATCTTTACTTTCTAATGCTTATGTGTTAACTGGGGAGTTGAGGGGGAAATACATAGACATAGATAAAGAAAAATGAATACAAAGTTATTTCATGTTCGGCCTAGAGGCAGAAGGGCTACCCGAGTCTTACCTTACCTATCGCAGGTCTTCGGCTGGCCAAACCGGATAAACGTATGAGAGAAGAGACTTTCCAGAGTCGAACAAGGGTTAGGCTTTATTCAGGGTCTTGGTTACATGTGCAGGGTGAATTCTTCCTCAGGAGAGAGGAATCTTCCTCCTCCCAAGGAGGCAAAGATCTTACAGCAAGAGAATGGAAGTGGGAGTGGGAGAGGGGAGAGGAGAGAGGCGAGAGGGGCCTTCTGTCCTCTAAGGGCCCCTCAGTGCTAAGAGTGCCTTCAGGCTTTCCTGACCCTACTTAAGCTCTCCTGCAGCATAGTTTGCACCTGAATACTGTGCCTGTTCTCAGCCCTTAGCTAGACAACAATAGGTGTGCTCAGACCATGGATTAATCTTGAGGGCGGGATGCTCTCCCCAGCAAGTTTCCCACGGGGAAGAGGCAGAAATGCACGAGATAGGCCGGGTCTCACGCCTCAATTCCCAGATGTTCCCTGGGGGGCCTCATGAGAACTCTAAGGTTTAGAAGTCCTCACTTTTACCTGCCCGAGACTGTCCACATGGAACTGAGCTTACACCCCAATAATTTCAAGAGGCAAAAATCACTCTCTGGGGGATCAGGAAAGACCTGCTTAGGAGGCAAGGCCTTGGATGAACTTTGAAGAAAGTTCAGGATTCTAGGGAGGGGAGAGGAGGGGAGGGGAGCAGTAATTATGCTTCATTTGTGAAAGAGAATTTGTTGCCAAGCTGATGGGACAGGACAAGAAACAGTTAGCAAGCTGGTCTGACTGTGATGGAGCATGTATGAAGAAACAAAAAATGAGTCAGAGACAGTTGGAAACCATATGACATGGGGTTTTAAATGTCAGAATGAGGAATTTTCCATTTGATCTTAGGGGCGAAAAGGAAGCCACTGGAGATTTTTGAGGAGGAGTGTGGCGTTCAGGTTTTGAGGGAGTTTAGGAACTATGTCAGATAAGGGCACAGTTTACAGTAGTACAGTAGCCTAGTACACTGGGCTATAAAGTAGAAACCCCTGGTTCCAGATCTGGTCCTGCTAGTGGCTTAATTGCATGACCTTGGGCAAATCAATTATCCTATAAAATGAGGAGGCTCAATCAATTAATCTCTAAGGTCCCTCCCAGCTCTCCCAGGATCCTATGACTGTAAGATGAGGACGTTAAGGAGACTGAACACTATACCAGATGAGGATCCCCAGAAGGGTTTGGAGATGGATGGGGAGATGGTGATTGTCTTCTCTTACTTGAAGAGCTCAGTGAGGAAGAGGGATGGGATCGGTGCTGCTAGGCCCCAGAAGGCAGAACCAGAAGCAGTGGGTGGCAGTTGCAGTGAGCTAAGGTTTTGGCAAGAGATAAGGAAAAACTTCTTAATAGTCCCTGCTGTCCAAAATGGGATGGGTCACCTCAGGCGATGATGAGCTCACTAGAGGTCGAGTCAGTTGGATGACAACTTCTGCCAGAATATGTTGTAGAGGAGATTCCAGTTCTGGTAAGGGTTGGGCTTTGTGGCCAAAATATCACTCAGGACAAAACCAGGCTTTGGCAAAATCTATTGGGATTCAAATGGAGCTAATTGACTGTGTCCTAAACCCAGATCACTCTGGCTCTCACTAATTGGCCGATAATAGGTCCCAGCCCAAACCTCACCTGGTTCTTGTTTCAGTCTTGATGGCTCAAAGCAAGTTTGAATAGCAATTGTTTCTGTTCTGGCCAGAAGCTCTGAGTATCTTCCTTTCCTAGACTGATTTTTTCTTTAGTAGGTAAAAGAGGCCATTTTTTGCCTCATATCTTACCTAGCCTTAATCACTGATTGGGTGTTACCTCAGACAAACAGACCCAGGAAAGACCTTGGCTAGAAAAATAGCCAAGTTCTCCCACTGCATCCAGGAACCTCTTCAGTTGTCCTGGTCTATATCTTGCCACTGTGGACCCAGATAGCTGTGAGAAGATCTGGTTACTTTGCACAGCCCTTCCTCACTTCAATTCACTTGCAAGTCAAGACATCGCCTTCATGAAGACTTGGGTCCTCTTCCAGAACGGAAGGACAAGCAAGAAGAAGGACAAATTCAAATAGTAATCATAAATAACATTCACATGGTGAAGAGGGGGAAGGGAATAAGTAATTATATAGTGCCTACTGTATATCAGGAGCTGTGCAAGCACTTTTGACAAGTAGTATCTCATTCAATCCTCAAAATAACCTATTATAATCCCTATTTTACAGATGAGGAAACTGAGGCTAACTGAGGTTAAGTGACTGGCCCAGAGTCTGAGGTCAAATCTGAACTCAGCTTTCCAGACTCCAGACCCATTCACTGCATCATCTAGCTGCATATCCAATGATCCCAAGTTGTCTCCTGAAACAAAAACCATCTATTCATGCCAACATTTCTCAACTGGGGAGATTCATGGTACACTGGTTGTAGAGATGGCCCCAGAATCACGAAGAGCTGCCTTTGTCACATCCTGACTGTGTCACCCTGGGCAGGTCATTTAACCTTTCGATGCTCTAGGCCACTCTAAGAATTTAACCTCCAAAGAACATAAAAACTTGTAAGTAGAGCCTCCTCACCTGGGAATTGCCTAGATCAATGAAATACAGTTCAACCCTATCTTTCAGATGAGAGTGAGTGAATCAGATTTGCAAGTGAACCAAGGGGTAATGGAAAGATGTGCAGTGGGTAGATATAGGCTATGAGGCATGAAAAATCATTTTGACCTCAAGAGGTGATGATAGTTCCAGGCACAGATGAGAGAGCAGGGATACCCATTCTCCTGACTGACATGGGCACAAATGAGCAGTCATTTATGGGAGCAAAGGATCTTCAAGTAACATGATCTCTGGCAGCAGAGGATAACAATAAAATAACAATAGTAAAAATAATGAACAGCACTTATATAGCTCTGTAAAGATCATAAAATGTTTTATGTACATAGCATCATTTTATCCTCACAACCCTGGGAGATGGGTGCTAGTATTATCTCCGTTTTACACATGGAGAAACTGAGGCAAGCAATGATGAAGTGACTTGTTAAGGTTCACACAGCTAAATAACACTCTGAAGGAGGATTTGAATTTGAGGCTTCCTGACTCTAAATCTAGCACTCTTTCCACTGGGCACATAGCCACAGAGCAAAAGAAAGCTATTTGTAGATTCAGGGAAGATTTCTCCCTTCTATACTGGAGTACCTGGAGGAGGAGAGCAGATCCAGAGAGCGTTGCTAAGTGAGCCTCCCAGCAGAGATGTGGAACTCAGGGATCAGAGTGAGGATGCCACAAGGAAAGAAAGGACATCAGTGCCTCACTGTATGGGAACTGGAACTTGCCTTGGTCATGTGTGTGATCTACCCTGCTGCTACACCAAGTTGATGCCCACTCTTCTCACAGATACCATGTGTCTTTATGTGAGGAAGTTTATGAGACAAATACTTTGTAATTACGGTTTTTAATATGTCATCTTATTGAATACTTTTTCTTTAATCTATCTACTGGCTGATTGTTAAAGAGAAGCATATTAGTGGAAGTTCATGATCTATAAATTTGGGGAGTAAAGTGGCACAGACTGTATCATTAAGCCAGTGGGGTTGGTAGTAGCCCGGTGACACTGCTGGGCACTCAACTTGCAAACCTGCGATCACCAAGATAAGGAGGTAGAAAGGAAGAGGTGTTAAATATAGGTGTAGAGAAGAGGTTGATAGATAAGGTATAAGCCTATATAAATGCAAGCCATTGTTGATAACACAAGAATGGTAGATAGTTGTGGAATAAAGAGATTCAGGTTGGAATCCCTACTCTTACACTTTGTCATGAGATGACCATGGGCAAGATCACATTCCTTTCCAGTGAACCTCAGTTTCCTCATCTATAAAATGTAGATATTAGTAAGTGAAGTACCCCTCTCATTGGGTTGTTGGGAGGACTGAAGTAAGATAAAGTATTTAAAGTGCTGTGCAAACCTTCGATAGCTAAATAAATGTCAGCTACTTCTATTAATAATAACAATTGAATGACCTCTCTGAGTCTCAGTTTCCTTATATGTAAGATGAGAATAGCAGAACTCAGTCCTTGCCTTGGACAAATGTTTCAAGGGAGGGTCTCTGTAAACGTTAATGTGTGTAGAAATGAGAGTCTTTGTTAGAGAAGCAGAGGGCTCATGCAAGGCAACAGCAGAAGACAATGCTGAAACAAATAGTATAATATCCAGATTCAGAAGAGGGTTACATTCTATCACTGTAAGAAATTCCTCATGCTGGCTGAGGCTGATGGCTCCTTCTACATATTGTAGAGATAGTCAACTTCCTTCCCCTGAGCTATTTTCAGCCAAAGGTTTGGGCAAAGCTGTCTGGTGCCTGTCAGAATTGTGGTCTTTTCCTCTTTGGAAGATCGCTCAGTATAGGATGGGAGAGATGTAGCCAGACTGCAGCTCATGAGAAAGGGACTGGGGGGCCTTAGAGGCTGTCAGTTCAGTATGAGTCAGCAAGTTGCATGTTCTGTCAATCAGTCAGTTGGTCAGGCAATCCTGGGCTGTGGAAGTCTGGTGTCCAGAAAGAGCGAGGGGATATTGCTCATGCCTTCGCTGATATAATGCTTTCTAACTAAAAGTGCTTTCAGAATTATTCCCACATCAGCCCTCTGAAGTTGGAGGAGCTTCTTTCATGAATGAGGAAGCTCAGGTTCAGAGAAGAGCTAATATGCAAAAGATAAACCAAGAACATGTACAACCAATGACAACTTACCCTGTGCAGATGCATATAATCCCACAGCGGGTAGAATGGATTTTTAAGGGAATAGAGAACTTTCAAGTCTTCCTGAAGAAAAGATCAGAGCTAAGTAGAATCAATACTATGTAAACACAGGAGTCAAGAGAAACCTAAAAAGGGGCTAGGAACAGGACAGTGAGTCATTGGTATAGGGAATTCCCGATTGAGGAAATTGTCTCTAACCATGCAGGATGGCACCTTCATGGTAATTTACCATTGTAGAAAGTTGCCTAGGAAACTGAGAAGTCAAGTGACAAGTCCAGGGTCACACAGCCAGGATGTCAGAGGTGTCAGAAAAGTCAATACAGGGAAGCAATTAGAAGGGGCTAAACAACAGTGAAGTGATTACATTTTAATGGCAGAAAAGAGGCAAGTGCCACCTCCCATGACTCAGCCATCTTCCCCAACTATCCCTTCCTTCATCATAAGGAGCTAGATTTGGGCAAACTATGGGAAGCCAACCCAGCAGACAGAGTTGTGACCAGTGCCACAGGTTGCCTGGTGAGATGCCTACTTGTTGGAGATATTGGAGAGGGGCTATATGCTCAAGTTTGGCTTGACTGTCATGATTTCTGTGGTGTCTCCCCATACTCTGCGATTCTGGGACTCTCTTCTGGACAGATCATTTGATTCTCTGCTTTCTGATTCTCTGGCCCTCATCTTGAGTCTCTGGGCCCCCACTTTCAGCACTTCCATCAGTCCACTGTCACCCAGCCCTGCAGTTGATACCTAGAATTTCTGGAGAGCAATAGCTGGCCTCCCAATGTGAGCTGGCATTATAATATGGCAGCTACTCCCTCTATACCTGGTTGGACGCCTCCCTATCAGAAAAGCCAACACAACTCAAGACAGAGATTTCTTTAAGGAGATTGTCAATAGGACAAAAATGTATGGTTTCATCACCTAAACCATATATATAACTGAATAGATGAGCCTTATGATAGTTGTCTGTGGCTCAGAAACATTAAGTGACTTGCCCAGAGCCATACAACTATGAAGTAGAAATTTGAACCCAAGGTCTCCCTGACTCCAAGGCCAACACCCTCTGTTATCCACATCTTTGGTCTTGAGGTAGATAGTACCAGCTTAATTATGTCCATTTAACAGGCCCAGGAACATGAGGTGGTTTTCTAAAGTCACACAGCTACCAGGTGTCCAAGGCAGGATCTGATGCCAAGACTAGGATGCTTTGTACTATGTTGATCTTCACCCTGAGATGATGGTCTTTAGAGCTGGAAGAGACCTCCAAGGCCAGAGAGGCTAATCTCCTCATTTTACAAATGAGGAACCTGAAGTCTAAGAGGGCAATGGACAGGACCAAGGTCAATTGCAATGGACAGGACCAAGGTCAATTGCAAAACGAATCTTGGAGTTGGCTCTAGAACCCAGGTCTCTTCTGCCTTCTGGTCTGGTACCCTGTAGACCACAAGGGAAACTCGAAACATGCAAAGAGTAGCTACTTAACAATTTATCTGATTTTAATTTTTGCTGAATGAATCGGTAAGTTAACTCATCAGGAGCTGACCTAGGGCTCTCACTCCTTTTACAGAGAGCCCAAGAAACCTATGTTCAGATCCTCATTCTGCTACTGAATAGCTATGTGACTTGGAACAAATCATTCTCCTCTCTGAACCTCAGTTCCTCAGCTATAAAATGATGGGGTGGGACTAAATCAAGGGTTCTTAACTTGGAGTTAAGATGAGAACTCAGCTGGGGAAAAATATGTATATGTATGTGTGTGTGTGTGTGTGTGTGTGTATGTTCACTGTAACTGATTTCCTTTTCAAATAGCATTTTATTTTTTCCAATTACATGCAAAGAAAATTTTTAGCATTCATGTAAAAAAATTTTTTGGGTTCCAAGTTTTCTCCTTCCTTCCATCACCTCCTCCCTCCCTAAGACAGCAAGCAATTTAATAAAAGTTTTATATATATATATATATATATGCAGTCATGCAAACTACCTTTCCCTATTAGTCATGTTATGAAAGAAGAGAGAAGCCAAAAGAAAAAAAAAAAGATACCATGAAAAAACCCCTATAACTGAGTTCCTTTGTGGTTCGATGTATTTTTGCTTTATGCGTTTCCAAGCATGATTCTAAGAAGGATCGGTACATAGGCTTCCCTACATTGACTGCCCAAGGGGTGCAGGATACAGCAGAGGCGAGGATCCCCTGACAAGACCAATGCCCTCTAAATTCACCCAGTCATTCATTCGTTTGATATTAACAGCCCTGGAGAAAGCCAAGCAACAACGGGGTGATCAACTCCATTGGAGAGGAAATATTGAGGGGAGAACTCCTGTGCCCCTCTCTAGCCCTTCAGCAAAGATTGGCTTTGTGCATCCTATCTGTCGCCCCATCCTTCTCTCTAAAGGATAGGAGAAGCTGGCTGTCTGTGTGCTCTTGGCTTCCCTGGGCTGGGGGCCTGGACCTCCAGGCTCCCCCTGCAGGTCATGTGGGTGACTCCAGTTGCTATGCCCTTCGTACACAGTGGAGCTGCAGATTGGACAGCTCTCTGAGCCAGGCCTGTCCTGTTCAGCCCTGCTGTACCAGATGAGACACCCTCAGGAGGAGGCAGGGTTCTCACCAGGCTGGCCTTAGAAGCAAAGGATGGGGAAATACTTGGGTACACAGTGTAACTGAAATCAGCTCTAGGGGAAGAGGGGTTAGCAGAGAGTAACAATTCTGGAAAGACCTGTTGGGTGAAGGCAGAGGTTGTTTGGAATTTGTCCTTGGATTCACCAGTCACAAGAACTGCTGGCACGTGGCATATGCTTAATAAGGGATTGTTGAATGAATATCCACGGATGGCTGACATTTCTCATTACAAGTCCCCCTGCTCACAACACTCTCGAAACTGCTGCTGAAGTTAGAGAGTCATGGAACATTAAAGCTGAAAGTGACCTTGAACCCAGAATGTTAGCGCTGGGAGAGACCTTCCACCAAGGAATGTCAGAGCTGGGTGGGACCTTAGAGCATAGAACTGAATGAGATCTTAACATCCAGAATGTTAGAGCTGAGAGGACAGGAAAATTTGAGCAGGAAGACATCGCAGAGGACTTAGAGCTAGATAAGACCTTAGGATGTTAGACATAAGAGAGACCTTGAAACAGAATCCGCCAACCATCTAATCAATCAATCTGCATAAGTTCTTATGCCCAAAGGGCTATAAAACTGTGCATACCCTTTGATCCATCAATACAACTGCTAGGTCTGTATCTCAAAGATTTTGTAAAAAAGAGAAAAAGTCCTACATGGGCAAAAATGTTTATAACAGCCCTTTCTGTGGTGGCCAAGAATTGGAAATTGAAAGGATACCCATCAACTGGGGAATGGCTGAACGAGCTGTGGAATGTGAATGTGGTGGAATATTATTGTGCTGTAAGAAATGATGAAAGGGATGGTTTCAGAAAAACCTGGAAATGCTTACATGAACTGATGCTGAGTGAGGTAAGCAGAACCATGAGAGTGTTGTCCACAGGAGCAGCAAGACTGTACAATGATCAGCTATGAGGGACTTATCTCTTCTCAGCAATGCAAGGATCCAAGACAATTCCAAAAGACTCATGACTGAAAATGCTCTCCACATACAGAGAAAGAACTATGGAATCTGAATGTAGATTGAAGTGGACTAATTTCACTGGCTATATTTTCCTTGTTGTTTTCCCCTTTTGTTCTGATTCTTCTTTCACAATGTGACTAATGTGCAAATATATTCAGCATGATTATACATGTATAACCTATATAGGATTGTTGCTGTCTTGGGGAGGGGGGTAGAGAAGTGAGATAGGGAAAAAAAATTGGAGCTAAAAATCTTAGAAAAATGAATATTGGAAAAAAAAGAATAAAGTGAAATCAGAAAAAAATCAGCATAAGTTCTGGGGATACAAAGACATAGCACAGACTCTGGATTACTCTTCTAGCTCACAGTTCCCATGTCAGACTGGGCCCCCAGAGCCTGGATGCTATTTCTCCTCTTCTCAGCTTCTAGGGATAGCCCTGAGGGTTTTTTGGGGGGGGGGAATGTTTGTCTAATGCTATAGTCCATAAGACCCCACTGGTGTGCTTCCCCCATTGGTTACCAGATTATATCAATTAGTCACCCAGAGTTAATTAACTTTTATTTTTTTTAATTAATTTATTTATTTCACTTTTAACATTCATTTTCACAGAATTTTTGGGCTCCAAATTTTCTCCCCCCTTGTCCCCTCCCCCCACCCCAAAACACCGAGCATTCCAATTGCCCCCATCACCACTCCACTCTCTCCTCCATCATTCCTCTCTGCCCTTGTCTCCATCCTCTCCTCTGTCCTGTTGGGCCAAATAACTTTCTATACCCCTTTGCCTGTATTCCTTATTTCCTGGCGGCAAGAACAGTACTTGACAGTTATTCCTAAAACTTTGAGTTCCAACTTCTTTTCCTCCCTCCCTCCCCTCCCCGTCCCTTTGGAAGGCAAGCAATTCAATATAGGCCAAATCTGTGTAGTTTTGCAAATGACTTTCATAATAGTCGTGTTGTATAAGACTAACTATATTTCCCTCCATCCTATCCTGCTTCCAATTACTTCTATTCTCTCTTTTGATCCTGTCCCTCCCTGTGTCAACCTCAAATTGTACCCTCCTCCCCATGCCCTCCCTTCCATCGTCCCCCCCACCCTGTTTATCCCCTTGTCCTCCACTTTCCTGTGTTGTAAGATAGGTTTTCATACCAAAATGAGTGTGCATTTTATTCCTTCCTTTAGTGGAATGTGATGAGAGTAAACTCCATGTTTTTCTCTCACCTCCCCTCTTTTTCCCCAAACTAAAAAAATCTTTTGCTTGCCTCTTTTATGAGAGATAATTTGCCCCATTCCATTTCTCCCTTTCTCCTCCCATATATTTCTCTCTCACTGCTTGATTTCATTTTTTTTTAAGATATGATCCCATCCTATTCAATTCACTCTGCGCACTCTGTCTCTATAAGTGTGTGCATGTGCATGTGTATGTGTGTAATCCCACCAAGTACCCAGATACTGAATAGTTTCAAGAGTTACAAATATTGTCTTTCCATGTAGGGATGTAAACAGTTCAACTTTTATAGGTCCCTTATGACTTCTCTTTGCTGTTTACCTTTTCATGCTTCTCTTCATTCTTGTGTTTGAAAGTCAAATTTTATTTTTAGCTCTGGTCTTTTCATCAAGAATGCTTGAAAATCCTCTATTTCATTGAAAGACCAATTTTTCCCCTGAAGTATTATACTCAGTTTTGCTGGGTAGATGATTCTTGGTTTTAGTCCTAGTTCCTTTGACTTCTGGAATATCCTATTCCGTGCCCTTTGATCCCTTAATGTGGAAGCTGCTAGATCTTGTGTTATCCTGATTGTATTTCCACAGTACTTGAATTGTTTCTTTCTAGCTGCTTGCAATATTTTCTCCCTGACCTGGGAATTCTGGAATTTGGCCACAATATTCCTAGGAGTTTCTCTTTTTGGATCTTTTTCAGGTGGTGATCGGTGGATTCTTTCAATATTTATTTTGCCCTCTGGTTCTAGAATCTCAGGGCAGTTTTCCTTGATAATTTCATGAAAGATGATGTCTAGGCTCTTTTTTTGATCATGGCTTTCAGGTAGGCCCATGATTTTTAAATTGTCTCTCCTGGATCTATTTTCCAGGTCAGTTGTTTTTCCAATGAGATATTTCACATTATCTTCCATTTTTTCATTCTTTTGGTTTTGTTTTGTGATTTCTTGGTTTCTCATAAAGTCATTAGCCTCCATCTGTTCCATTCTAATTTTGAAAGAACTATTTTCTTCAGTGAGCTTTTGAATCTCCTTTTCCATTTGGCTAATTCTGCTTTTGAAAGCATTCTTCTCCTCATTGGCTTTTTGAACCTCTTTTGCCAATTGAGTTAGCCTATTTTTCAGGGTGTTATTTTCTTCCGCATTTTTTGGGGTCCCCTTTAGCAGGGTGCTGATCTGTTGTTCATACTTTGCTTGCAAGTCTTTTATTGATCTTCCCAGTTTTTCTTCCACCTCTCTAACATAATTTTGAAAATTTTTTGAGCTCTTTATGTCCTTTTCCCAGGTCTGATCCCATTGAGTGGGCTGGGATGTAGAAGCACTGACTTCTGTGTCTTCCCCTGATGGTGAGCACCGCTCTTCCTCATCAGAAGCGAGGGGAGGAGAAACCTGCTCACCAAGAAAGTAACCCTCTATAGTCTTGGTTTTTTTCCCTTTTCTGGGCATTTTCCCAGCCAGTGACTTGACCTCTGAATATTCTCCTCACACCCACCTCGCCTCCTGATCCTCCCAGCCAGCGCTTGGGGTCTGAGACTCAAATGCTGCTTCCCAGTCTCAGGGCTTTGGGCGGGGGCAGGGCTGCTATTCAGTGTGAGATTATGTTCAGGTGCTCAGGTGGGGGCAGGGCCACCTCACGGGCTCAGTTCCCTCAGGGGGTTTATGCAGAGACCTTCAACAATGGATCCGGGCTCCTGCCTGCTTGTGGAACCCCGGTCTGCTCCCGCCTCCGCTGTTGCCTCCCAAGGGGGCCTGAGTATGGGGGCACCCCACTCCCCTCTCGACCCACCAAAGAGACCTTCTCACTGACCCCCGTCACTTGTGGGTGGAGGGACCCGCGCGGCCGCTGGAGATCCCATCCCTGAAATCTGCTCGGATCTGCTCCTCTCGCCGGGGCCGGGGCAGGGCTGGGCTGGGCTTTGCGTCCGCAGCACAACGGACCTTTTGCGAGAGGTTTGCAGGTCCCTCTGGAACAGAAATCTTATTCGCTCCACTGTTATGTGGCTTCTCCTGCTCCCGAATTTATTGGCAGCTCTTTACTACAGATATTTCATGGGCTGTGAGTTTGGAGCTAACGTATTTGTGTGTTTCTACTCCGCCATCTTGGCTCCGCCCCTCATTAATTAACTTTTAAAAAGAAGTCTTAACTGAAGTGATATAGGAAGGATTGGTTCAAAAGAATCAGACACAACTGAAATGACTGAACAAGAATGACAAAATAGGAAGAATATTTGGTATAATTTGTTCTTGTTCATTTGAGTCCAACTCTTCATGACCCCATTTGGGGTTTTCTTTGCAGAGATACTGGAGTGGTTTGCCATTTCTTTCTCCAGATCATTTTTTATTAAGTCATTTTTTAATCTTGTCCAATTTGTCCATGACCCTTCTTGGGTTTTCTTGGCAATCAAGGTGAAGTGACCTGCCAGGGTCACATAGCTAGGAAGTGTCTGAGGCTGTATTTGAACTCAGATCCTCCTGAGTTCATGCCTGGAGCTCTATTTATTCATCACCTAGCTACTCTAATATCTGCCAAAATATCTGTGACATATTCTTCCACCAGGACAAGGGAAAGTGGGCTTACACTCAGAGTCTACAGGACAGGGATGGCTCCCAGCTCTTGGTTTCTTGAAGTCTTTCTCTCCCTTCTTTGGGGTCCCCAGAAAACCCTCTTCCTATCAGATCAACACAATCTGAATCATCCAGAGTAATGGCAGGGACCAAACTAAAGCTACAGGGGCCATATGGGAACTCTGGGTCTTGAGAATACCCTCATGGAGGCCCCTGCTGCTGATGTGCCTTAAGAGATCTCTCTTCTCAGCTCAAGGTACAGATTACAGTTTCTCACTGCCCAGAGTGTTGAGATTGCCCCTTCTCTGCCAAGGAAGATGAGATTCAGGGTCTAAACTTCCCCCTTCAGCCATATGGATGAGCATATGACCTCTGCCATGTGTTTCTGCAGGATATTTCCACCACCATCCAGAAACACCCACTCTCCTGCCTCCAGCCTCTTCCCTGTACTGACAAGGAAGGCTGTGGGTTAACGATCTCTGGTGCTGGGAGAGACTTGGTGTATGTGCAGGCATCCCCATCCCTCAGGAGTGTACCCTAGTCTCCTTTC
This sequence comes from Notamacropus eugenii, assembly GCF_028372415.1. Lineage (NCBI taxonomy): Eukaryota > Metazoa > Chordata > Mammalia > Diprotodontia > Macropodidae > Notamacropus > Notamacropus eugenii. The sequence continues at coordinate 515,002,932 of NC_092873.1, read as the reverse complement.
TGAATAGGGAAAAGGTAAAAAAGGTAGGGCATCACTAGCTGGCTTTTTCAGGCCAGAGAAAAGGTCTAGCTTTTTCCCTAGAAGTCCATGCACTGAATTTCAGCTAATCAATAACAGTGGTGCAGCCCCAGTCACCGGAAATCTCACCATATCTCATTATGAACATAGTATTCTCATCAGATGGATTGAGGGAATTCTGATCAACCCTTCCATGGAACATGAAGGAGTTGTAGCTAATAATCTTTAAAGTTCTTCCCAACTCTAAATCTTATAATACTATATCTTCAAATCCTTGTTATAGGGCTACAAAGAATTATTATCTCCATTTTCCAGATTTGATTCAACTCAGCAACCATTTCTCATAAGTCTGCTGTGTGCAGAGCTCTGTGGTAGGCACTGGAGATATAAAGTTGAAATGAGATGTGGTCCTGGCCTTCATGATGCTTATAGGATGGTAGGTAAGTAAAGGGAGAGGATACAGCAGACCAATCGATGAGCAAAACCATCTATCATGAGTTAGGCACTGTGGGACGCTGGTCAGCTACACTTGGTGTGTGGGCAATTCTTCGGTGATTCTGGCTCCTGAAAGGAAGTTGGGCAAAGGTGACTTACTTCACTAGGGTTGAAAAACATCTCCTTCCAACCCTCCTGGCTCACTGGAAGGTTTGCTTAATTAGTCAGGTCTCTAGGATGATTTGAAGGGGACCAAGGCTTGCAGATGGTGTCTGAGGTTGGGATGTGCTTTCAATAACCATGCCATAAAATATAAGGACCCTAGCAAAAAATGGTGAAAATGTATTTTCCTGGTGTCTTGCAAATCTGATCCAGAAGGCTTTTAGCTAAAAAAAGGATGGGGGAGAAAGCTGCCTGTATCTGTCCCTCAAACAAGACAGTGTAGAGAGAAACTTGTTGTCATCGTTGTTGTTGTGTTTGTCCTTCGTTGCCAAAGAAGACCGTGCCATCAGAGAAATGATGACATGACTTGCACTTGACTTTGCTTTGAGTGAGGGAGGGCTGTGCAGGTCACCAATCTCACTTCTCCTCCAGAGCCAGATTTTCATCAGGATGACTGGAGATGGCCCAGGATACAGTGAGAGATCTTGGCCCCTTTAGGCCAAGGTCTATTTGGGTACACAGTTAGGGTGAGGTATAAAGAGAAGTTAAAAATATAGGAAAAAGAATAGCTGTTGGGATGTGCAGACATGGACAGATCATACATGACTAATATGAAAATATGTTTAATAAGAATGTGTATGTAGAGCCTATATCAGATTGCAAGCCCTCTTGGGGAGGGGGAAGGAAGAGAGGGGAAGAAAACTTAAAACTTATGGAAGTGAATATTGAAAACTAAAAGTAAATAAACTTATTAAAAAATGGACAGATGACAGGAGTCAGTAGTTGGTTTGAGAACAAACCTCAACCTGGTATCCTAGACATGAGTCTGGCTACAGTAAAAGTTATTGCTCAGTGTCCAGTATGAACTGGATATGGGACACATGGCTTACTCCCACATAGAAATGTGTGTATTAACAGTATGAGCAGAAGAACCAATCTGTAATTTCCCATGCTGTGAGCCACTGCCCTTGGGGAACACTGCAGATGCCCATGACCAATGAGACACCTAATTGGCCTTCCAAATCTTCTGAATTCACATAGTCTTGGGGAACCATTCCTTTCAGGGCTCCCATTCACAGAAGATCAGAAAATAGCAAATACAAAAGGGCAAAGGCAGCCAGGGGTCTGCCCTGGGAGCAAAGCTTGCCTAGTTGGGTTCACACCTATTTAAGGAATAGATTAGGCCCCTTTCACAAGTACAGTATTACACAGGGATGGGAATGATGTTGTAAGGGCAGCGAGTTCCGAAATATAGGAGCACACTTCCTCCCACATTATAGAGATGCCCGCCAATGACCCATTTCTTAATGCCAAGGAGCTATTTAGGCAGAGTAAGGCTCACAAGGACACTCAAGAGGAGTAAGGATACTGAGATGGATAAGAATGAGAAAAGGGTGAGTGGAGGAGAAAAAGGGGAAGACAGATGTCTGAAGGGAATTAGGAAGAGGCTAAAAAGATGGAGTTAATCATAACAATAGCTGTCATTTACATAGTGCTTAAGGTAAAGTACTTTACAAATATTATTTCATAGGGATGAAGATGAAGGAGATATTGGGAGATAAGGATATGATGTAGAAGAAAGATGTAGGTGAAGGTGAAAATAGAAAAGAAAAAGTGCAGATGGAGATGGAAAAATGAAGATGGAAAAGGACATGGGTGTGGAAACAGACAAGGAAAAGACAGGAGAGTGAAATGGGGAAGGAGAAAGAGGATGATGAAGAATTGGAGATGGAAGAAGGAAAAAGAAAGGGAAGAAGGAGGGAAATGGAGGCAGCCAGCCATTTCTCTTCCTCTCTCCTCATTTCTGACCTTCCATAGCACAAGGGTAGCCCTAAGTCATGACCACTGTGGTAAGACTTGGAGATGAGTAGATTGAAAATCCCCAGGGACATCAAAATTCAACAAAGGAGAAGATACAGAAATGGCCTCTTCCACTTTGGGGAGGAGTTTACATCTGTGTTGCCACATGTTCTTCCCCTGAAGCCTGGGGCTCTGAGAGAATGAATCACTACAGGGTATTTCTGATTTTATCTGGGACCATAGTTAACAAGCTAGAACGTATTTTTTCCCCTTAGCCTTGCTCTTGATTTCCAGCCCACTTTGTAAGGAACAGGCATCCTCGTGGAATCTAGGACATGCCTGAGTATCCCTGAACACCTTGCTTGCATCTGGAATGTTATTAGTCTAACTGAAAATGTGCCAGGTTCCCTACAAGAAATCGCTAGCAAATTCATCTGGTGCCAAATCCGCCACCATCAACAGCAGTAATAAATTATCATCATGCATATTTTCCTAAGTTCAAGGCTCTTCTCACAAAAGCCCCATGAGACAGATTGGACAAGTATTAACAACTAGGTAGTGCAATGGCTGGTGTGTTAGACCTGGAGTTAGGAAGATCTGAGTTCAGATCCTGCTACAGACATTTATCAGCTATATGACCCTGGGCAGGTCTCTTAACCTTTCTCAGTCTCAGTTTCCTCATTTGTAAAATGGGGGTAATAATGGTGTCTGCCTTACTCATTTCCCATGACCTCTACCTCACCGCAGCAACACACAGAAAGGGCCACACTCTTGATCTTGTGATTACCTATGAAGACACCTCTTTCATATTCATAAGCTCTGGCACTCTACCTTTCTCTGTTTTGCAATCCTAAACCTTGTTCTTATCTACACTATGACCCACAATCCCTCAACCTCTCAGTTCTTTCCCACTATCACCTTGTATTCTCTTCCCTTCCCCATCTTGACTCCTTGATGGTTCAACTCTATTGTCTTCTTCTCTTGATTCCCTCATCCTATCACTGATCTTGCCTCAGCCTTGGATTACTCCCATCATCCACTGCCTTCATGAAAACACTTATTGTTGAATGAAGTTGGAGAAAAATCACACCACAAATTTATGGGTCCAACTGAGTCCTCACTGCCGCTAGGCAATCCTGCACCTCCCTTATGAACTCACTATCCAACCCTACGTAGGGGCTTTCCAAACCTTCTGATCCCTTCTTATGCTTCCCACAGTTGCCCCTCCCCAGCCCTCTCACTGAGAATCTTGCTTCATATTTTACTGAAAAAATGGAGGCCATTAGCCATAAGCTCCCTCTTCTCTGCACTTCCCCTCTTCCTCATCTCACATGACCCACACGACTCCTGTTACCATCTTGCCTCACAGAAAGAGGTGCCTCTTCTCCTTGCTATGGCAAACCTTTCTACTGACACATACAATCCCATTGCACCCCATCTTCTCTGGCAGATTGCCAGCCCTGTCCCCTCTACTCTCTCACTTATCTTCGGTGTCCCCGTGTCCTGGCTGCTTCCCTGTTGCCTAGGCTACGCTGCTCACGACACTCTGGTTGTCCGTATACTTTCCAGCTAGGTATTATATTAAAATGTGTTCTGCAGAAGTGAGCATGACACTTTAGATGTTGCCTGACCAGGGTAAAGTATAGCACAATTAACATCTTCACATCCCACCTCCCTTAACGATGTCTAAGTTTTTATTAACAATCTAAGTACAATTCATCTATACTCTGGACTTATTCTCCCAACCCACCTGCACATATGGGTACCCAAATTAAGGGTGGCTACATCTCTTCCTCAGGGTTCTAGGTGTACCCCTGAGGGGTGGTGGTGCTCTTCTCACAGCCCTGTTCAAGTGTGCTTTCCCCCTACATCTATCACCAATGATCAGTATCATGTAACCAAGTAACAATCATCAGCTTTGACAAAATGATATTAACTGACAGGATGTAGCCACAACAAAAGTACAAAACCTTCTTCCCCAGTTGGTACGTGTTTCCCCTTGACCCCCTCAACCCCTGGGGACAGAGAACTCAAACTTAAAGCCATTTCCCAGCACCAAGTTCACTTGCAGGTGTGGCTTAGCCAATGAACAAGCTGCTTCCTTGTTTGCAGAGCTCAGGGACCCCAAGGAGGCTAGAGGCTGCTTAAGACTGGCCCTTGCTCAGGAGCTGGGAAGAACCTGAGAAGAGAAGAGCTCTTTCTCTTCTAAGGCCTCTGCAGCAAAGGAAAGAAAACACAAACTGGTCTGTCCTATCCCGGACACAAGTATACGTGAGATGTGATGTGTGACGGGCCTGGCCCGCTCCAGGACAAGCACCCCTTTCCAGCACTCTGGGTCCACTGAGTCATCCTTACTCCTCACAGACAGCATGAAAGAGAGTGAGCCAGGATCTCTGCTGGAGCACTTTGGAAGTGCTCCAAGTTCCAGCTCTGAAGTCAGCCCAAAGGCCCTGCTCTGCCCATGCAGAGGGTGGAGGGGACACAGTCACACAAATACATTCACGGTGCAGGCCCCTCTCTTCCCTTCCCCCACATCTGCCCAAGTTCCCAGGCCTGGGCCCTCACTGGCCATTTTCCCCTTACATAGGTCACCATAACCCACTGCTGATTCATACTGACTTTCATGTTCAACGTTTATGCTTGAGCTTTATCCTATAAGCCCCCAATCTTAATTTTATCATGAACTTAAAAAGCAAACATGAACATTTCAATAAAGAACAGAAAAGAGGATTTAATGGGAAGGTTTAAAAAAGCTGTGGGGGCTGGTCTGAGTCTCCCTCCCAACTCCTTCCAGCTCTCTTCCCTGGGTTTTTAAGTGCTTCCTTACCCAAGCAATTCAATTGAAACACTTTAAGTAAACACTAGGTGCCAGGTCATGGGGCTATAGGAAAGAGTGAAGACATCTCTGCCCTCAGGAGGCTTGTATTCTAATGAGAGATATGACTGGTACGTAAACAGACACTTGAAAGGGCAGGTGGGAGCAGGCAGGGGAGCAGAGACTCCAGGGATGGTCCCAGGTGATAACTGGAGCGCTCCGTAGGAGGTCTCACCTCAGAGGTGAGACATTCCAAACACAACTCGTTATGGCTCTTTCCAAACCCAACCTTCTTTAGAATCCTTATTATTGTCAAGGGAATCACTGTCCTCTGGGTCACAGGGCTGAAAACCTTGGGCTCATCTTTGAGTCCTCACCGCCCCATCCCACCCCCCAATCTAATCAGTCGCCAAATCTCATGGTTTCTCTGCAGACCACATCTCCCAGGCTTGCCTACTTCAGGCTCCTGGCCTCAGTCTCTACTGGCACAATAGCTCTGCCTCAGGGTCTCCGGTCAGTCAGTCAACAAACATTTATTAAGCACCTACTATTTGCCTGGCACCGGAGTGGCTGGGGATACAAAGAAAGGCAGAAGACAGTACCCGTCCCCAGGGAGCTTCAGATCTAACGGGAGAAGGAGCAGCCTTCTTTGCTCCTCTCGTTGGTCAAGCAGCTGTGTCTTTAAAAGCGCTTGACTAAATGCACTCACAGCAGGTGGTGAGGGGGGCCACTTCTCCCTCCCCCTGTCCTGAAGCCACATCAGGCCTGGGCTTTCAGTCTTGTTTTGGGTCCTACGGGCAGGGAGTACAGTTTCTGTTCATGGCAACGTCGGAGTGAGCCAGGATTCCAGCTGGAGATTGCCAGCAGCCCAGGAAGGAAGTGCTGAGAAGCTGACGTCTGGGGATGGACCCAGGGGCTTTGGACTGACTTTGGTTGGACTAAAGCTAGTGTGTCCGAAGAGGTAAAGCATTGGAGGAAAGATTTTGTGTTTTGTTCCATTATATCCTTGAAACAAATATCCATCTGCAAAACTAATCTGATCTAGAGAAAGAAGCAGCAAACCACTCCGGTATCTTTGCAAGAAAACACCAAATAGGGTCATGAAGAGTCAGACATGGCTGAGATGACTCACCACAATAATCTGATATTAAGTGGTTAAATGAAATTGGGGGGCTAGTCAATGGTCCCCTGAAATGGGGAAACCCAGTCAGTGGAGGCACAAGCAGATGGGAGAGAAGAGAGATCCCGCAAACCTATCAGGGAAGAGGAGGAGCGGAGCAGCCTCCACACTCAGAGAGCAGGGCCAGAAGAAACTCATCGTACATGAATTACATTATTAGGAGGAGATTTATCCCCTGCTTCCTGCAGTGTCTGGTACACAGTCTGTATTTCTGAAATGCTTGTTGATTGATTGTTCTCCACAAGATCCGCCTGTTTGAGTTTTGAGGTCCTCACCAGATTAGTCAGAGGCCCCAACTTTTCCCTCCCCTTGTCCCTGCTTCACAGATGAGGAACCCGCAGTTCAGAGAAGTTCATAGGCCACAGTAATTCATGAAGAAATATTCACCAAGTGACAAAGGAGGTGAGATCAGTGCTGGTGAAGAGTGTACCTGCACTGGGGAAGTAGTAAACGAAATTGTGCCTGCAACTTTTTATTTTAAATTTAAGATTTTTATATTTATTATTTTTAAAATGCATTTTACTTTTTAAATGATTCAGTCTCTCTCTGTGTCTCTCTGTTTTTCTGTCTCTCTGTATCTGTCTCTCTCTGTTTCTGTCTCTCTCTGTCTCTGTCTGTCTCTGTTTCTCTCTCTGTCTCTGTCTCTCTGTCTCTGTCTCTCTGTCTCTCTCTCTCTCTTTCTCATTTGTATTCCCAGGACTTATCACAGTGCCTGGAATAAAATCAGTATTGAAAAAAGTCTTTCCTCCTTCCTTTGTTCCTTCCTTCTTCCCTTTCTTTTTCTATCTCCCTTTCTATCTCTAACTACCTATCTGCCTATCTACCCACTCATCCATTCACCCATCCATCCATCCATCATCTTGGACAAAGAAGGGCCTTTAGTATCAGTGCATCCAGCACATGGTGGTTGACCTCCCCATAGAGATGCTACACATCATCTTCAGGGTGGGAGGGGCCTACAGTCCCACCTCAATTAGTCGGCTGTACCTCATGTTTCAGTAATCTCCCTCACAGAGACTCTGGACATGCTTCTCCTCTCTCCTCTCTTGAAGAGGCTTTGTTCTCTTGAATTCAGTTTCTCTTGAACAGTGATGGCTCACCTCATCACTCCTTGAGAAGTCTGTGTGTGTGTATGTGTGTGTGTAACTTTGATCAGGAGTATACTGGCAAATATTTAACAACTGCCTGGGGATGGGGCAGAATCACCTGCCCACCTTAGACTTTTAAGTTTAATTTAAACTATTAACATTTCCCCCATCACTTGTTAAAGTCTGTTCAATCAACAAAACCGTAAATCAGGCCTTGATTTGTAGCCTAAGGTGTAAAATGCTCACATTGAAAAATAAACAGTCGCCCCATCTCCTGCCTCTGGTCTATGAGGAACCTGTGAAGTGTTAGCTCTCATCTGGAAAGAGTTTGTGTTCTCGCTGTTATATGCAAAGTGGCTGAGTTTTCACTTTCATGTGTAATAAGAGTATGATGGTTTAACTGCCATTCCAAAGCAGGGGAGTTTCACCTCTTCAATAGTCTGATGAAATCTAGGGACCCCTTATCAGCATAATGCTTTTAAATGAATAAGATAAAATACATAGGATTACAAAGGAAACCTATAGTATTACATTAGAATGATCAATTTTTAAAAAAAAAAACACTTCACAAACCCCAGGCTCAACCTCTTTTCAAGAGTGACAATGAAGAGTGAAGGTTTTTAGAAAAATTTTGAGTAGAAATTTCCCAAGAGAACTGTCTTTACTCTTAAGGTAAAACATTATGAAAACAATTTCTTGAGGAATCTTTGAGGAGACTGGAGAGTTATTGATCAGTTACTATATGCAAGGTACTGTGCTAAGTACCAGGATATGGGAGGAGGGGAAAGCAAAATCATAGTCTCTCCCCTCAGAAAGGTCACCTTCTACTAGAGGTCAGAGCATGCAAAACATGGTGGAGAGAAAACAGAGTAGATGAAGGGCCATCTCAGTGCTAGCAGTGAATGGATGGGTGGGAACCAAGAGAGAGCTCCTGAAAAAAGTGGGATTTGAGCTGGGTCCTAAAGGAAGCCAGGAGGCAGCGGTGAGGAGGGAGGGCATTCTAGGCATAGGGGACTGCCCAAGCAAAAGTCATACTCAAGAGACACAGCGTCCTGAGCAAGAAGCAATGGGAAAGTCAGCCCTTTGCATAGCTGAAGAAACTCTTCCCTGCCTTACTCAAGGATTGTATGCTTTCCTGTCCTTCACACACCACAGTGGCATTTCTTAACCTTATCGTGTATATAAAAACCAAGTTAGAAGGTAAAGTTGCAAAACCAGTGCTAGGGGACACCATAGTACACAGAGCATCTGTCCTGGAGTCAGAAAGATTCATCTTCCTGAGTTCAAATCTGGCCTCAGATATTTACTAGCTGTGTGACCCTGGGCAAGTCACTTCACCCTGTTGGACTCTGTTTCCTATCTGTAAAATGAGCTGGAGAAGGAAATGGCAAACCCCTGCAGGATCTCTGCCAAGAAAGCCCCAAATGGAGTCAAGAAGAGGTAGACACGACTGAAAAAACGACTTGACAAAAATTTACAAAATATAGGTCACTTTGAAAATCCAAACTCAAATTTCTTGCCCTTGTAAAGGGATGGGAAATTGAATATTTGTGAACTGAATATGTCTTCTGTAAGCATTTTAAAAAAACACGTTCTGAGCTGAGATTATACTAAAGAAAAACAGAGAGTCTCAGAATAATGGGCTTTATCACATCCTTCAAAATGATTGTATGTGCCAACCCAATCTGAGGAACACACATCAAATGCCTAAAAGTTTAGGATGTAGAGTTATGGCTCATAAGTAGAATTATTTGCCATGAGAATCTATGAGTGCATATTAAACTGCCTACCATTTTCAAAAGAGGGGAGGGAGGGAGAAAAATTTGGAACTCAAAATCGTGTAAAAATGAATGTTAACAATTTTCTTGACATCTTAACTGGAGGAAAAAAATGAAATACTATAAGTGTGATGTATTTAAAGGAGTCTTATAGGAAGTCTCATAAGAATTGATGCAGAGTGGAGTAAGGAGGAACAGGAAACCAGTCACAGGATAAAGAAAAACAGCAAACCTAAAGTTGAAGTGTGCTGTTGTAATGATCAAAGCTGACCTCAAAGAAAAGCTGAGAAAATCCACTTTCTCCTCTTTTATTCAAAAAGGGGAAGGGGAGAGATAGGAGTGGAACACGATGAATACTGTGGGACTTCATTGATTTCCTGTTTAATTTTACTGAACTGTTTTCCCCCTTTTGGATTCCTCATAGTAGAAGATGACTTTGTGGGTATGGGAAAGGAGAAGAATTTTTTAAAAATAAAAATGACAAAAATAATAAAAGCTATAAGTAGAGTTAAAATAAAATAGGTTAGTGTTTGTTAATGTTTGCCCCTCAAGGGTAGAGGCAGTCTTAATTTTTGTCTTTGCATTCGCAGTGCACACAGTAGGCATTTCATTGATGTCAGTTGATTGATTGATGATATAAGGATATTAACCAATCAGTAAACATTTGTTAGGTGCCTGCTATGAGTCAGGGCAAGGAACTAAGCACTGGAATACAAAAAGAGGCAAAAGCTAGTGGCTGCCCTCAAGGAGTTTACAATCCCATGATAGCCTCCCTATTACCATGGAAGGCAGCAATGGCGAGGGAGATGAGGACAGAGCACTGATGGTGGAGCCAGGATGCCTGTGTTCGAATCCTGCCTATGACCCAGACTGTCTGACTCTGGCCAGATCTCTCAGTGTCTTGATGCTCGATGCACCTCTAAGACAATAACTGCGGAAAAGCTGCTGTTCTGTATTGATGGAGGAAGTTTCAAGTTTGGAAGTTTCGTCTACGAATGAAATCACAGGTGCTATCTACTATCACGTCAAAAAGTCAAGACAGTGACCTGTACTCAAGCAATATACCATCTAAGAGTGTTTTTTTTTCCTTTACAGTACAGTCTGCTCACATACTTAATTAGAACAATAACAACCAGTTAACTAATTCTTACTGACAGGAAAACAAGAGCCCCATGTTCCCAGTCCCAAGGTGTAAAAGCATTGTCTCTCTTGGTTAGGAAGCGAGGCCAGGAACCTCTCCTCAGCCTTCCTCTTCAAATGCAAGGGAGACTGGGAGAGGTTCTTGGTAAATAAGCCTAGGAAGTGTGATGCAAATCTATGTCTGGAGGACCCAAGCCCAGCGCTCTGTCCACAGCCCATTGCCTCCCAAAAAACACTTTCCTCACACTAGTACTGTGAAGGAGATAGGATAGGTATTACTGCTTCCGTTGTTTCAGATGAGAAACTGCATTTGAAGAGATTACCCGACTTTCCCAGGGTCACACTGGGGTAGTTAGTGTAGGAACCAGGATCTGAAATCATATTTCCAAGGTGCAAAGCTCTCACTAGGAATTCTAGCGCTTGGGGCCAATTCAGGCAGGGACATATAATAAAATTGGGGAGGTTCCCCCAGATAACCATCCCACATGCCCCTAGAGCTTGGGAGGGAGAGTACAAAAGTGATGCTCCCCTATGGGGAGAAAGATCACGTGACCCTCCTGGATGTCTGTACCCTGGGACAAAGTCCCTATCCTCTCGTGCCAGTTATAGCTCTGGCAAGGTGCCTTTGGAGCCTGGGAGGTCAGATGTTTGGACACCAAACTTCCCTGTAGCCTATGGAAAAATCACAGAGGGGATAAGTGCAGTCACCCAGAGGCCTCCAGAGAACAGAACATTGGCTTCATGCTGTCAACCCACAGTGATGTCATACTAGCTATTTCCCAGCAGAGGGAGTTCTCTGCATGGCCAACTGACAACTACCATATTACTTTCCTTGTGAAAGTGTGGGAAAGTGATCCATGAGCTGAGCCTTGGAAGACCAGGATTCCACGAGGCACAAGTGAGGTGGGGGAGCATTCCAGGCATGAGGGACAGCCCAAGTAAAGTCAAAGAACGGGGACATGGAAGCATCTTGTACAGGAAATGGCTAGTTGACCAATTCGACTGAAACATAGAGTGTGTGATGGGGAGGAATGTGAAAGAAGACTAGGGAGGTAGGCTGCGATCTGATTGAGACAGGCTTCAAATGCCAAGCTGAGGAGTTTATATTTTACCCCAAAGGCATCAGGGAGTCAGCACAGCTTCTTGAGCAGATGAGTGATTATTCAAACTGTGTTTGGGCAAGATTATTTTGGCAAGTAGATTGGAAAGAGGAAAACAAGAAAATAATATCACAAAAATCTGGTGAGGAGAGATTAGTCAGGAGCCTGACACTTCTGTGTTAGATGCCACAGAAACGGTCAGAAGAATGGGTACTGAAGAAAGACCCCCAGATGTAGCAATGAAGGGATTTCAGGTAATTCCAGAGAGAGTGATTTCAGTTTAGTGTCAATGGTAGAAGCCAGGCTGCAAAGGGGTGAAAAGAGAGATAAGAAAAAAGAGTAGAGAGATATATAGAATGATACAGAAGAAACAGTATGGTCTACTAAAGGTCCTTTAAAGATGGAAGAGAACAAAGAACTGGAAACTGAGGTGGATGCCCATCAATCAGGGAATGAGTTGGCAAGTTGTGGTATATGATGGTGGTGGAATACTTTTGTGCTGTAAGAAATGATGAGCTGGTTGATTTTAGAAAACATGAAAATACTTGTATGAAAATGAAGCGAGCAAAACCAAGAGAACATTGTATACAATAACAGCAATATTGTTTAAAGAATAATTTTGAACAATCAAGTTATTCTGAGTAATATAAATACTCAGATCAACTCTAAAGGACCTACAGGGGCAGCTAGGTGGTGCAGTGGATAGAGCACCAGCGCAGGAGTCAGGAGGACCTGAGTTCAAATCTCACCTCAGACACTTGACACGCACTAGCTGGGTGACCTTGGGCAAGTCACTTAATCCCAATTGCCTCATCCTGGGTCATCTCCAGCCATCCTAATGAATATCTGGTCACTGGATCCAGATGGCTCTGGAGGAGAGGTGAGGCTGGTGACCTGCACAGCCCTCCCTCACTCAGAACAAAGTCAAGTGCAAGTCATGTCATCGTTTCTCTGATGGCGTGGTCTTCTTCAGCAACGAAGGATGAACGCACACACACGCACAAAGGACCTATGAAAGAAGGTGCTATCCACTTCCAGAGAAAGAACTGTTAAATAAAAGTACTCATAGTATGGTTTTACATATATTTATGTATTTACGTCAGATGGTGGCCATCTCTAGTGGGGAGTGGGGAGGGATGATGGGACACAATTCGGAACTTAAAGTGTAACCAAAAAGAAAATGAAGGAAAAACAAAGGTGGAGGAGGACTAAGCATTACTGTAGACAACGATAAGGAGAGTTTTGAGATCATAGAAAGAATGGCTGATTGGAGGAGAAAACTCCTGGAGGAGGCAGGAGGAGATGAGATAAAGACTCAGATGGAAGGATGGGATGTGGCAAGGACAAGGGCCATGTTTTTTCCAGAGACTGAAGCAAAGGAGAAGAGAAATAATGGCCAATGTTAAGGTTTCATGAAGCATCCCATTGGTGAGAAGAGGGAACTCATGGATGGTCCGTTCATTCATTATTATCGGCCCTGGCTTCCTCACCAATTGCCTCTGTCTTTTATGCTTTCAGGGTCAGCCTATCTATCTGCCACATTGTATAGTCATGAAGAAAGTGTGTTTACAAATCTCAAAGCTGCATGTAAACATGTGCTATAGTTATTCTTGTAAAAATGTACAAAGGTGGAGATGTCTTTGTGGTGGACAGATACCAAGATGCACTCATTCACAAGAGGAACAAGGCAACATCCCCAACAACTGCCTTGTTGCTGTACCACGGAATGTCTAATCTATGGCTTGTTATATTCCCTGTACCTAGCCATATGGTGGAGCCCACATTCCAGATGGACTAGACTTTCTCGTGGTGACTTAATGGGCCCAATTATGAATGTCATGTGTTTTCAAGACAAAGGACTCCCTGGGAGTACATTACACCACCAACTTCATGACATTGTTGTGAAGTTCAAATAAAATAGTGGAAAATTTATGGCTATGTAAATATGACTAAAAAGAACCCAATTTAATAAGCATTTATTCTTTGGATCATAAAATCACAGGATATAAAGTTACATGCAAGGGAATGCACTTGAAATCCACTCCTGGCTTTGGCAAGAGAAGTTAGGTGGGAGAAGAAACAGCACAAAAGAAATAGAAAAATCAGATGGCCCTGGTCTCAGGGAGCTCATAGTCCAATGGGGAGATGACTGCAAGTCAGATGGAAAAGTCCCATGGTATTTAGGGTGCAGCAGCCAAGCAGATGCTCACGCTTCCTCCTTAATGTCATTTCCACTGATAAAAATCCTGTTTTTTCCGATGAAAACAGTCCTTTGTCAGGGCCAAGGACTTTCTGTTCTGGGTCTGCTCCTGTGGCAGCCAGGTTGCTTCTTCCCAGGGCTTGCCTCTCAGGAGAACAGCTAAGAGTGTTATGTAACAAGCATTGCTATGCTCAAGACTCTTGGGTTCAGGATCCTGGGTTGTCTCCACCAAGATCTAAAGGAAGATGGTGCTCAAGAAGGTGGTGGTGTCATTTGAAATGTCTGTTACATACTCCCTCCTGTCTCTTTCTCCAGGTGCTCTGATGCTTCAGGGAGAGTGATTTGCCTGCCCTGTGCATGGACATTGGTTGGCAGTTACTGGACACAGGAGATACTTCCCCAAAGAGTGGCTGCAATGTATGGGCTAGAAGCAGGACTGGTGCTGCTACCACATTAACAGATCACAAGGAAGATGGATCCCTTGACCCCAGTGATTTATTGGCTGTAGGGGCTGGGCTGGATGCACATTTGGTGGTTTGGGGGATAGTACTATTCTCCAGGCTCTTGGATTCAGGGTCCTAGGTGGTCTTCCTCAGGGTCTGAGGGAAAGGGATAGTCAAGGTGGTAGTGGTGGTGCTTTGACTGGTTTCTGGAGGCCAGTCACAGACTTGGGGAAAGCAGATTCTAGGCTAGGCTTAGATACTACCCAGCTCATACAAGGATCACTGAGACTGCCTTGCTCCAGAGAGAGTCTGATAACATTATGAAACATAAAATTGGGGGTAATAGTCTGGGAAGGAACTGTGGATGGAGAGCTTAGAGGCCCAGTGAGCACAAAGAGTGAGATTGGTAAAATAGATGGAATGATGAAGGATTTTGATCAGATAAGGGCATTTTGGAGATCCAAGAACATTGAAGTGGTGACAGTTAATAACCAGATGAAGAGGGCTGGCTAACTCTATGTGTAGGTGGGGTAGGGGAGTAGATGCTTTGGCAATTGAATAGATAGAGGAGCTGGCAGATTAACGTATGTGAGGGAGTATCAGTATGTATGTTGGAGGAGACCCAGAGCTCGGCCTTGACATCAGGAAGGCAAGTGTCTCGATGGTCCATAGATAACTACACTTTAATTGGATGAATCTCAAATGAATGGGGAACAAGCAAAAGTCCAACTGGAGACTCCAAGGGTAAGGGGAGGATGGGACAATGAGTCACAGGGCAAATCAGTGCTGGAAAGGGTGGCCAGACAGTCTGAGTCCTGAGGAGGCAGCTGGGTCTCGGATAGCTGGAAGATAGAAGGAGGGGGAAAGGAGGCTTAATGTGAAGTTAAGTTTCTTACCTTGGGGCAGGCATTCCAGAGGGCATGACGGAAGGGGCAGGGAGATGTGGCACATTTAGGGTACCAGGTTGAGGGGGAACATGGATGACAGCCCAGGGGTTTGGGGTCATTAGGATGGGGAGGGTAGGAGGGAGCGAGTGTACACTAAGCATTGAGGAATGAGTCCAGGCAGAAGAGCATTGGCTGGAGAGAGGTCCATTGTGGTAGCGAGCTGATTAGACTGGTTAAGGCATTCCTTGAGTTTCAACCTCACAGTGGGTGGTAAGGTGCAGTCCTAAGAGGCTCAGGAAGCTAATCTGCAGGCAAGAACAGACAAAAGTAGAGCCTCAGGGAGTCTGGACAGAAGGCAAGATCAGGGCCAATCAGGGTAGATCTGATAAGAAAGGTCCCCACCCCCCAGGGCCCTGGAGAAAGCCCTGGATCTGAGGCTAAAATGAGGTACCCTAGGAGGTTTGTGAAGCAAAGGAGGCTCACTGCTATCTTGGGCTGTACCAAGAGACAGTCTTTAGGATGAAGGCATGAGAGTACCCCCTTTGGAGTACCATTGCCAGTACTGCATGACACTTTGAAGAGGTTTCGTTATTAAGCTGAAGGGCAGCCAGAGAAGGGCTATTTGTATGGTGAAGGGACTATATCATACCGGGTGAGGATCACCTGAAGAAATTGGAAGTGTTTTGAGAGTCCGTGACCCAGAGAGTGTGCACTCTGCCCTATAAGCAGGAGGGTTTTCACAGATGACTTATAGGCAATCCAGTGATGATGAAAGTAGTAGTCCTTTAAGGTTGGCTGAGAACAAGGGTTCTTCAACCTTTCGTGGGTCCAGAAACTTTTGGCAATCAGCCTGGCGAAGCCCATGGCACCCTTCTCAGAATATTGGCTTGCTGCCTACATTCATAATTGAAAGAAATGCTAGATTTCACCTAGTGACTAATGAGAAAAAAAATGTCACTTTTTCCCTGTGCAAATTCATGGACTCCTGAAAAGCCATTCATGGAAGAAGTTTCTCATATAGCCTAGAGAGGACTGGGGAGGAGAGGAGAGAACCAGCTGAGAACCTACAATAGCGTCAGAGGTACATTAATCGTGAGAAACCCAACGAAAGCTATTTTGAGGTGAACTCAAGGGGTACCCGAGGTAGCTCTAGACCCAAGGCCCCTCCCAATTTTTGTTTGCTAGCAAACCTCAGAGAATTTGGCCGGAGACCCTAGAAGGTTTACTCGTCAATCCTTTCTCAACTGTGCTAATGGCTACCATAAAGCTTATGGCCTTAGCCCTCTTGGCATCCTCAGTCTCTGGACCTGCCAGGAACCTTGGGGTTCATAGCGCTGTGGGAACTTATCACCCGTCTTCTCCTTCTGCAACTGTTGTCCCCATAACTGACACCATCTCCTTCATTCTCCTCTTCTCCTCGGTACTCCGCTGCAGATTACCACAATGCATTTTCTAGAGTTTGTTCACCAAAGAGAAGAATCAGCTTGAGTAGTCCAGAGAGGTCCTGAGGTCAAGAAGACTCGAGTTTGTAAGCAAGTCACAGGCTCATCCATTTTGAGCAGAAAGGGACCAGGGAGGTTATCTATCCCAACATCCTGATTTTACAGGGGAACAAACTAGACTGAAAGTTGAATTAGGAGTCCTGGGAAGATAATGCAAAGCCAAAAACGCAGGGTGAAAATTAGGAGAATCTAGTAAGTGAGAAAGATCTTTCCCAGAGAAGCAAGGGCTGGTCAGGAGGCAGTGGGTTTCCCTCCTCCTTGCCATTTTCCATCCACCTTGGACATCTTGCCATCTGCTCTACTACCATAGATACACCTGACTGCTCAAGGGATCCAAGACAGAAAATGTTTAGAACCCTTGCTTTGGAAGAAAGAACCTGAAAGGAAATGAGAGCCTCAGAGGAAGGACTATGAAGGACTTCAAGGTTTCTTACTCCAATAACATACTCCTTGAAAATTCCATTGAACCTGACAGACTTCTGTGACTGTAGAAGACAACAAAAAGGACTGGAACAAAATTAAAAAACTATTCAAAAACTTAAGGTATCTGCTCTAACTGGGGGCATGCATCACGTGCTTTGCCGGGTATCAGCCCCCATGGGTTTGAGTCTGGAAGTGTTAGATGGAGGGGCAGCTCCTTCACTTTCACCTTTCTCACCTTTCTCAAAGCAAGCAGAGGTGTTCTCTCTTTTGTGCTGGCTTACCGCATGGTGATGAAAAACCACTTCAATAGCTGTAGAGATAGACAAACAGATGAAATCTCCCTCCTTCTCTCTATTTTCCCCATTTCCTTTTTCCTCTCCCTCTCCCCCTCCTTCCCTCTGCCTCTGTCTATGCCTGTCTCTGCCTTTTTCTCTACATGGTTCTGGAGGGAAGACAGAAAAGAATTCCTTTTTCTCACCTGGGCTGTCATGTGGCCATGCTCACCTGTCACTGCTGTTCTTTCTCTGTTGTTTTTATTCTTCCCCAGTCTAAAGTGAATGAGGATCAGAGGCTAAGCGGATCAGATTATTATGCTGTGAGCTTTGAAACATTGGAAGAACCACCAGAGGTGGAGCAACTGGAGCCTAAAGCCACCATACCTCAGGTACCACTTGGCTCTACTACTGAGGGTACCTCATTCCACTGGTGAGTTCTTCCTGGAACCTCTAATACATTAAAGGGCCCACATCAGTCATTCCTGTTCTCTGGACTCTACCGTTCTGCACCCATATTTCTCATCTTCCCTTTTATGTGTTGTCTTTCCCCACTAGAATATAAGCTGTCTGAGGGCAAGGAAGCTTTCTTTTCACTTATGTTTGTATCCCCAGTACTTTGCAGTTCTTTCACTTGGTTTTCCAGCAGCTGTGTTGGTAAAGTTCAGGGGAGTCAGTCAGTGAATTCATTTGGCAGTAAGATGACGTCTCCAGTCACCAAGGGAACAGCTCATTTTCAGCTAAGCCATGCCTAGAAGTGAACTTCCTGGGAAGACTTTGGGGGAGTCACCACGATCCCATTCTCACTGGGGCCAAGTGGGTATATAAGGAGGATAGAGTGTACACCGGTTCTGGAGGGCTTTTGTTACTTCTGGTCTTGCTAACTTCCCTGAGTAAAGACACCTTTGTAAAAGCAAATTAACATTAACTGGTTAATTGATATTGAGGAGATAGCAACTGGTTAAATTGTTATTGGACAGATAGCCATTGGTGATTGATATTGGGCAAATTGTAACTGAGTAGATTGTAATTAGAGGAACACATCAGATAGGTGCTCACAACTATGGTACATGAGAAAGCCCTCAAACTTATAGGGTTACTCCTAAAACACTTTGCGAGAAGCGTGCTCCCTCTAAAAAGAACAATACTCGTGCCAAGTCAGGGAAGCTCTTATTTGATTCTACATTTGTTTTGCATTCCTTGTGAATGGGTAACTCCCTAATGGAGCATGCTGGCTCTGACAGATGCAAGGCTGTGTATGCCCTGTTCCCAGTTTGAATCTCCCCCCTTGTTCTCCATTGGCCAGATACAGCTTCCTGGACCACCTCTTCCATGTTCTTCTCCTTGATATGTGCCTCCTTAAACAGGTTATTAAGTATGCATACAAGCGTCTGACCTCGTACTTAATCACAAATCTGGTTCTGTTAGGTCACAGTTCCAATTAGAAACAGTCACCTCTGACTTGCATCCTGTTATCACTCCTCCTGTGGAAACAGAATTCCTTCTTTTGTTTCTCACACCTTGAAAGAGATGCAGTCAATGAGGCCATGGAGACCCAACCTGCAAGTTCAGATGGGCTATATGCTACAGTTCCCAAAAACAACTGGCCTGGAAAATGGCTAAAGGAGAACTGATCTAAGAATCGTCAGATTACCTGAAAACTTGACCCATAAAAAAAAACAAAAAACAAAAACAAAAAAAAACTAAGCACCATACTTCAAAACATCATGATTAAAACTGCTCAGCCCTCATGGAATCAGAGGGCAAAGTCAAAATAGAAAGAATCCACCAGTCATCTCTTAGAAGAAACGACAAAGTCAAAACTCCCAGAAATGCTCCAGTATATAGGTCAAAGGAAGAAAATCATCCAAGTAGTCACAGAAAAAATTAAATATCAAGACTCACTCGAGCCATGGCACTCACTATTACAGAAAAAAGCCAGCTAGCTCAGTCTCTGCACCTAACCACTGTTTACTAACATGTGTGGGTTGGCTGGCCCATGGCACAGAGACACCAAAAGCCTCTAGTATTAGACAGAGCTGGTTCCAATCCTACAGATGAACCCCAGAGGGTAAGTGTTTTCCTTTGGTTTAGAAATCTCTAAAAAAAATCTTAAGTTTAGATTTCCCCCAAAATTGAGTAACAGACTTCTCATTCCCACATAGGCACTCAATGCATGATATGGTGGTTGCATATGTGACAAACTCTGTTGCAGCCATCATAGAAAAGGCATGAGACACAAATGACTCATAGGCTTTCATGAATAGGTAAAGAAATAAAGAAACAAATAAGGAAACATAAAACCCTCAAGCCATTGGATTCTTTAGATCTTCCGCACCCTGCCAAGACCAAGATCCTTTGGGAAGTGGGGGCAGGGAGAGAGGGGTGAACAAATAGTTCTGTTCACCTCAGATATGAACCACTGCAACTTCATGGAGCATTGAGAAGATCCAGACTCAAAGCAGATCATCCAAAAGCCCTTTAAGGATTAAATGGAATAGAGGACAGCAAAAAGACCAAAAATAGAAAAGAATCTGTGATTTCGGTAACAACCTATGTTCTCCATTACGTCAGTAATTATGTAATATTTACTTTAAAAGTATAATAAGAACAAACACATAAACATTCTGCCCCAACACTTCAGGGGCATCAGTCCTGCCCCAATACACACACGCACACGCACACGCACACACACACACATACACGCACACGCACATACACGCACACGCACACACACACGCACACACATACACGCACACGCACACACACACACACACACACACACACACACACACACACACACACACACTCTCTCTCTCTCTCTCTGAGCTGACAGCTCCATCTGCCTTGGAATCCTAGTTCCAAGGTTGCCTGGTTCAAACTTCCAGGCCGCGGACCCCACTGTGCGATAAACAAAACAGATCCAAACCTCAAGCCTGATTCTTGGAGCTACAGGACTGAAATAAAAATCAAATCTGACTTTTAAATATTTAAATGAAACTGGGGTTCTCGTGTCCCTAAAATTGGGGCAACACAATCAGCAAGGAACATGAGCCAATACAGCAGAGACTAGATGCTGCAACTCCCCTCAGGGTACCAGAGAACCCTGAGGGTGGAGTAAAAGTAACACACCTGCCTTTGGGGGGTGGGGCAAGGAATGGGGCAGGGTAGTCACTGCTAATTTGAATTGGGGCATAGTCAATCCAGTTTGGTTGCATGCCTTGATGAGTCCAAGTCTTAGTGTACCATCAGCCCTCAACATCAAATTCCAAGGTTCTTTCTTCAACTTTCTGTATGTCCTGGATCCCTTTGGCCATCTAGGAAAATCAGCCTAGGAACCCCTTCTCAGAACCATGTCATTTAATGCAAAAATAAAATATGTAGGATTACAAAGGAAACCAAATCTATTGAAATAGTTCTCAAAGTATTTTTTTAAGGAGCTTCTCGCCTCCAGGTTAAAAACCTCTGCTTTATACGGATGTAAAAATGATAAAGGAAAACATGTAGACTGAAGTGGAAAGAACTCTGGATTTGGAGTCAGAGGACCTGAGTAGTAATCTTAACGCTGCTACGTACTGGCTTTGTGATCCAGGGCAAGTCACTTGACTCATCTAGTCCTCAGTTTCTTCAGCTGTCAAACGAGAGGGTTAGACTTGTTGCTTTCCAAGATCTCTTTCAGCTTTAAGCGTCCAGGTTCCTCTGACCTCTGGAAGTAGAAATAATGCTGTGTGTGGCTTTGCTGGTATCACCTGCATCCACACAGCTGGCCGAGGCTCACATCCGCTATGACAGGGGAAGTGTGTGTTTCATGACAGTGGGTTTTGCAGATAACTGTAGATGACCCTCTTTAGATACCAACATTCATCTAGACCCATAATGAAGTCCATGTAGCAGAAGGATTGGTGAGCATGACCAGCAAGCTGTGGCCATAAAGGGACCTGTGTTAGGTTGAGACTCTGCCTTGGCCAAGGTGCCATTTTCCAACACCTTATAGTGCTACCCGACTCTAAACTGATCATCTTCCTTCTCTCTCGAAACTGCCCCCAACTTGGAACTGCTCTGCCCACTAGGATGTGTGAACACTGGTGGCTGTGAAAGCACTTCTTAAGGAGCCTTTTCCATTTCTCTAGGAGTGTCAAGAAATCATATTTTTCTCTAAAGTGGTTTCCAGACTCTTGGGAAAAGCTTTTTAGAAAGGTGAATGATGTGTTGAGCACAAAAAGGCTTTTCATGAAATGAATGGATCAAAAGACTGGGATTCGCCCTTTGGGAAGTGCCCTCTTCCACTCAGAGGAAACACTCTCATCAACCTCCAACTCAGCTTAGATGCTTTGATATCGATCTCTGGGAAAGACTATTGATTCCTCAGGGAGAGTGGTCCAGGAACAATGGTATAGAGACATAGTTGCTCAATTCTGGAATGTTAACACAGGTTGTATTTTAGTATATCCATTCCCTTTTCAAGGTTTCCATAAATGTCACCTGACATTTTCTTGGAGCAGAAAATCATGTTGGAAAACATGGGAGATCATGCCAGTTTGGACAGCTCTCGATTTCCAAGACAGAATTTTGTTTATTAAACTGATTTTAAATAACACCATATCTGGCAGAGTGGTACCTAAATACAGAATGGTGGTTCAGTCATTTTTTCTCTTATGTCTGACTCTCTGTGACCCCATTTGGGGTTTCCTTGGCAAAGATACTGGAATAGTTTGCCATTTCCTTCTCCGTAAATGCAGAGCACTGGATTAGTATTAACTTTTTTTTCCTTTGGTATGACCTTGACCATAGAACGTCCTTCTGGCTATCCGTACTGGTCATGTCTGGAGCCTGTCTTTGCTACCTTCAGGCATGTTCTCTCTCCCTGGGACGATTAATTGCCTTTAATTTCCATCAGGTTTCAAGGTGGCTCCATCTGTATATATGAGAAAAAGGAGGGGAGCCCAATCCATTTTATGTAGGGATGCTCAGGCCTATTTATCACCCTGGGTTACTGCATCCATCTTCCTTCAGTCTTGTGATACCACCTAGCTACCAGAAGCATGGGATTTCTGTAGGAAGAATGAGGGATAACCAACTGACAGACATTGTTGTCCGGTGGCTGTCATTGTTCAGTCATTTTTCAGTTATGTCTGACTCTCTGTGATCCCATCTGGGGTTTTTCTGGCAAAGATACTGGAGTGGTTTGCTATTTTCTCCTCTAGCTCATTTTACAGATGAGGAAACTGAGGCAAACAGGGTTAATGACTTGCCCAGGGTCATCCAGCTAGGAAGGGTCTGAGGCTGGATTTGAACTCATGGAGTTGAGTCCTCCTGACTTTGGGCCTGGTGCTCTGTGCACTATGGCGCCCTCTAGATGCCCATTGTTATCCTGGCACCCACTCATTACAACTCATATTTTTACAGCACTTTAAGGTTTGCAAACTATTCTATAAATATTATCTTATTTGAGCCCCACAACCACCCTGTGAGGGAGGCATTGTGATTATTCTCGTTTTACAGATAAGGAAACAGATTTAGTGACGTTAAATGACTGAAGGCAGACCTGTTACATTTCCCCCCTTTCCTCAGGGTTCTCTGGTTCCCAGTCTCTGCCATTGGCTTGAGTCCTTGCTGATTGCATTGCCCCAATTTTAAGGGCGCCAGAGCCCCAGTTCTATTTAAGCAATTAAAACTCAGTTTTGCTTTTACAAAGAAATATTTTTCTCAAAAATATAGCAAGGACAAGCATGCAAACTTTCTCTCCCAACACCCAGAGGGCAGAAATTCTCCCCCTCTCCGTGATGCTCCCCTCCTCCCATCCTGGCTTTCATGCTGGGTTGGCAGCTAAGTTTGGCTTGAAATCCTGGCTCCAACTTTGCCAGTTTGAACTCCTGGGTCAGGGACTCCGCTGCTTACAACTCAGGCTGAAAAGGGCAAACAAAACAGACCAAAATGCCAAGCCTGATGTTTGGAGCTGCAGGGCTTAAAAGGGAGAGGGAGGGAGGGAGCCCTTCCCCCCGACTCAGCTTAGTACAAGATGCCCATGCTGTGGATGAACATGACCTTCACCTCTGGATGAAAAGCAGCTAGAAAGAAAGAGCGATGTTGCCCCAGTCTGGCAGTTGTAAAGATGAAGGTTCTTTTGCCACACAGTCAGTGGAAAGAGGCTGCTCCCACCCACGTGGTAGAGGAACATAGAATGCCTTTTCCCAGAAGTAGGTCTTTGTTGTCTCCCATATGGGTGCCTCCTTCCTGGGTGATTCTGGGTGATTACATAAACACCAATCCCTCTAGGGTCCCCTTCTTGGTCTCAACTCCTCAAAGTCCTGGTCGGGCTCAGACTGGTGCTTGTGACCCGCTCTTCTCTGTTCCCCCAGCTAGCGCTCCAGCAAGTGGAGATATATTTAGGTAGATAAGTATGTACACATGTATGTGTGTATGTATGTATATATGTATGGACAACACCCTTTTAAATTTAATCCGAATTATTAGCCTTTTCTCCATCACTTTTCTGAGTCTAGACAGCCCTCGCTCGATCCCTGACAACTATTGTCCTTTATTTTTTCTGCTGTTTGTGGCTAAACTCCTCAAAAGGTTGTCCATACTAGGTCCTTCTGCCTTCTCTTCTCTCTCTTCTTAAACCCTTTACAGCTGGGTTTCTGACTTCATCATTCCACCAGCACTGCTTTCTACAAAGTGACTAATGATCTCTTAGCTGCCAAATCTAGTCATCATTCCTCTTGCCTTCTCTGCAGCCTTTGACTGCTCATCACCTTCTTGTCCTTGATTCTATCTTCTCCATAGGTTTAAGGACACCTCTCTGTTCTGTCTCTCTGTGTCCCTGTCTCTTTGTCTCTGTCTCTGTCACTGTCCCTCTGTCTCGTACTCTCTTCATGCTCTCCTTGTCCTCCTCCTCCTTCTCTGACCACTCCTTCTCTGTCTCTTCTGCTGGATCCTCCTCTAGTTCATGCCTCTGACTGTAGCTGCCCCCAGGATTCTGTCCTATACTACTTCTCCCTCTGTACTATTTCATTTGGTGATGTCATCAACTCCCATGGATTTAATGACCATTAATATTACTGATGATCAGCGGGTCTACATGTCCTGCCCCAAACTCTCTGCTGACCTCTAGTTTCACATCTCCAATTGCCTTGGAGATATCTTAGAACTGAATGTCCAGTAGACATCAACATGTTTCCCTCCCATGCTCCCCCTACCCCCTCCACCTTCCCCATTACCATAGAGGGCAACACCATCCTTCCAGTCCCTGAGGTTTATGAACTAGGTGACATCCTCAACTCCCCACTATCTCTCCCCTCCATCCAATCTGTTGCCAAGGGCTGCCAGTTTCACCTCCGCAGCATCTCTCCAATATGCCCCCTTCCTCCTCTGATGCTGCCACCCCCTTCATCAATTCTCATCTGGACTACTGCAATGGCTGCAGGTGATTTGCCTGCCTCAAGTCTCTCCCCACTGCAATCCATCCTCCATTCAGCCATGGTCCCTGCCACTCACCAAACTCCAGTGGCCCCCTATCACATTCAGGTCAAAATAGAATATCCTCTACTGGGCATTGGAAGCCCTCCATGATTGGCCTCTCCAGTCTTCTTACACCTTACTCCCAGTGATGTCTTTGAGGATCCAGGGACACTGGTCTTCTAGCTAGTCCTTGAACAAGACAGTCTGTTTCACAGCTTCAGGCATTTCCCCTGGCTGCCCCCCAGACTGGGAATACTCTAAAATCCCAGAGGAAGGTTTTTCCCTCTCTTCATTCCAGGGCTTAGCTTGTTTACTTATTGATGGTAAGATCCTGGAGGGCAGGGGACTGCTCTTTTTTCCTCCTCTCATATCCCCTGTGCTTAACATAGTATATGGCATACAGGAAGCATTTAATAAATGAGTAGTGACTGACTATTGTCATACAAGCCTTTTCCCAAGAAATTAACGAGTGAAGGGGAGGAAGAAGATGGCAAATTGAGCCTACATTTTAAGACCCCCCAAGAATAGAGAAAAAGTGGATGCCTCCAAATTTGTCACTAATGGTGACCTGTGGGCTTCCAGGGTTAGAGACACCCAGAGCAGTGGGAACTCCTGCCTTCTTTCCCACGGAACCATGGCTTTAGCGGTTTAAGATTGGGCCGAGTTTCCTTAAACATCAATCCAACGAATGAGATGATCAGATACAGATGCTAGAACTAGAAGAGACCTTAGAACATAAAATGTTCTAGAGCATCTAGAACAGGGGATGTCAGGACTGGGAGGGGCCTTAGAACATGGACTATGAGAACACAAATTGTCAAAGTTGAAAGACTGTCTCCTTCAGTGGACAGATGCTTTATTTGTACTCAGAAGTCCTAAGTTCAAATCCTAGTCCAGCCTTTTATGATCTGTATGACCTTGGGCAGGGCTCTTCACCCCCTGGGCCTTCCTATAAAAAATTATGGAAGAGGACCAAAAGACATCGTTGTTTGGGTTCAAATTCCACTTCAGGCCCTTACTATGACTCTGGCCAAAGCATTTCATTTCCCCATGCCTCAGTTTCCTCATCTGTAAAATGAATGAGTTGGACTCCTTAAGTTCTTAAGTCCCTTTTAGCTCTGCATCTCTGATCCTCTGAGCCCCATTCAGCTGGGATTTGGGCTTCTCCCAAACTCTCACCCTCAAAGCTCTCCTCATAACAAGGAAACAGAATTCTCAAGAGAGCTTAGCTCCCTCCCACACCCAGCAGTCAAAGGGCTGATCAGAGACTCCCACAAACAAGGCCTGTCTTTGATTCTTAGCAGAACCCCAGGGAGGCCGCCCTTTCTGCCACCTGGCTCCTGTTTTTAATACTTCGTTTTACTATCTCCACGTGGACAAATGCTATTTCAGTTACTTAAGGCCCAAACCATTGGCCAAAACTCTTGGTATATCAATTCAACAAGCAATTATTAAGCACTATATGTGCCAGGTAATGCCCTGGAGACACAAAGAAATGCAAAAAACACTTTCCTTTCTTTTCAGGACTTCACAACCTAATGGGGAGGAATGGAGGGGCGTACAACTTGTAAATGACTATCTACCTACACACACAATAGATCGAGTGAAGGCATTAGCCTCTTGGGGGCCTGAGGAAGGTCTCCTGGAGTGAGTACTATTTGAGCCAAGTGTCCTGGAAGCCAGGCAAATAGAAGAGGAGGTGAAAGGAAAGGAATTCAGAACAGTGCAAGGACACAGAGACAGAAAATCCAATGTTGTGGCCAAGGAAAACACAGGGAATTAGGGAGGGACTGGGTTATATAGATATCTGAATGCCAAACAAAGGCGTTTCCAGGAGGTTGGTGGAGTTCATCAAAGCCGAGATGGCATCATCAGGCCTATGCTTTGACTTGTGAGTGGGGGATAGACTGGAGTGGGGAGAGACTTGAGGCAGGAGATTGTAGTTATCCAAGTACTGAAGGACTGAATCAGGGTTGTGGTTGTGTTAGTGGGGAGCTATCGCAAAGAGAAAAATGACTACATCTGGCGGTGGATTGGAGCTGTGGGGTGAGTGAGAGTGAGGGTTAGGGACACTGAGATTCGTGAGCCTGGTTGCCTGGGAGGTTGGTGGTGCCTCAGCAGTAATGGAGAAATTAGAAAGTGTGGAGGGTGGGGGTGGGGGAGATGATGAGCTCCATTTTGGACATGTTGAGTTTAAGATGTGTGCAGGACATCCAGTTTGAGGTGTCCAAATAGCAACTTGGTGATAATAGACTGGAGCTTAGGAGGGAGTCTAGTCTAGATATGTAGGTCTGGGAACCATGTACACAGACAGAACCCGTGGGAACTGATTAGATCATCAAGTGACACAGGGGTGGAGAACTTGCAGCCTCAAGGCCACCCACGGCCCTATAGGTCCTCAAGCTTGATCCTTTGACTGAATCCAAACTTCACAGAACAAATCACCTTAATAAAAGGATTTTCTTTTATTTTTGTTAAGGGGATTTACTAAGGGGATAACTTTAATTAAAGGAATTTGTTCTGTGAAGTTTGCATTCAGTCAAAGGGCTGCACTTGAGGACCTAGAGGATGGCTCTGAGGCCTCAAGTTCTCCACCCTTAGAGGTTAGAGACAGGAGGGCCCAAGAAAGACCCTTGGGGGATTCCCAGGATTAGCAGAAGTGACATGGATGAAAAACCAGCAAAGGGGGCAGAGAAACTGTACTCAGACAGGTAGGAGGAAAACCAGGAGAAAACCATGTCACAAAAAATGAGTGAGGGGTGAGTACACAGAAGGAGAATGGGATCAACCCTATCAAATGATAGTGGGAAGGCAGGAAGGATGAGGACTGAGAAAAGGCCACCAGACACGCAACATCAGCTTCCAGACAACAATGTTGATTGGACTATGGCAAGCTGCCTAGTTCATTCACAAGTACTTCAGCAAAAACCTGAAGTCCCACCAAGCTAAAAAAACGCTCGAGAAATACAGTGGGAAACTGCAGTGGTTTTCTTCATTCCTAAAGGACATGAAGACTCACCTAGGAAGCTACAGGAAGGGGATTCATCAGTACCAGCACAGGCAAATTATACAACCAGAGAGGGGCTACATGTAGATTGTAGGGCTCTATGTCTGGGGGTAAGAGGAGAGAGCTCCCTGAGAAAGCTCAGGACGGTTGTTGAGGTCTGAGCTCTCCCATCTAGGGAATCCTGCATCTCCCCGATATCTGGGGCAGGGGTGGTGTTGTTTACCAAAGAGCTCCAGATTAATCATAGGTAGTCATTAAATAAATTGGGTACTTACATTTGGGGTGGTATGATGGATCCCTGCCAAGATATTGGTCTGAGGCAGCGGTGGTCAGACCAATCAGTGAATCCCTGCAAAGAATTCCCAAAATCCCTGTGGTAATTAGAGACAACAGACAAAGGCAGTAGGAGCCAGGGAGTACATCACTACTGATGGGTGAATATTTTTGGTTTTCTGCTTAGCAATGAGCTTGGGAGTTAAGCCTACGTTATGCCTATGATATTCTTGTTGTGGCTTTCATAGGTCATAGTATCTTAAGTTATGACTCAGTATCTAAGTTCTGTTTGTTAACAGGACACATTTTGGGGTTTACACCTTTCACAGTTTAAGTTTTTATGGTTTTTTACTTATTACTGTATTTTATGGCTTTTTCCCAATAGGAACCCTATAGTTGTAAGCCCATCATGGGGCTCTGGAAACAGCAGGAGCCAATGCATTCATGACAGAGACCAGCTGGGATAACCTAACCACGAAGTTCCTTAAACTACTCATTTTCTATGACCTGCTCTTCCACCCCACATCAGACACACACAAAAATAGTATCCTATGATAAAATAAGTCTGATACTATATTGCAATTTCATAAATGAAAACTGTAAAAATCTATTAGAACCAGGAGATAAAGCGATAAAAGAAAAATGTCACTGATCACCTCTTGAAATCCCAAAGAAACATCCCAGGAATATCATGGTCAAAATCCAGAGTTCCAGTACAGAAGAAAAGATGGCACACATCTAGAAAGTGGCAGTTCAAGGACTAAAGAATTAGTCAAGACCACACAAAATCTTAAAGCTTCTACTGAAAATGAGAAGGAATCTTAGAATACAATATTTCAAAAAGCAAATGATATAGTTTTATTCTGGGAGGGAAAGTTTTCATGGAGAAGATGGGATCTGTGCATGGAGCTGGAAAAGTGGGTTGGACTTTTTAAGTTGGAGTAGAAAGGGAATTCTAGGAAAATAATGTGACCAAAGATAGGAAGTGGGAAAAGCACAAGGTAGGAGGACGGTGTTCTTATGGCCAGGGCACCGTAAGGCTCCCACTTCCTTGCAGTCCCCCAGAATCCCAGACAGCCTTGAGGACATAAGCAATATGTCTCATGTTCACCAATATTTCTTTCTTTTTATTTAACCATTTAAAATTCATTTTAAACTTAAATACAAAATAAGAAAAAAACACATGGTCATGAACAAAGCAGAACATAAGAAAGGATTCAATCTGAAGATATAAATTTCCATGTCAAGAAAACCTATATAATAAATACCATACATTGTTTTCAAAGCCGCCCAGCTTTTCTTGGCTTCCTTGAAGGTTTTCTCTGCTGGACACTCTTTACTTTATTTCTTCTCTCCTCCTTCCCTCCATCTCCCCCCACCAAGAAGGCTAGAATTAAGTGTATACATACATATACATGTATGTACACACGTGTACATATATATAAACAAACACATATAGCAGATAGCACTATGCTTATTTCTATTTGACGTCTATTTCTCTGAAGGTGAGTAACATCTTCCTTTGTATGTCTGTCTTTCCATGTTTTTCTAAGTCAACCAGCTCATCATTTCCTATACCATAGCAGTATTCCAACCCCATCACTTTCTCAGAAATTGTCTGTGAAAGCTGTTTTCCTATTTTTCTGCTTTCCTTCTATTCTTGGCTGCATAGGTTTTATTTATACAAGAAAATTTTAAGTTAAAATAATCAAAATTATCCATTTTTCTTCAACAGTGGTTGAACAACAATGCTCTCACCTTATAATGTGTTTTAAGGTGTGATACTCCAGAGTCTGGTTCCTTCACATCTTTTTCCCTAGGTTTCCTTGAAGTTCCTGACTCTCTGCTCTTCCAAGTGAACACTGTTATTATTTTTTCTAACTCAGTAAGATAATTTTTTAGTAATTTAATTGGGATGACATTACATAAAGAGATCAGTTAGGTAAAATGGTCATTTAAAAATTATTTTGGCCTTATCTCCCCATGAAAAATAAATATTACTTCAATTATTTAGATCTAACTTTATTTGTATAAAAGGTACTTTGTGTTTATATTCCTATAGTTTCTATGTCTTATTTTGGCAGGTACACTCTCAGGTTTTTTATACTAATTATTTTAAATGGTCTAAAACAATATTGAATAATATGATTGACACATAGTATAGTTTTCCTATCTTTCTCTTTTGGTTAAATCTATTTTAGCTTTAACTTTGTCTGAGACCATGATTACCATTTCTGCTTTTTTTTTTACATAATCCTACTCCTGACTTTTATGTTTATGTATATTTCTCACTTTTATAGCATTTCCTGAAAGCAACATATTGTTGAATTCCAATTTTTAATCTATCATTTTCCATTTTATGGGTAAATTTATCTCATTCATATTCTAAGCTATCATTACTGGCTATATATTTTCCTCGTCCTCTCTACTGTTCCTCACTATCCTTCTCACCCTATTCCTATCCCTCCTCACTCCTCTGCTTCACTTCTACCCCACTACCATTCTGAGCTCCTATTGGTCTGATCAGTCAGTCAGACATGCTGAAATTTCACTTCATCATGGTGACGTTATTCTGGTCCTCTTCGAAGACGAAGGACAACAACCAACCAACCAACCAATCCCACTACCTCGCCCTCTTATTCCTTAGCCTACACCCCACCCTCCAAGAAACTCCCTTATCCTTTCCCTTTGCCCTCCTGGTTTTTTTGAATTTAGAAGACTTTTATACCCCCTTCTTTCTATGTTGTTCCCTCTTTAACTCATTCCCCTTAACATACATACCCTTCTATTCCCCCCATCCTGTTCCCTCACCCTCTTATCTTTTTATACATTTAGAAGACTTTATATCATTCTAATTGTATATGTTGTTGTCTCCTTAACCCAGAACTGATGTGAGTAGGGTTCCAGCACGACCAGCCTTCCTCCCCCATCTGATTCTCCTCTATCAGTTCTTCCCCTCATGCCTCACAGTATTATTTCCAAGTCTCTGAAGAAACCTTGTGCTTCTTGGAGGGATGAGTTAATAGTATTTACTGTATAACCAGATATCCGTGGTACTTAAGTATCCTAACCGTGAACAGCCAGAGCTTGAGTCATTTCAAAACCAAGCTACTTGACCTTTTAAGTACCAGAACTATAAAACTTGGAGCCAGAAGATCTTCCAGTTCACCACTGCCTTTATCTATAGTTTCAGAAAGGGGAAACTGAGGAAATGACTCACCTGAGGTTGCCTGAGCTAATTTGGGAGGTAATTATATTGGGATAATTATATCTGCCACATTTAGGGCCCCCAGGGGAACTGCCTTCCTTTTGCAAATAAGGAAACAGAATTAGAAAGGACATGCTTACTCCAGGAAGCCCAGGATTTCTAGACAGAAAGACCTTAAAGACTATCACCTCTTCTGGGGGACCTCAGTTTCCCCGTATTTGGAAGCAGAATCACAGCTCTAAGTTGGTGGCAGGACTTTAATCCAAGCTGTCTCTGGCATTCTTTAAGTCATTTCCGCCTCACGACATCCCAAACAAGAGCCCATTAAGTTTTTGCTTCAAGATCCCCAAGGCAGGGGACCCCCTACTCTCCAATCTGCTTTGGGACGTTTGCAAGAGGCTTTTCCTGAAATCCAGTCCAAATTTCCACCCACTCCCCACCATTGTTTCTACTTCTGCCCCGGGGTCTGATCCCTCCACCCTGTGACTGAAGCCGGGTTGTCTACATAGACAGTAAAATACATTTCTACCACACTTGAAGGCCTTTTCAAAAATTATGAACTTGACAAACATCAACACAGTATCAAACATGACACTGTCGACTGCTTTTACAAGACTGTGTATCAAAATGAGCTAGTCAGTAACCAATCTGCCGCTATTTTGTATCCCCTTAACTTCCTTTTTTTGCCCTCTCCATGCTTTATCGCGGGTCTTGTTAGCCATTCACTTCTGACCTCATCTCCCCATCCTACGAATTACCGATCTCCATGGAACTCGGCGCTGAGGTTGTTAAACCGCCACAACTGCATCCCCAACTAAGCCCTCGCCCCCTCCCCCGCCTCCTCCCCGGAGCACGCGGGGTCTGGCCGGTTCCAGGGGAAGCCGGGTGGGAGGGGAGGGGGCGGGGCGCTCCTGGAGGGCTCAGCCAATCCAGGCTCCCCGCTCCTGGTCCGATCCTTTCCGCGCCTCGCCATTGGGCAGCGCCGGGGTCTCGGCCCACCGAACCCTGGGGAGGCCGAGCCAATCGAGAGGCGGATCGGGACCCGGACTGGCTCCGGGCCGGGAGAGTCGGCGGGCCTGGGCGGGGCGAGGAGAGGGCGCGAGCGGCGCAGTTAAGGCTCGCTCCTCCCCACCGCGCTCCGAGCCGCCCGGGACACTCCCGCAGCCTCCGCTCCGCACGTCCCCGGGAGCCCGCCGCCGGCTCGGACGGGACGCGGGCAGAGCGCGCCCCTGCGCGGGGCCGGGCCGGAGCGAGCCGCGATGGAGCCGGCCGTGTCCCTGGCCGTGTGTGCGCTGCTTTTCCTGCTCTGGATCCGCGTGAAGGGGCTGGAGTTCGTCCTCATCCATCAGCGCTGGGTCTTCGTGTGCCTCTTCCTGCTGCCGCTGTCCTTCATCTTCGACATCTACTACTACCTGCGCGCCTGGGTGGTGTTCCGGCTCAACAGCGCGCCGCGGCAGCACCAGCAGCGGGTGCGGGACATCCAGAAGCAGGTGGGGACGCTCCCGGGACACGTGGGCGCGGGGTGCGCGCCCCGTCCTCGCGTGCCTGCCCCCCAGGTCCCTGCCCCCTCCTCCCGCTGCCCCCCAGGTCCCTGCCCCCACCTCCCGCTGCCGGCCCCCCACCGTACGCGCCTGTCCCCTCCTTCCGTTCCTGGTTCCCCCACCGTACGCGCCTGCCCCCTCCTCCCGCTGCCCCCCAGGTCCCTGCCCCCTCCTCCCGCTGCCAGCCCCCCCACCGTACGCGGCTGTGCCCTGCGCCTGTGCCCTCCTCCCGCTGCCCCACCAGGTCCCTGCCCCCACCTCCCGCTGCCAGCCCCCCCACCGTACGCGCCTGTCCCCTCCTTCCGTTCCTGGTTCCCCCACCCTACGTGCCTGTCCCCTCCTCCCTCCGCCGGCCCCCCCCTTCTCCTCTGCCTCCACTCCCATAATGCTCGTCTTGCTTTGCCTGCATTCAGTGCCTTCGCCTCCCCCCTGCTTGTACACTCCACCTGGTATAAGCCCTTCTCCCCGTCCCAGTTTTCCCGAGGAATGCAGGAGTCCCCCCTCCCCCTTCCCTCAGATATGTGTTTGCACCTCTTCGTCCCCTCTCCTCCCTTTAGTCTTAGATGCTGAGCTCCCACACCATGCCTCCTACCTTCCCTTTGGGAGATGGGGCAGAGGAACCAGATGCACCCCTTGCCTGTTCCAGATTTGAGGAAGGAGAATCCAGATGTGTGGAAGCAGGAGCCTCTCCCTCTCCACCTTGGCCTCCAAGGACCGTACTACAAGTTGCTGCAGGGCCAGGGGGCTCCCCAGTTCAGTTCCACTTGGTGTTAGGAAGGGGGGGTTGTGGGCGCTGAGGTTTTTTTACTGAATGGGGTGGGGGACACCTGTTCTGAACCACATCAGGGGCAGGAAGCAGGGAGGCGTAAAGGCTCTGCCACTCACTGACCACCTTGTGACATTGGGCCAGTCACTTCTCTCCAGACTCTTTTCCCTCATCCAAAAAAGGAGGGGTTTGGGCATGCTGATCTTGCAGCTCTTTGGGGTTCTAGGTCCTTGAGCACAGAGAGCTTTGGCAGAGGATGTTATGGAGGGGGAGGAGGGAGAGGGTCAGAGGGCCTAGGAGGAGATTACTCTGAGATATCTTTTCAAAGGTGAAAGGGATGTTGACATTTCTCCTCCCTTGTATGTCTGAGCCTTCTCTAGGCTAGCTGAGGGGAGGCCTGTGAAGGACATGAGCCCCAGAAGGAAGGCTGCAGCAGGCCCCCAAGGACAGCTACTGGGGAGGGCCTCCATTTATCTAGCATCTAGTATATTTCTGACCAGCACCACTCACAGCTTCTGAGGAGAGAGCCCCACCACCTCCAGTGTCCTTGGAGTCTGAACGAGGTGGAGGCCTTGGGTTTCTCCCTCCAGAGTTGCCTAGTGCCATTCTCAGGGACTACTGTGTACTTCTCCCTCTCTGATCTAAACCCCGTTGGGCTGTAAACAGGTTTGGGGAAGTTGTGAGGAAACAGGACCACTGATAAAGTCACTGACAAAGTGACTCTCCTGACTAGGGCTCAGCCCACTTCCGCATTGGGTTCCTGGCTCTCACATACAGGATACATCTCTCAGCATGTTAGGCAGCTGATCAGCTGTGGTGGAAGGAGTTTCCTCACCTGGAATTTCCCAATAGCAGTGAAACTATAACCCCAACTAGGATCTACCTCAGTCAGAGGGGATGGACACCCTTACCAACATCTTTTACTTTGTATCCGATGGAGCGAGGAGCCACCTCTCTAAACTCCCCACACCAGATTCCTTCCTGTTTGCATCACTGTTACCCCACTGAGGAGCCCAGCCCCCTTGGGCTCACAGGTGAGAGAGAGGCATTAGGAGGAAAGAGAAGTAGGACCAGGAGTTGGAGCCAATTGTCCTTGAGGTTGAGGTGAAACAGCAGGAATTGAAGCTATCTGTGAGGAATAGGCTGACCCATTCCCTGGTCACCCTCTGTCCATGGGTGGCTGTCCCAAGAGAAAGGAGCTCTCAACTTAGTCAGCCATTCCCCTCATTTCACTGAAATGGAAGCTGGGAGGGGAGGGGTGGTGTTAATTACTCACTTGGGATCCCACAGGTTCTGTAACAAGATTTGAACTCAGGACCTCTGACTCCAGTGCCTGGGCTGCTTCCTTTCCCATCACTGGCAGCTGTAATGTAATTTTACAGAGGCTGAACAAGGGGTGCTGGGAGACCAAGGCCCGAAGTCACAGGGTAAATGAGCAGCCCCTGCTGCCCTCCCACCCCTAACCTGGGGTAGATCAGGGGGCCTGTAAACTAGATGGCCCATCGGGCCATATTGAAGCGGGCCAGTGGTGGAGTAGAGATGAGATGCTGACAGGAGTGATATCAGGATACTGGCTGGAGCTGAGGAGCTGGAGGCTGGCTCAGAGAGGGGAGGAGACTCAAGGGGATCACACAGCCTCGAGTGTCAGTGCCGGAGCCCAGATCATAGGGTATGTATGGCAAAGTGGATCCTCTGTCAGTCCACTTAGTAAGCTTCTCCCTGTCCCATGCCCTGAGCTGGCTGCTGCAGATCCCCAAAACATCATTTTAAATGGACTAGTTATTCCATGCTGGGGGTTGTTCTCCTCCATCTTTCTGTCTTGTCACCTCTTACATTAGGTTAAGGATTGTTGCATTCTTGGTAGTTGTGTCACCAGATCCTGGCACAGAGTAGGCTCTTAATAATTGCTCTATTCATTGTCAAACCCTGTGCCAAGCACTGGGAATGCAGATAAACAGTGAAACCAGGCCTGGCCTCAGCAAGGTGCAATTGAATGGGAAGAGGAGGTTGTTCTCTGATGGGGGAATATTGTGGTCTGAAGAGTTCCAGAGATGGGGGGGATATAGATTAACACCTCCTTTCTAGCAGCAATGGTGGTACTGGTTTAGTTGTGATTGCAGAACGGGGCTGGTGAGAAGATACCCAGGGAACAAAATGGATTGTCCTGGCTACCGTAGCCCTGCCCTCAAACAGAGTAGGAGGCTTGACTTCTTCTCAGGCTGTAGGTAATGCTATAATGCTCCGTGACATAATGAGGGACAGAGAAGGGCTATGGTAGATAGAGCCTGGAGCAGCCACCAAGGACAGAATGGGGAAGACAGAGTGATTCCCATTTCTCTGGTGTTCGGAGGCTTACAGATTGCCATTTACACAGCAGCCCCCAAAGACTGTCAACCCTGGATTTCATCTGTTTGTTCTTACCTGGGGGACTTGGCAAATGCCACATTCTGTCTCTGGGCCTCAGTTTCCTCTTTTGTAAAAAGAGGGAATGAAAACCTAGATGACCTCTAAGATCTAATTCCTTCATTTTACAGATAAGGAAACTGAGGCTTAGAAAATTAAAGTGACTTGTCAGGGAGAAAAAATTTGTTAAGTAAGCTAAGAGCCAGGATTTGAACTTAAAAGTTTGGGGTTTTTTTCTCTTAAATTCTGGTTTCCTGAAGACATTAGAGTTGATCTTAGCGTGTAACAATAGATGTGAATTAGGTTGGCAAGCAAATAAAAGGAGTTGTAGATTCAGTTCAGTTCTATTTCTGTATAGCCATGGCCTAGCTGCTGTCAGGCCAGTAGAGTGGAGGAAGACAAGCCAGACTGGGTGGAGGTGGAGTATTTCACAATAGCAGGAGAATTGGTTAGATAAGGCAGCCTCAGCCCCTGGACCTTGGACCTTGGACCATGTCCCAGACCACCACATCTCAGTCTCTCAAAACTTTGAACTCCTCAAAGCCCCCAACTTTGAAACCCTGACCTTGTTCTGGCCTCCCAACTTTGTGCCACTGCCTGGGTTCTGAGATCTGCTGCCACCGAGGCTGCCCTTGTAACTTCTCTTGCTGTTGTTGGGTGCTCAAAATGAACCAGGAGGAGCTTTTTCCCTACTTGTAGTAGAGAACCTGGGTTTAAATCCTATCTCTGGTGCTTATGGCTTTTGTGACCTTGGGTACACCGCTTAAACTTGGACCCATTTCCTCCTCTGTAAAATGAGGGGTTAGACGTCTTAGTCTCTTCCAACTTTGATCTGCCCTCCATGTGTTTCCATAATCTGTGCCCTCTGCCAGGAGTGCCCTCCTTCCTCATCTCGGTGCTCACCTTCCAGGTGCAACTCAGGCACTGTCTCCTCCTGCACATGTCCTTGAGGGCAGCAGAGTCCGCCCCCTTCTCAGGTGTATGTGTTGTGTGTATGTATCATGGATGTAGATGTTGTATCTTTGATTAGAACGTAGCCTGGAGGTCCTTGCTCTGGAGGAGCTTACACTTTGGTGGGGGGGCAATGTGTAAATAACCAGGATGTGTACGAGTAGCAGGAAGGTGCTAGCAGCCTTGCTGACCAAGGAGGGACTGCTCAAGGTGGGGTCGGAGCTGAGCCAGGAAGGCAGGAGGAGGAGTAGGGAAGGACCTTACCTATGTCAAGTTCAGTCTCTTTGACCTGGAATTGAAATTTCCTTTTGAAGAGTAAACTGAGACCCAGAGAGGGGAGGTGACCTGCTTATTGGTCATTGCTAGGGAATGGGGTGGAATTCAAGCCCATATCTCTTGGCCACAAGTCTGGACTGCCTCTTTGCCCCACCCCTCCCAGGTCATCTCATGGTCCATCCTGCTTTGTTGGGAAGCCTGCTTTATGAGTATTATATCATGTGTCCCTTAAACAGCCCTGAGATTTAGGGGCTTTTATCATTCCCATTTTGCAGATGAGCAAACCAAGGCCCAGAAGTTCAAGTGACCTCAGGTCACACGCTAGCATGCAAGACAAGCTTTTAACTAGGGTCTCTCTGACTCACAGTCCAGAGCTTTATCCACCAGCCATCTACCTGCCAAATAGACAATAATCAATAAGCATTTATTAATTGCCTGCAACGTTCCAGGCACTATACTAAGGGATGAGGATACGAATAAAAAAAGACAGTGGCCGCCCTCATGGAATTTATAATCTAATAGGGGAAAGACATATAAAAGGAAGCTGAAGGAGAGGAGGCTATCACAAGGTATTGGCTGGGGGCACGGTATTGGTAGAATCAAAACCCGTGCGTCATAGCTAATGGTAAATGGAATGTTGAAGGTCAAGGCCCTTTGTCTTGCCAGCCTTGAAGACTCCAAAATCTCAGCTCTTCCATTTACCAGCTGTGTGACCTTGGACTAG
Source organism: Notamacropus eugenii (assembly GCF_028372415.1). NCBI lineage: Eukaryota > Metazoa > Chordata > Mammalia > Diprotodontia > Macropodidae > Notamacropus > Notamacropus eugenii. The sequence goes on along the minus strand of NC_092873.1, from coordinate 514,965,079 downwards.
TCACTTCCCCTCTTTAAAGTCTTAGTTTACCCTTCAGTAGAATGAAGGTGTTGGACTTAAGGGTCTCTAAAGTCTCTCCCTCCATCCAGCCTGTTTTCCTCTCTGAGCCATGGTGAACACTTGTGAAACTGACATCTAAGAATGCTCCTTGTGTGAAACTGACATCTGAGAGTGTTCCTTGTGTGAAACTGACATCCAAGAATGCTCCTTGTGTGAAACTGACATCTGAGAATGCGCCTTGTATGAACCTGACAGTGTGGGGCCTCCCCAAGCCCTGCCCTACCTGCCTTGCAGGGCTGAGGGGAGAGCCAGCCTGCGGAACTGGAAACCCCTGAGAGCCTCTCCAGTGCTAGGTGAAATCCTTCATCATCACAGAACTTTCACTCCTTCACTGATTGGTTCCTCTAAGCTCCAGGGAGCTAACCTGCAGATGAGTGATGAAAAAGGGCAAAGGTGACCAAATGGGGAAAGTGGGGATGGGCGAAGGGCATCCCCGGGGGAGGGTGTACAGCTTATGAAGGGGTTTGAATGGCAGCTCCAAGTTCTTTTGCCCATCAGGAAGTAGAAAAGGCAGGGGATTTTTGAGCCGAAACCTTGTTTCAGATCCTAACTTTGCCTGTAGACTTTGGTTAGGTCACCCCCTCCACCTCATTTTTCCCATTTGTAAAATGAAGGGGTTGTATTTGATGATGACTGAGATCACTTCCAGCTCTAAACCAGAGATCTGGAATGTAGGACCCAGAGTGGACAGTGCCAGGAAGGCCTCTCCTGTCTCATTAGCTAGGTGAAGAAGATTCAGGGCCTCACATTTTGGGTCTGCCAGCCCTATCTGATCTATCAGGAATTCCTTGATTCACCTCTCATGTGACCAGTCCTAGGGGGAGATTTAAAAAGTCTGAGACCTGGGCCCTGCAGGTTTAGGCTGAAGTCAGGGAAAGAAAACACTTTTACCAGTGAGAGCTGCATAAAAGTGGAATGGACTGGCTTGGGCTACACATGTCACAGAGAAGATTGCTGTCAAGTCCCAGGATCCTCGATCTTCAGGCAGAAAGTCCTATACTCAGAGTTTAAACAGTCAACTTCACTAGTGTAGAGAAGGCTGGGTGAAACCTAGCCAGGCAATGGGCCTACCCGCAGGTGCCAGGGGCTGGAAGCTCAGTGGCACATAAAGTGCCCACTCTCCTGCGTGCCAGCTGGTGTTGTGGACTGGGGCATTTACCTATCCTACAGCAGATAGAATGGCATTGATTGTAATCCATTCTGAGGCTTGCTTTTTTAAGGTGAAGCTTGGGGTTCTAGGCCTAACTTTGCCCGGTGGATGACCTGAGGGGAGACCTCTTGCCATCCCTGGACTTATTTGGAGTTTTTTTTGGAGGGGGAGGGTGGAACCAACTTGTAATTTTTTTTTTTTTTTTACAATTTCATCAATATGGGGAAGTCCTAATGAGAGCACTCCCTCCTGTCTGGGGAACTTCAAATCTATTGTATTCTCACCCTGATATGCAGTAAACAACAAGTGGCTTCTTAACTCTAGAGTCCAAGACAAACCAATTTCTCCTGCTTTACCACTCACATACTCCGCTGTTCCTCTAAACTGTACTCCTCAATCCACAGGTCACATTCCATTTCCACTTCCCTGCTTTTGTCCAGGCTGCTCCCCCATGGTTGGCGCTGGTGCCCCTAGTTTTCTTTAGAGTGCCACCCCATCACCACCTTCCACACCAGGTTCATCCTGCTCCCACCTCCTTGGCCCTCTCGCCTCCAGATGATCCTATATTTATTCTCTGTGTGCTGTGTACTTGTATGTGGGCTCCCTAAAGGATGTACACTCTTGGAAGTCAGGGGTTGCCTTGAAATCGTTTCTAGTGCCAGGCCAGTGCCTGACAAGTAAGGATGAAATAAATGCTTTTGGGTCATCTCTTTAGAGACTGCCCTAGGGAGATGCTTTGTCTGGGGAAAGAGGTTTGGAGCCTTCCTCAGAGGGGGCATTTACACCTTCTTCCCCTGCTCCTTGGACCTGCAGGTGCAGGAATGGAAGGAAGAAGGCAGCAAGACCTTCATGTGCACTGGCCGGCCGGGTTGGCTCACGGTGTCATTGCGCGTCGGGAAGTACAAGAAAACCCACAAGAACATTATGATCAATTTGATGGACATCCTGGAAGTGGACACCAAGAGGCAGGTGAGTGAGTGGCCGTTGGTGCTGCCTGGGCTGGCCTTCACCGATGCTTCCCAGGAGGTAGGGTGACCCACAAGCTGGGTCAGGAAAACATTTTACCAGCAGTCTGTTCTCTGGCCTCATCCTGGATTTAATGACAAAATTAATGAGCCTCCAGATCCTTTGTGATGAAATTTACACCTGCCTTCACCTGCATTGTTTCTGGGAGGTGTGCAGAACTGTGATTATACCCATTTTACAGGCAGGAAATAAACCTGGAGAAAGTAAGTGCCAGTCTTGGAGCAGGAAGACCCAGGAGAGACTTGAGTGGCCATAGTCCAGCCCTCTTAATGGGAGAGACAGAGACCTGGGCAGGGGAGGTTCCTGCTCACCCAGCTCCTTCCCCTAGCTAGCTCTGTGCTCCCTGGTCCTGCTGGGCAGGTGGGAAGTCTCCCTTGAGGGGATGAGCTGGCCTGTTTATAGGCAGATGGTAAAGGCTTGTGCCCTGCAGGCAGCTAGGTTGAAAGCTAGGCTTTCAGGGCTAGGCTTAGAGTCTGGAAGACCAGAATTCAGATCTAGCTCCTGATATCCACTGCATGTGTCACCCTTGGCAAGTCACTTAAGCTCCATTTACCTCAGTTTCCTCAACTGTTAAATAGGGACAATCACCCTACCCCCCTTTTCCCCTCCCCCCCTTCCCATCCAGGGTCTGGTGCAATGATTCTGTATCAACACCCCATTCAGTATTTCTTTTTTCTTTTCTTATTAAGATTGTCTCTGTGGAGCCTTTGGTCACCATGGGGCAGGTGACAGCTCTCCTGAATTCTATCGGCTGGACTCTGCCTGTTCTCCCCGAGTTGGATGACCTCACAGTAGGTGAGGTGGTGCTGTCCAGGGTGGGTTGGGGGGACCCTGGGGCCATGCCTGGGACAAAGTATCCCTCGGACATTGGGGTTGTTCCCCTGGGTAGGAGGTGTCCTTGGGTCACTGGGCTGTCACCAGGAGCCCCTGAGATGGTAGCTGAAGGGAGGGAGAGTCTGGATCTTCTGGGACCCCAGCGTGCCCCCAGGCAGGACTCCAGCTGACCTGTCCCAGACAAGCTGGAAGGGGCCTGTAGAAGTTACCTATTAGTGATGAAAGTTGAGCTTGTTTCAGGGCTCTCCCCAGAGAGAGACAAGCAGGGAGGAGCAGAAGGGAGGCAGGGCAGGACATTAGAGAGTGTACTGACCCACCCCTTCTGCTCACCACTTCTGTGACCTCAGCAAGACACTTCATTTCCCAAAGCTGTTTCCCCCTCCCTAAAACAAGGGGGCCAGACTTGGGAGCCAGACTTTTGGGCTTAAGGGGAATACCTCAAGCCAGAAGGGCTTGTCAGGTTTAGCCTCCCCATTTTATAGATGAGAAGACTGAGGCCCATCTGGATGAAGTGACCTGTCCTGGGGTCTGAACCCAGGTTCTAGGAGTAGCCCTCCCTGTGCTGCCCTGCCTCCTCTAACGAATGTGGTTGGAGCTGGGGGAGAGGTGGGGGCCCTCTGGCCTGATCTGCTGTGTTCTCTTCTGGCTCTGGGCCTCTGATCTGATGAGGGCAATTGAGAGGCATCAGTGATGGGTACAAAGCCTGTTGAGGATAGGTGGATCTATGGCAGCTGAGGAGGGTGGAGGATAGATAGGCTACAGAGACTAAGGAGTGGTCAGATATATGGGAGGAAACTCAGGAGAGAGCCACCTACCAGAAAAAAAGTGAATGAGGGGAGGAGGGGATGCTGAGGGTGACTCCAGATACCCCAGAAATAGAGGCTCTGAAAGCAGACCTGTCTGCCAGGCAGTGGCAGCTGGGAGGTGAGCGGGATCAGGAGCCACTATTCCCATGGCTGCTGGTGGTGGCGGCTCTATGGAGCAGATGCAGGTTCTGACCTGGAGCCAGAAGGTGTTGTAGCTTCCCTCTTGTCTAAACCAGACCTTGAGCACCACCCACACAGTGTGGAATGGGGGCTGGCCCTGATGCTGGAGGATCCAATGACCAAGGATTCTTAGGCCTCTCACCTGCCTCCTGCAGGCTCAGTTTCCTTCTCTGTGAAAGGAGAAGGCTGGTCTAGCTCCTTGAGGCCTTCTAGGTCCAGAGTTCCACTCGCCAGGACCCTGAGTAGTGTCTTTGGCCATCCCAGAGGCGGGGGAAGACTCTCAAGTGAAGGCTGTGATGGGCGGCCCTGGTCCATGTTCTCCCCATGGCAGTAGCGTGGGCCTTAGCAGCCAGGCATGGTGCCAGGAGCAGCCCATAATCTCTTAGCAGGTGTCTCCTTGGTGGAGGGCCTGGCCGGTCTAAATAGTGAGCTAAGACAGATGGACAAGAAGGGAGAGGAAGTGACTCCGGCCCCTGTGATGCCCCGGGAACCAGGCAGAAGCTAGGAGGCCAAGACATCCTGAGCCCAGATGGCATCGAGGAGGGTGGGGGATACTGGTGGCTTCGTGTGCATGTGTGTGTGAGTACATGTGTGTTTGCATGTGTGTCTGTGTGCAGAAAGTCTCTGCTTCAGAAGGCAGGAGCCCATCTGGGCCTGACCTCTGGGACCCAGGTACAAGCTCAGAACCTCCCCCTCTTTCTGGCCCTCCTCTCCTCAGCTCACGTAGAAGCAGATGGAGGCAAAGTTCTGAGGGCTGGTGGCGTCAGCAAATGCTGACACTGTCCTCACTTTCATTATTTCACTAACAGATAGAGCATTGTACTTGGATACAGGAGGGTCTGGGTTCAAAAGCTGCTTCAGACCATGGAGGTTGTGTGTCTAGCCAAATGGCTCCATTTCTGTAAGCCTCAGTTTACTTATTTAGAGAATGGGGATGATAATAGCGCCTTATTCTGGTTGTTGTAAGGATTATATAATGAGAGGAATATTCATAGAATACTTGAACAAACCTTAAAGTGCTGGGTATGTTTTTATATGTAAATATAATATGTGACAGACACTTCTACACACATTCACGCACATATTTGTGTGTTAAGTAGAAGATTAGAATGCCAGCTCTAGGACAGGCTCTGCTTTTGCTCTTTCTTTATGACCTCTAACGTTTAACACATCCCTGGCCCATAGTAAGCTCTGAATAAATGCTTGTGGCTTTCTTAATCATCATATCTGTTATTTAATTGCACATGGTAGTTTTCCACTTATAATGTGCTTTCCTTTCAGTAACACTGAGATAAGCCCATTTGAAGATAAGGAAACTGAGGCTGAGAAGGTGTAGTGACTCCCCAGGCTCCTGCAGAGGACAGTCTCAGCTTGTGTGTCTGGGCAGGTTTAGTTGTCCTAGTTACTCCCCTGAGCCAGGTACTTAAGGGGTTCTTAGCCCTGTTTTACAAATGAAGAAACTGAGGCCTTTGTGGTTGTGCTGATTCCCTTTCTGCCACACTGTGTGTGAGTAAAGTCTCCCCAGAACAGGTGGCTCTCCACCATTTTTTGTCTGTCCTGGACCTCTTCTCAGAATCATGTTTTAAAAGTCATAAAATTCACAGAATTACAAAGAAAACCACTGGTAGTGAATTAGTTAGGACAATGTTAAGAACCTCCACTCCAGAGGGATTATACTTGGGTAAGGGTGCACAGGAGAGGATGATCCAGAGGTTTTAGGTGTCATGGTGTGGGGAAGAGGATTTGGAAGGATTAAATATTGCAGCCATGGCTTTGGGACCCAAGACTTGGCCAGGTCACTTAGTGTCCTTGGTTCTCAGTTTCTGCATATGTAAGATGGGAGGGCTGGATAAGGTTTTAGAGCTCTAAGATTTAGAGCTGAGAATTCAGTGGGATGGACCTGCTGCCATCCCCCTCACCCCACAGGGTTTATAGTATTGGTGGCAGAGGGGATCTCAGAGATCAGACCCTCCAATCTGATCCACACCTAACAAGATGTCGGTAGTAAGGGGTAGAACCAGGATTTGAGCACAGGTCCTCTGGCTCCAAGATGTAAGCTCCCTGTGACCTCTTGGTGCCTGGCCCCCTTTGACCAAACCTCAGGATGCCAAGCACAGCTTTCCCTGGCAGAGAAGGCCAGGGACTGAAATGGGTCTCTCTCCATTCAGGAGGCCTGATCATGGGCACCGGCATCGAGTCCTCATCCCATAGGTTTGGATTGTTCCAGCACATCTGCACAGCCTATGAACTGGTCCTGTCCGATGGTAGCTTCGTGCGGTGTTCACCGGTAAGAGAAGGAAAGGGATGGGATGGGATGGGATCAGGGAGTGGATAAAGGGGAGTGGACAGTGGAGTTAGTTCCCAGAGTCCCCTGAGGAGTGGAGTTGGACTCCATAGCTCTAATGATCTTCATTCCCCACAGTAGCACCCATTTCTTGGTTGTTGACTCCCTCCACAAACTCTTCTTGGCGGAGAGGGGAGCCAACAGATCCTGCTTTCTGAAGATTTAGCTGTCCATTGTAGAGCAACTAATATTTAATGAGAACCTGCTATGAGTGAGGCATGCTGAGAAGACATACAAAATGAAAACTGCCCCTTTCCTCTAGGACCTGAGAGCCTAGAAACTTTGAATGAAGGGCATGAAATGGGAGAGCCGGGAGGGGCCTTGGAGATGATCTAGCTCTGTCTCTTCATTATCTGGTAGGAGTGGGTAGAGCTGAGGCTCCATCCCACACCCAGTAATCTTTGCTCTTTCCTTGAGTTGGTCAGCTTGGATTATGCACCTTCTGTGTGCCAGGCACGGTTAAGCAGCGGAGAAACAAAGAGAGAAAAGTCCCTGCCAATAGGAGGGAGACAAGATGCAGACAGGCTCGGTACTCTGAGTGTGTGTGCTTGTGGGCCCTGTGTTGCAGACAGAGAACTCGGACCTGTTCTATGCTGTGCCTTGGTCCTGTGGCACTCTGGGCTTCCTGGTGGCTGCAGAGATCCGTATCATCCCTGCAAAGAAGTACGTGAAGCTGCAGCTGGAGCCCGTGCGTGGCCTGAAGGAGATCTGTGCCAAGTTCACTGAGGAGTCCCAGCGCAAAGAGAACCATTTTGTGGAAGGTCTACTGTACTCTGAGGAGGAGGCAGTCATCATGACAGGAGTCATGACTGATGACCTGGATCCCAGCAAGGTAGAGGGGGCAGGGCTGTGACAGGGTGGGATCTGTGTCCACAGGTGCCAGCCCAGCCTCTAACACGCACACCGGGCATGTAACCTGTAATGAGTGACCTTGGGCAAGTCATTTCCATGCCTGAGTTTCGGTTTCCCTGTATGTAAATAAGGGCCTCAGGCTAGGTGATTTTTAACCTGCCTTCCATTTCTGATGTCCTAAGAGCTTTGCGTTCCCTGAGAACTCCAGTTTCCCTCCTATTCATGAAGCACTTTGCCAGCAGTAACATTGAGAGGACCCAGAGAGGGTGGCCCAAGGCCACCCAGTTGGCTAGCAAGTCTCACCGCGGGGCTTTAACCCTGGTGTCCTCATTCCCAAGTACAGACATAGGTCTAGGATCAGAGTCTTAGAGCTGGGAAGAACCTTAAAGATCCGTGAGTACAGTCTCTTCATTTTGCAGATGAGGAAACTGAGGCCTGGAGAGTACATTCAGGTGGTTAATGACAAAGGCAGGATTTAAACCCTGATTCTTTAGCCTTGAGTGCATTGACCTTTCCTCTAACCCCCACAGACAGTGCTGTCTTCCTTGGTGGGAGGCCCTATGCTGGGTGCTCCACACCCAGAGGTGTGGGATGGACCAGTCACCTCTGAGGTTCCTTCTATCTCTGTCCTTCTGGGGCTCAGGGTCTGAACGAGACCATGGGGCCTGTATGTACTCAGAATAGCTCATGGATGTGTCTGTGGGAGGGCTCTCTTGATCAGCAACCCTGGGCAGTGTGGGCTTATGATCCCCATTTTACAAATGAGGAACCTGAAGCCTGAGTTAAGTGACTTGCCCACAGTCACACAACTAGTCAGTGGCTGAGTCAGGAAGTGATTCCAGAATACTTTGCACTGCACCAGAAAACCAGCCTTGGTTTTGATGTTGGCTGGCTTTGGGGAAGGTGGATCAATAACCAAGAATCACCAGAAAACAAGCCTAATTATCCAGTGAAGGCCTCAGTTCTGGAGATAGGCATGGAGTATCAAACAGGAGAGGTGATAGGTGAGGACTCAGGGATCACGTGAAGGAATGGGGGAGGGGTGGATTCCAGGCTGAGGAGCCCAAGTGACACAGGCACAGGTTTGGAGGCATGATGTGCAAGGCATGTTGGAGGAGGAGACCAATTTGGCCACATTCTGGTCTCCCAGGACAAGTGCTGATGAGAGGTCGCAGCTGGGTGAGGGAGGCAAATGGGTGCGGGGCCATTAGCCTGGGGCCCTGGGCTCTCCTCCATCTCCTCTGCCAGCCCAGCAGGGCACTAGTCAGTCATGGCCCCTCTCTAGGTCTCACAGTGAGCATCTGTGAAGGCAGGAGTTGGACTATTTCTGGCTCTGCCATCCCCTTTTCTGAGGCCCCTTCCAGCTATGACATCCCCTGTTCTAAGGCCTGTCCAGGCTCTGCCAGCCCAGGTCCTGTGATTCCCACCCTCTGATTGTAGGTGATTCCCCAGGACAGGTGAGATACCTGTGTGGATGACTGTAAGCTAAGAACCACCAGTGTATCAAGGCAGCACAGAGGGTTGTGGGCAATCTGAGAAGGAAATGGTTTTAATGATGCTTGAGTTTGATTGTGGCTTTCAAGGCCCGGGTTGGGGGATCCATCTAGCAAAGATGCTGAGAGGGGGCTGTTCCAGGACCGGGCAGCATAAGGGAGGGGCACAGCAGCATTCCGGCTCAGTTTAAGCCTGGAGTTACAGAGCAATGGGCAGTGCCCATGAAATGGGCAAGGCCAGTACGCCGGCCCTAGACTCTGAAGGGCCTCGGATGCCAGGCAGAGCAGTGGGAACTGGAGTGGGGCCTGGCTTAGCAAAGAGCACACTGGCCTGACATCTGCAGAGTCCTGGGTGCAAATCCTGCCTCCCCTCCTTTACAGAGTAGCTTTGTGACTATGAGCAGGTTCATGACCTCAGTTTCCTCATATCCCACATGGAAGTAGTAACGCCGACTGTGTGCCAGGCCCTGTGCTGGGCACTTTTGTAGCATTTGAGAAGTGCTGTGAGAAATGTTGCCAGAGTGGAGGCTTTATGGAGGAGTGGCAGACTGAGTGGATGGTGGTGATTACAAACAGAGTGATGCCAGAAGGAGGGGCAGCACCTGGAGGCTCAGGAGATAGGGTGGGGCTGGGGAGAGAGCCTGGGGACTAGGGAGCAAGCCTGGGGACTAGGGAGCATGGAGGTGATGCTCAGAGGTTCCAGGAGGTGGGGGGAGGGAGGACTGAGGACAGAACTGGAGTCTGGAGATGTTCTCCTGACCTCTTCCTTCCCTCCACAGCAGGAGGGAATAGGAGGTGAAAGGCATTGGTTTGAGCCAGTGCTGGAACGATGGGACAGAGATGGGGGGGCGCTGCTCTCCAAACTCATACTGGGTGCATACTGGGTGAGAGTGTGCAGGGACCATAGAGCCCATGGACACACATTTCTCTGATTTAGTGACAGGCAAGGCCTTGGACCAAGGTCTCCTGGCTCCCAGCAGTCTCCAGGGCTGCCAGCTTGGATCCCTGTCCTCCTCCGCTGCCCCCAGCCATGTTGTCAGTCTCCCTGGGGACAGAGCCATGCCCTTCCCAGCCCCTTCTGACCTTGTTCCACCAGCCTTAACTCCAGCCAGTGGCACAAACAAGCCAGGCATTCTTTGCTGCTGACTTGGCAGCTGGCAGGGATTGCCTGGGACATGTTAACAGACAGCTCAGCGCAAGGCATGTGAACTCTAGTGGAGGCAGAGGTCACTGTGCAAGGAGGGGGGCAGTGGTGACCCTGGGCTCAGACTGGGGCCACAGCTGTGAGGAATCCTTCCTGACTTTTGTTTAACTTCTCTCATATTCAGAAAAGGGAGCAGGCTTGCCCTCCCCCCCCCCCCCAAACCTTCTGATTGGAATCTGAGAACAGGGAATGTCAGGGCTGGGAAAGTACATACAACAGAAAATGTTAGATAAAAAGCTAGACGCTTGGATTTGGAAGGCTGTCTGGTTCAAAGCTCCTATTTTTATATAGGAGGATACTGACCTACAGCTACAAGGCTCCTCTTGACCCCAGGACCTCCCTCAGAGAGCCTCGGTGCACCTGAATAAATGAACATCCAGACAGGCTTGTTGCCTGCAAAGTAGTGACTTGTTGCTAGCCCCAGTGGGCCGTGCCCGGATGAGGGGTTGGCTGTCAGTACCGTGCTAACCAGAGAAGCCTGCCTCACAGGGAGGCCAGGGAAGGGGAAAGCTGGTTAGCCCTGAGGGTTCCTGCCAGAGAGCTGAGGTCAGAGGGATACCGCCATCTACCTAGGCACGCCCCATAAGGATGATCATGAGAGTTTGCAGTCCTGTGGGTGGTGTGCAGTGTAGAATTCAAGTCATCACCTGAGTGGGGGCCTCAGTTTTCCATCTTTCAGATGAAGAGGTCAAACTGCATCAGCCATGAGCATTTATCCTTTTTTTTTAACCATGAGCCATGCACTTTATCAAGCCCTGAGGACACAAAGAAAGGTACAGCCAGGCCTTGTTCTCCAGGAACTCCCAGTCCAATGGGAAGGCAACCTGCAGAAAGCTACGGCCAGACAGGGCAGAAGGGGGAAGACAGGCTCATCATAGAGAAGCAGTGGCAGTAGGGGGAGAGGAAAGCCCCCCACCCCTCCCTTACAGAGGGGACATGGCTCAGAAAGGGCTGTCCAAGTCACAGGCGGCAGGCTGGGAAGCCCATGAGTGAGGGTCCGAGCTCTGCTTCAAGTCCGCTTGTCCGACCCTCACTGTATAGTAACTCAGTGGCAGGTTGCATATCAAGGGAAACCAAACCATGTTTATAAAAAATATATTTATAAAAACCTTTCCTTTGTAATGGTGGCCAGGCGGCTCCATAGTGCACAGGGCACCGGGCCAGGAACCAGGAAGACTCCTCTTCCTGAATTCAAACCTGGCCTTGGATGCTTCCTAGCTGGGTGACTCTGGGCAAGTCATTGAACACTCTTGGCCTCAGTTTCCTCATCTGTAAAATGAGCTGGAGAAGGCAATGGTGAACCCCTCCAGGATCTCTGCCAAGCAAATTCCGAATGAGGCCGCAGAGAGTTGGACACAGCTGAAATAACTGAACAACAAAATCCCTTTGTAACAATGATAATGTTTATAATTTGTAGTAACAGCCACGCTAACTGACACATAGCACTTTGAGGTTTTCAGAGCTGTGTGTGTGCGTGCACTTTAAAAGCTCCTTCCAACTGAAAGGTAACTTCAGCAGGGTCTGACGAGCACCTGTTGGATTCTTGGTCGGCTCAGACTAGGGCTCCCTGCCGTCGTACTCGGCCTATCTCAGAGCCGAGACGCTTCTGTGGCTCATTTATTCTACTGACTAATGATTAAGCTGTAGCTGTTTCTGCGGACTTGTGCTAGGAATTGTGGGAGACACGGAACAAAGCCAGGTCTAATCCACATGTAAAATATGAAGCTCAGACGATCCTAAGAAGCCCTGTCTGGAAGCTGGGCTCTCCTTGGACAGAAGTCAGGATCTTGGGATTCCATATTCCCACTGTTGGATGGAATCTTCCAGGCTTTTCTCATCTTTCTCTCCCTCTTCCCCTCCCCCATTCCCATATTGGCTTGTGCCCACTCTGTCTTCATTTCTTCCTCAGCCAACCAGCCAGACCCCACCTCTGCTGTCCCTTCCCAGCTCTCACATGGCGTGCATTCTCAAGTTTCCCATGACCTGAGTGACCCTTCACACTACTTGCTGATGCTCCTATATACCCTGTCCAGAATTACAGACCTGACCATCTCCCCTTCCCCTCCATCCCCTCCATGTCCCAAATTCTTGATACAGACCTTGTGTTACTGGGTGGGGCAATGGGTAATGTTGGGTTTGGGGGTGAAGAAGCCTGATTGAATCCTGCCTCATACTGTTGCCAGCTGTAGGGAAAGTCCCTTAACCACTTTGAGCCTGGTCTCTGTGACTTCAATGACCTCTCACTGTTGCGGGGAACAAGGCCTTAAAGTTGACTTGGCACTTCATCAATGCCCACCATTATTGCTGGGGCAGGGAAGGAGGAAAGCTTCCTTCTGGCTGGGGGATGCAGCCCAGCTACCTGGAGTGGGGGGCTTCACTGAGTGCCTTCCATTTCTTCCAAGCTGGGTGATCCCTCTGTGAGACCCAGCTCTCTCAGTTCAGAAATGCAGACTCTCCTCTTCTGCTTACTGCTTCTTGTTTCTTGAGTTTCTGCCAAGGAGAGGCCAGTCAGGTGAGCTTCTACAGATCCCAGAGAATGTCGAGTCAGCTCCTGGAGGACGGGATCTGCTTTCCCCTTGTCTTTGCGTGGCCAGGCACCTAGAACATACAGAGACCCAACCAAGGCCCTACTAAGTGCTCTGCCCCCTTCTCTACACTGTGTTCCAGCCAGCCAGGGTGAGCGACTCAGCACTGGCCAAGTCCAGCCACCCTTCCCTCCCTCCTTGTTGCACACAGATTGGACTCCCTTTCTTCTTTGACTCTGGACATAGGAAGGAGGAGCCCTGAGTTGTCCTCGGCCAGTGTTGTTAGATCGATTGTGTATTTTCTTTGCTGTGTACGTGCTTTCCCTATAGGATATCAGTTCCTTGAGGGTTCAGTGTCCAGCCAAGGACCCCAGTGCAGAGTTGGGCACATAATGCAGGCCTCATTATTGAATTAAGTCAACAGATTTGGGAAATGGGCAAAGGACAGTTTCTTTCTTTGAACCCCCTAGCAGTCCTGGCAGGTAGGTCAGGGCCTGTGTAATTCAGCCCCAAGCATCCACCAAGCACAGTCCTCTTGTGAAGACCCTGGCTGGATCCAATCAAGCCCCCAAACTCACCAGGCCCTTGGTGCCTAGTAGGGACATGACTCCTAGTGACAGGAAGGAGATAAGGAACATAGGAGATATGGGAATCCTACTCACAAATGATCAAAGAAACCACAGGACACAGAATATTAGAACAGGGGATGTCAGAGCTGGGAGGGGCCTGACAACAGGAAATGTAAGAGGTGATTGGGACATTGGGACACTTATAGAACACAGAGCTAAAAGCTGATCTAATCTACCTTTTCATTACATAGTTTAGGGCAGCAGGTCCAGAGGCAGTGAGTGACTTGACTTAGACCCCTCCTGGGCTCTTCCAAAGATGCCCCAACGTTTCAAGGTCCATTGATCCCATCTTTTACCTTCCCCCTACCCCTGTCCTCAGAACCTGAGTAACCTCCTGGACTCCTTTTTTCTCCCTCCCTTCAGTTGAACAGAATCGGTGACTACTACAAACCCTGGTTCTTCAAGCATGTGGAGGAGTATCTGAAGAAAGATCAGAAGGGGCTGGAGTATATCCCCTTACGACACTATTACCACCGTCACACACGCAGCATCTTCTGGGAACTCCAGGTAAGATCAGAACCATGTGGTAGATTTTGCACACCCTCCCCTGTCTTCATTAAAGAATGATTTTTTTCCAACTTGTCAAGAGGTGGAATTCTAGACTTCATCCTTGTCTTGGGTTATCTGTTCAGGCAGAGATGGTCTTCCTTCCAAGTAAGAGATTTAACGGGATCACTTTTCTTGGGACCTTTGTCTTTAGGCCTTCTAAATCTTTAGTTTTTAATAGCTTAAAACTGCACTAAGATTTTTGGGACGTGCTGTATAATCATCTCTGAGGAGATGGATAGCCTGAGATTAGTCTGTTACCTATGAGAGGCAGCTCAACAGATTGAAATGATGGGGTGAATTTACCAGGATCAGATTTATTGAGGATTAGAAGGGGTAAAGTTCAGCACCAAAGTTCAAAAAGTCAGTTGTATGATTGGTACAGGATGGGGAGAAAGAGAGGGGAAAATGCCAAAGAGACAAAGTGGACCATGCACCCGCTGTTGTGACTGAGCAGCCCCAAGGATGAGAGTCTTACTCTGTTAAGACAGGTGTCATATCCGAGGCGGGATTCCTGGTGTTCTTGCCCTAGCCAGATTGGTCATGGCACATTGCGTCCATGAGAAGGCACCACTCTTCAGGAGAAAGGTTGACAAGGAAAGGGACTCTACCATGTGAAAATCAGTCAAAGGAATGCTTTCAGTCATCCTGCATTTTTAAAATGCCTGCTATGTGCCAGAAACTGTTCTAGGCACTAGAACAACAGCTAGAAACTGGAGAGGTTTAGCCAGCTGAAGAAAAGGCTTATTGGGGTGTGACCACAGGGCTGTCCCTGGCTGAGAACCAGTTTCCCTTTAGGATGATGAAGGGGTGGGAGGCAGCTAGCTCCCTGTCCTGGATTTATTGGAGCAGACTGAATCTCCTCTGGTCTGGGCTTGTATCCCATTATGCCTTCACCCCATGGGAGGGGAGGCTGGCTGATCCTTGGGGTCCCCCCCAACACCACTCATCTCTTCCATTCCAGGACATCATTCCCTTTGGCAACAATCCCATCTTCCGCTACCTCTTTGGCTGGCTGGTGCCTCCCAAGATCTCCCTGCTGAAGCTAACCCAAGGCGAGACCCTGCGCAAACTGTATGAACAGCACCACGTGGTACAGGACATGCTGGTCCCCATGAAGGTGCTGGAGAGGGCCATCCAGACTTTCCACAATGACATCCACGTAAGCTGTCCTTCCCTGCCACCCCTGCTTTCAGCTCCACTCTAGGCCCGGTGTCCTGGAGGGTGGCACTCCCTCAGGGGACAGACTGGGCACTAACCATCCCCAACCATACAAAGGGCATTTCCAGTTAGGCTATTGCACATGATTGTCACGCCATCCCAGTGAGGAGCATAGCCTCAAGAAGGGCTCTTCAGATCAGGAAACTGAGGTAGAGAGGTCCAAGCAGTGGCTGGCAACAGAGATAGATGCTTCTCCCTGGGTCTTCTGATGTGCAGAGGTAGACTCAGCAGGCCTTGGTCACAGATTGGATCGAGGTGTGAGAGAAAGGGAGGGGTGGAGGATTGACAGGGCAGGTAAGTGGAAAGATAGAGCATTCAGTTTTGGAAACACAGAGGTTAAAATGCCAGTGGGTCACCATGTTCGAGATGTCCACTAGGCAACTGAAAATGCAAGACTGGAGTCCGGCAGAGGTTCCTTTGAGAATCATCTGCTTAGAGATCATTGTTGAATCTGTGGTTGCTGATGAGGTCACCCAAAGAAATAGTATAGAAAGAGAAGAGGGACCGAGCCCTGAGGGCACCCACACTTAGTGATTGTGACCTGGATGAAGATCCAGCCAAGGAGACCAAGGAGGAGTCAATCTGATAGGTGGCTGAAGGTGCCACCGGGGCAGCATCTCAGAAGTGAAAAGAAGAATTTCAGGCCAACTCGATGTCAGGTTTGGCAGGGCTTGGGTCCCCTCCGCTTTCCTACTCCCCAGTCCCCCACTTCTTGGCCAGATGTGAGTGAGCAGCACCTGACCTTGCCTGCCTGAACACCTTCCCCTCTCCTGTGCAGGTCTATCCCATCTGGCTGTGCCCATTCATCTTGCCCAGCCAACCAGGCATGGTCCACCCCAAGGGTGATGAGACAGAGCTCTATGTTGACATTGGGGCCTATGGAGAGCCAAAGGTGAAACACTTTGAAGCCAGATCTTGCATGAGACAGATGGAGAAGTTTGTCCGGAGCGTGCATGGGTGAGTAGGCTAGTGTCCTATCTGGGATGGTGGAGACTCAGCCAGCAGAGCTGGGTGCAGGAAGGCCAAGAGATGGGGACAGAGAAGTCTGAGGTGGGGAGTGTGTGCATGCTGCCTGCTGTCCCCTGCCCTGCTCAGATGTAACGAGAGGTAAAGTGAAGGTAGGCTGCCTGGAAGGGAGGCAGCCCCAGCCCCTTAACAGATAACTCCTCTCCAGGTGAGACTCTAGAATTCAGCCAAGTGGAAATGGAGGACCCACCTGAATTTTCTGGGTAGAGCCCCAAGCCTAGAGTCAGGAAGGCCTGAGTTCAAATTCAAGGTCAAGCTGTGGGACCCTGGGCAAGCCATTTCTCTGTTTGTCTGTTTCCTCCACTGTGGTGTGGTTATGAGAACAGGGTTGTTGGGAGGTTCAGATGAGATAATAATTGTAAAGCCCTTAGTGCAGTACCTGGCGCTGAGGAGCTCTACCAGTGCTTACGCATCCCTGTCCCCCCTCCAGGTTCCAGATGCTGTATGCTGACTGCTACATGAACCGGGAGGAGTTCTGGGAGATGTTTGATGGCTCCCTGTACCACAGGCTTCGGAAGGAGCTGAACTGTCAGGAAGCCTTCCCTGAGGTGTTTGATAAGATCTGTAAGGCTGCCCGGCACTGAGCCTCCCCGTCCCCAAGCCTGTGCCATGGAAGGCACAAGGCATTTCCCTGCCTGGGTCAGGTCCAACCACCCTGCCCACTTGCTCTGCCTTCTTTTCAACAGCCTTTCTCTCAGAATGAAAAGGATCGACCTTTTCCTCCCAGCTTACAAGGCTCAGTTCCTTCAGGAGCCACTCCTGCACGTGCCTGGCAGCCTCTGGGCATGTGGTATTTCCAGGAAAGGGAGGAGCTCCTTTGGGGCGCACGTGGGTCTCTGCCAAAGTCTGTATCCCTCAGCTAGCTTCCTCCCATCGCCTTTCCAAGCCCTCTCTCACCCAGGCAGCATCGAATGAATGACCCTTCCACACACCCCTCTGCAGCCACACCCAGCCTTGTTAGGTTGAGTCAGCCATCAGTGCCTTGCATGTAGTGGGCACTTAATAAAAGCTTCAAGAATCTCCAGTGGCTCTGGCTCTAGGGGCTTGGTGCTGGAGCTGTTTCCCTCAGGGAGTGGGAGGCTCCAGACGCTGCTGGAGCATGCTGGAGTGTGGCGGTCCTCTTCCCTGAAGCCACCACCCACCTGGTGGGGCCTTGTGGATCCATACTGGTCTTGTCCATGGAGTCAAGACAACAGCCAGGTGCCTGAGTGACCATGATGCTGCGTTGGGTTTGGGTGAGAGGCAGCAGTGCAACACCAGCGTGACATCCACCAACAGTATCATCTTGCGGCTTCTCCCTCCTCCGGTCCACATCTTAACAATGGCTGGCAACAGTTCATTTCAGTGCCTTACACAAATCTTAAGCCTGGAATGGTTCTTGGCCCCACTTCCTGGGGAGAGGAGCCCTCCCAAAAGGTACCCTGCCCTTTGTCCTGCCTTGTGACTTCATCCCACTTATGCAAAGCTCATTTTGGGGGCTCGAGTAGACTCCAGACTGCAGGAGGCTAAACTGGACTGCAGAATCAACAGGGAGGGTGCGAGCTGTATCCCTCCACCGGCTGTGGCCACATGGCCTCTCTGGGCCTCAGTGTCCCCATCTGCAAAACAAGGGCATTGCACCGGATGACCCTCTTCAGTTCTCAGTTTTTCAGAATTTCGGGTTGTGAAGGCTGCAAGAATCACCTCATTGTATTGTTGGCAGACTGACTGGGCATGGTCCACTTGCTTCTTCTTAGCCAAGTCATTCTCAAAAGGGCTTGTGATCAAGAAGCCCAGACACATAGGTCCCAGCCAAAGGCTGCTGGAGTGTCTGACTCGGCTGGCGGGCAGCTCTGTCCCAGTTCTGGCTTCAATGCACTCTGCCATGTGTCTTAACCATACATGCTATGCATTGCTTAGGGCATTGTTGGCACTCTGGTGGGAAAGGGTTGATCCTGGCCCCTGGGAGGATCTCAGCTTTGTGTTCTCTGCATAAGCCCATGATTCTACCTGGTGTAGAGGAGAAGCTATCGGCAGGAACCAAGCGCATCCTAGTGAGTCAGGCCCTGGCCCATCACAGTCTGCAACCTGGTGCACATACAGGAAGAGACCCTAGGCTCATTGGGTGCCTATGGGTGCATGTCTGTCTCAGATGTGTTTGCCATCTTGGAATTCTGCCAAGAAGTACAGCTCCACCAAGGTGACTGGAAGCCTCCAAGAACCTCAGATTTTGAGAGTCCATGTGACATCTCAAATTGGAAAGCAGCTTGTTTTAGAATTTGCCTCAGGTTCCTACTTCTTCTCAGTGTAACTCCCTGAATGTCCTTGGACAAGTCAGTTAAGATCATCTTCTGTAGCACGAGTGAGTCAGACTTGGTGACCCACCAAAGGTTTCTCCGGCACCAGTGTTCTACAGTGGAGTTTTCTCCTAGCCCTGACATTCCCTGTTCTATGATACATTCTGTTCTGTGAGGCAGAGATATCAGAACTTGAGGCCAATTATTGCTAACTCCTGAGTGGCGCTGAACCAGATTAAAATGTAATTGGGAAATATTTAACAAAGATAATACAAATACAGCAAAGATAATGTTAGTTTGTGGTTTTCTAAGTCAGTAATGCAGCTTGCTGAATTAGGACCCTGCTGCCCTAAGGTCCCTCCCAGCTCTGACGTTTGGTTTTTATTCAAGCTCTGATATTCTGTGCTCTGAATACCCTTTTATTTTAGCTCACATTCTGGTCTAATGTTTTGTGTTTCTAAGCTCCCTTTCAATTGTGACATTCTATACCCTGATGTGTTATCTGGGAAGAAAACCTGCTGCAGCATATTCAGTCCACCGTGAGCCACCCATGTTTGGGGAGTTGCCTCCGATGACCAGGCGGAGTCCAGATCCCGGGCAGAAAGTGTGCATGTGAAGAGTGACTGTGGCGGCCACAGAGTGGGCCAGGCGCTCCTGTTTCTTATGACTGGTGTAAGAATTTCGATTTCTTTTGTAGTGAATAATGAGTAACTGGATGGTCGGGGTGAGTGAAGGTAGGTATTTCTTAGACTGTGGAGAGGAGGCAGGAGGGCTTGGGGAGTCCCCTCAGAGCCTGGGCAGCCCTGGTGAAGAAGTCATGACTGTTCTTTCCATCTCACAATGTGTTTGTGTGGCTGTTGTCAAAATAAAGTAACCCAGGAACCATCTGGTGTCATCTCCTGTTTCTTCTGTACTAGGGAGCAGGGCATGGGAGGGTTTTCACATCTCTTCTAGGTCCCAGCCCTGACCCTACTCTGACAAGAGGAAGTTTCTTCTGGTAGCTTATCCTTGTCACCCGACTGAGGCAGGTCAGGTCCTGGGGTCTTCTCCCCCATACTAATGGAGAGGGGACAGTGGGTCCCTTTTCAAGGGATCCCTGTTCTCCCAAGAGTATACAGACATGAACAATATGACTTCTTGGAGCAAAGGCCAAATTTCTTTAAGGGGGCGGTGGAGACTCCCCCAATTCGTTGGGAGATAGCTGTCCTTGGTCCTGCTGCAATCATCTCACCTATGGAGCACAGGGTCTTGAGTTTAGTAGTTATGTGCACTGCTGAAGCAGGCTGGCCCCCTGGCTCTGATCCCCCACATCAGGTGCTTTGCCTGTTGGGGCGTAGTCTCAAGGAGGGGAAGCGTGGCTCTGTGTATCACTTGTCTGTCACAGCTGCT
Source organism: Notamacropus eugenii (assembly GCF_028372415.1). Lineage (NCBI taxonomy): Eukaryota > Metazoa > Chordata > Mammalia > Diprotodontia > Macropodidae > Notamacropus > Notamacropus eugenii. Next base: position 514,945,518 of record NC_092873.1, on the reverse strand, counting down.
TCCCTTCTGCTAATTCCTGTCTGGGTGCCGCACTTCTCCATCTTCGGGCTTTGACAGCTTAGGTTCTTCAAACAGGGCACTTGATGAAAGCCTTGCTGGCTGGTTAAGCCACTGTCAAAGGCCTCACAGATACTTGGGGGTGCAGTCCAATGAGCCAGTCAACCCAACCATTTGGTAGGCAAGACCCAGTGCCGTGACTAACAAAGCAGTGTTCCAGACCAAGACCTCGTGCCATGACTAACAGAGCAGCGTTCCCAGACCAAGGCCTCATGCTATGACCAACAAAGTGGCATTCCAGACCAAGACCTCATGCCATGACCAACAAAGTGACATTCCAGACCAAGACCTTGTGCTGTGACTAACAAAGCAGTGTTCAAGACCATCTTCTGGCCAAGCTTCTGAAGTCTACCTTCTCCCCTTCTGAACCAGACCTAAGGCTCCTGCCTTGGTATGTGCTCAATCTGTCTGCTTTCCCTCCTCTGCTCTGGAACATCCACAGAACCACCACTGCCTCATTTTGGGAAAGAGTGTGCCAGGCCCCTGTCCTGTGGGTCCGTTCACTGTGCCCATGATTTCCTAGACAGAAGCATCCCCCCTGGCTGCCACTGCCTTCTATGTGAGTTCCCTGAGCAGTCCTGGAATTTTGTGTTGGTGTCCTCAGGACTTAAATGCTTAGTGCCCATATTCTTATGCCAACTCCCACTCCCACAGAAGAGGCAGGTTCCCCTCAAAGCGTGTCTACATTTCCTTTTAGGGTTCCAGGAATCCTTCCTTCCCAAAGGGTCAAGCCCCCATTGTGGTATGTTTTCTCCTATCAATTGTACTCAGTCATTTTGCAGTTGTGTCTAGCTCTTATGACCCCATTTGGGTTTTTCTTGGCAAATATGATGGAGTGGTTTGCCATATCCTTCTCCAACTCATTTTACAGATCACTCATTTTACAAACTGAGGCAAATAGGGTGAAGTGACTTGCCCGGGGTCACACAGCTAGTGTTTGAGGCCACATTTGAACTCATGAAAATGAATCTTCCTGGCTCCAGGCCGGGTAACCTGCACTATGGCACCACCAAGCTGATCCATAGAACATAGGGATTTCTCCAATTCTGGGGAACCTCTCCCTTTGACCATAATCTTTCCAGGACCATGCCAGTCACAGCGACACATCTGCTAAGTTAGCCAGAAATTCTAACATCCACATCATGCCCTAAACATTCTTGTTAATTGCAATTTAGTCAGAAATAGCCCCAGATTTGCAAGAGGCCAGAGAACTTGCTTTGTCCAATCCCTTTATTTTACAGATGAGGAAACTGAGGCTAAAAGGGGTGAAAGAGGGAGCCGACCTGCTGGGCTCGCTCAGCTTTAGAAGGCGTAGCCAAGACTGAGCAGAAACAGCTATGAGGAAGTAGACCTTGGCTCCTTGTAAGGGGTGGGAGGGTCATCATCGTCCACAAGAGGACCAAAGAGTTCCTTATCACAGGATGTCTCTGTGCTAGTCCTTTGCTGGGACCCCAAGGACACTTTGAAGAAGGATTATTTTAGTCGTCAATACAAAACTCTAAGCTAAGAGTTCTTAACCTAGGTCCATGGACTCTGAGAGTCTGTGGAGAGATTTCAGGGGAATCCAGAACACTGATGGAGAAAAGAAGTGCACTTACATTTTTGGTTTCCTTTTTACTCCTGGATATTTTGTTTTATATATTTAGAAATCTCATTCTAAGAAAGAGTCTCTAGTCTCCACCTGACTGCCAACAGGGTCCAGGACACACGAAAGATTAACCCTGTGGGAAGGCAGGAATAAAACCATAGCCCTGGAGGGGGGCAAGATCTGCCAGGTTTGCATCTGGGTCTTTTCTGCTAAATAAATGACCTTGTATTGATCTTGCATTAATGTAGGCATGTAAGCTGCTCATTGAGGAAGGCTGTTCCCTTTTCGTATTGTATAGCTAGGGTTCATTGATTGATGGATAGATGCTTGACTAGAGTATAGTTTCAGCTTCTTCAGTGGGATCTTCAGGGAAAGCACACAAGAGGGTGAGGAGTCAAAGAACTTTCCAGTCTGCTGATCACTCGGCATTCTCTGAGTATTTTAGAGTTTCCAGAGGACTGCATTTTCAAAATATTTTTTCAAAATACTTTGGAATTTCCAGAGCACTTGGGACATTTGAATTTTAGACTTCATAAACATTTATATTTTCAAAAGACTTAAGAATTTCTAGAGCACTTTGGATTTTTCAAAGTTTTTTATTTGTTTAATATATTTTAAAGAGTAATTTAGAATTTATAGAACCTTTTCCATTTTCAAAGTATTTCAGAGTTTAGAGAAAACTTTACATTTTCCAAATATCTGGGAGTTTACAGAGTACTTTACATTTTCAGATTACTAGAGTTTACAGAGAAAACCAACTTTCAACACAATTTATTTTTGCCAAGCTCTTAAGAGTTTACCAAACACGTTGCATGTTCAAACTGGTTTTTTGTGTTTTACAGAGAACTTTGGTTTCTTGAAGCACTCAAGTGTTTACATAACCCTTTGCATTCTCAGTGTCCTTTTGAGTTTACAAAATGCTTTTCAAAGTACATTGGAGTTTACAGAGCATTAAGTAGCGAAGTGACGCCATAGTACATACAGTATTGGGCCTAGAGTCAGGAAGACCTGAGTTCAAATCCAGCCTCAGACACTTATTGTGTGACCCTGGATAAGTTACTTAACCCCATATGCCTCAGTTTCCTCATCTGTAAAATGAGTTGGAGAAGGAAATGGTGAACCACTCCAGCATCTCTTCCAAGAAAACCCCAAATGGGGTCATGGAGAGTCAGACACCACTGAAATGATTCAAGCAGCACCAACAAGGCATCCTCCAAGCACTCTGGAGATTATACAGCACTATTTATTGAGTTCCGAAGCTCTTCAGTGGGTACAATATCAAGGTCTCAAATTTCCAAAGTGCTTTTTTTATGCAAAGCTATGGCAGCATCCCAAAAGACCACAAATTGAAAATTGGGAGCCCCTCATTTTACAGACAAGAAAACCATCATCTAAAGAGGAGGGAAAGCCCGGGGCACAGAGGTAGTAATGGAAGAGCCAAGCTCTGAGCTTTTCCTAAGAACACAGAGCAAGTTGAGTGGTAGAGCCTGGCATGGGATCCAATCTTCCTAACGGCAGTCCTGAGCATGTGGGCATCACCTGCAATCCGAGGTCACAGGATTTGGAATGAGAAGACCTGAGTTCAAATGGAGGAACTCAGCTCTTCTACCACCTCTTCTGTGTAACTGCAAGTCTCTCCCTGTCCCTAGACCTCAACTTCACCTACAAAAGGTGGTGGGTGGATTAAGCCATCTCCAAATTCCCATCCAACCCTCAATCAGGGAGGCAGGCAGCACCTGAACTTGGTTTTGAAGGATACTTATAAGGTATTGTTCAACTTCTTACAAATGTGTGGTCCCTGTAACATTCTCAAGCCTGGGGAGAAGGAGGGAGATGAATATATGTATATATATAATATATATATGTACACACACATACATGTATGTATACATATATATATACACATACAGAGAGATTTATAGGGACTGTGAAGCAGGCAGCTAAGTGGATTGAGAATTACACTGGAGGCAGGAAGAGCCGAGTTCAAATCCAGCCTCAGACACTGAGTAGCTGTGTGACTGGGCAAGTCATTTAGCTTCTAACTGGGCATATTTAGCATGGAGCAGAGAAGGCTCTGGGAGGAAGCAACTGTCTTGCAACACATGACAGACCATGACACAGAAAAGGGGATGGGACTTGTGTTCAGGGACTGTGGGAATCAGCTGCTAGTGTGTGGCTGGGTGTTGGCCCTGCCGTGGGCAGGCACTGTCTGAGTTCTCCGAGGGCTGAAGGCTGGAGGGGAAGCTCACCAAGGTTGCCAAGTGTGTGTTGGGTTGAGGAATATTTAGTTTCCTGATTTGCCTTCTTACCCCCCACTCCAACAATTCTCTTGTACAGTGTGTGTTCTACTCGTTGTTTATGTGTGTGCTGTCTGCCTCAATCGAATGACCGAAGCCATTTCATTTTTCCCTTTGTACCCCCCCAGTGCCTAGCACGGTTCCTGGCGTATAGTAAGTGCTTTCAGAAAACCATGGCAAGACCTATATTAACTCATGCAAAGTAAAGTGAGAACTCAGAGATGATTGTTCACAGTAGCAGCAGTATTGTATTGATGATCAGCTGTGAAAAGCTTAGGTACTCTGATCAATGCGATGATCCAAGATAGTTTCAAAGGATTCACAATGAAAAATGCTATATACCTCTAGGGACATAATAGATGTACTCTAAGTATAAATTGAAGTATCATTTTTTCACTTTATTTTTCTTGCTTTTATTTTTTTGTGATATGGCTAACATGAAAATGTTTTACATGATTTCACATGTATATTTAATATATTGATTTTTCAATGGGTGAGAGAGGGGCAGGATTAAAAAAAAAAAGCATCCTGTTCTGCTTGGACAGTTATTAGCCACTGGAAGTTTTTCCTGCCATCAGACTGACATTGGCCTCTTTGTGGCTTCCCCCTTGCTCCTGGTTCTGCTGTCAAACAAAATCAATCTCAGGCTTCTTCTAGGTCACAGTCCTTCAAGTTCTTGAAAACAGTTGTGCCCCCTTCTCCCCTTCTCCCCGCCACGCCTTCTCTGCCCCAAGCTAAACATGCCTGGTTAGACAAAGGTTAAGTGCCTTGTTCACAGTCATACATATTGAGGTTAGTTGTGGACCTAACTTCCTGACTCCAAGGGTAGCTCTCTGTCCACTCACTATCTACCTGTCTGCTTGACAATCTCTATAAAACATCCCTCTTGCTCTCTGCCTCTCTGTCATCTCTCTGTCTCTGTCTCTTTTGCAGCCCAGGTAGGTTGAAATATAATCAATTTTTTTTTTTAACTAGGGCCAAAGAAAGATCCCTAAGTAAAATGAACTGGTTCTTAGTAGATGTGGGGAGTTTTAGCCTTGATAGCAATTTCCGGAAGAAGGGTATAGACAGCAAGAAAATCAAATTGATATTGTCTCCATTTTCTAGATTGAGTTTATTCTGTATCACTGCCAATATTTTGTATACTTCCCAAGTTAGGTTTCTTTGTCTCTGAGTTAAGCTCAGAAGTTCAACTTTACTCTCTGAGTTAATTAAGTTTAGAAGTTCCATTTTCTTGCTAATCACTATTCTGTTCTTGTGTCAAGGAAATCTGTTATCCTTGAAGGATGCAGGTAGATGCCAGGGAATTTGCTCTGTTAATCTCCACAACGCTGATTGTGCTTCAAGAAAGTCTGGTATTTTATCATTGTTGTACTAACTAGTCATGTAGGTGGACATCACCAATGAGTTTTCCATAATGAAAAATGGAAGGAGGGATTGTTGCTAGTTCTACATTTCAAATTTTCAGCCAGTCATATTGTTTTCTCATCTGTGATGCTACAGTCTTTGTAACCAGTCATATTGCTTCCCTCATCTATATAATGCTGCTCTTTGGCTTTTGGCTGCTTCTCTTTTTGTCTATAAAAATGATCTGTCTGCCCTCTTTTTGTGTCTTTTGGCTTGCTGAGGGACTAAAGACCGCTTTGATTAGTAAGTGCTGGCCTCATGAATAAATTGCACGTGCTTGGAACTTTGTGCCTCAGTTTGCCCTCATTTCAATCATGACAGTAGTCAGAAAATTGATAGAATAAGAAAATATAATTTAAGACACAGTATTAAGTCTCCACCCCCTTCTCCAGACAGTAACGAGAAACAGCTTGGCATTGTGCAAAGAGCCACAGACTTGGAGCTGAGAATGCAGAGATGCGTAGATTCCAGCCCGAAAACTGAGAAACTTGGACAGCTCCCTTGACTTGGGCTTTTTCTGATCTCCAGTTACTCATTTCTAGATAGTGTCCTAAGGCTTACAAAGTACTTTGCTCACATGAGGATTCTCCAGATGCAGATTCTGAGGCTCAAGGACAAAGGGTGACTTATTTGAGGTCACACAGGTAAGCCACAGAGTCAGGACTCAAATCCAGGGCTCTGACTCCTAATTCAGCCTCCTGTGAAACATTACCTCCTGTCTACCCCACTCCCATCTTTCTTCTTTCCTTACTTCTCAGCCCCTAGCCCCACTTTGGTCACAAGGCCTTGGTTAGGGGGCAGCATCTCAGGTTGAAAGCATCTCCAGATCACACTCATGAATTGAACACACATAGCCCAGAGCATTGCCCAATGCTGTACTCACTTCCTGCTATACCTGGCTCAGTCCCAACAGAGGTTCTATGCATTCCCCTCAATCTATACTTTAATGCACCAAAATCCAGAAAATCTTTTTTGAAAAAGGACAGATAGGAGACCTCTTCCCAAATGCCACCCACCTGCAGTTTGCTTGATTTGGTTGCCCAGTTAAACCAAGAGTTCTTTTTGCACTCTCAAATTAATTGATCTCTTGAAGCAAAAGTATATCCAATGTGTGTCCCAGCCAGTTTCTGGGGCTCGCACCAGGTTGATGTGTTGAGTTGAAATCCCAGTTTTGTGATGTCTTCTTTCTCTCCCAAATTTTCCCTCCCTGTGTCCCGCATGTCCCTTGCTTCCCTCCTACTTGGAATTCCTAGGTTTCTCTGGAGGGCATGGCTCACACCTTGGTCTTGGACAAAATCTTTGTGAGGAACTCGAGGGAGGGGGGTCAGAGCTGTGATCAAAAGGCTGATAATTCTTCCCTTTGTTAAAGGGGGTGAGCCTCTGCCTAAAAAAAAAACAAAAACAAAATAAAGGGGGGGAGGAAACATCAGCAAAAAAACAACTGGTTGGCCTACAAATAATCATTATAATATCAATTATGTCATAACTTTAGAGCTGAACAGGAGCTTAGAGAAGTCCCTTTTTCATGGATGTTGAAACTGAGACCAAAGAAAGATTAGCAATGGTTCCCAAGTCAAACACCGTAACAAGAGGCTGAGCCAGGATTTGAACTCAGGAACTTTGACTCCAATGCTAGGACTCCATCCACTGTACCAATGTGTCTGTCCTTCCACAGTATTTTATAGAAGAATATCGAGGATAATTATCCTCTTTGGACAAAGGAGGAAAACAGAGGTGACAAAGTCTGGATAGAATGCTAGAGTCAAAGAGTGACAAGATCTGACTGAGTCTTGGCTCCAAGGCTTTCTTCTTGGAGCCTGTTTCTTCCTGTCAAATTTAATTCAACAAATATTTATTAAGGGTCCATAAGAGCGGTTGGGGGCATCATAGTGCACAAAGCGCTGGGCCTGGAATCAGGAAGACTCATCTTGGTGAGTTCTGGCCTCAGACACTTTCTCAGACCTTTTGTAAGTCACAACCTTGTTTGCCTCAGTTCATCATCTGTAAAATGGGGACATATTAGAGAAGGAAACTGCCCCAGAATGCTTGCTAAGAAAATGTCACCAAGTCCATGGGGTCATGTAGAGCCTGCCATGGCTGAACAACAACAGTAATTACATTTTACAATTACATTGGTTCAGTTCAACTAGGGCAACAGGAAGGCAGCAGCTGCTACCAGTAATTCTAATGAGGGCACCAGGCTCTCTCCTACTCTCTGGTTTCTTGCATGCAGCAGATGAAAGGCGGAAGAACTCGTAGCTTGAGACTGGTGTTTTTTAGCCAGTACTTTAGGGCCAACTCTGTTGCCAAGGGAAAAAGCAAGAGAGCAAAATGAAACTTCTCTGTAACAGAGTGTGAGACTATGGGGAGTCTGGTTAACTGAGTATCTGTGTGTGTGTGTGTGTGTGTGTGTGTGTGTGTGTGTGTGCGTGTGTCTGTGTCTGTGTCTGTGTCTATGATCTGTTCTATTCTGTGTGTGTTCCTGGGGAAGTCTTCTGAATTAAGCTGCACTATAATCTGAAGCATTATGCAGAAGGACCCTCAAAGCTGAATATCTGACAACATCTGAGCCCTTCCTTACTCTCCCATCTGTAGGATCCTTGCAGTCAGAGGTCAAGGGACCCTGACACTATGAGTGCTCTAGATCCTTACCTTTAAAACCAAGAACAATTTTAGGCAGAGAGTTCAAAAGAAAGAAAAGCTAAGGTGAGAACTAGAAAGACACAGAGGCAACTAAGCCACCTGATTAGATGCCACAAAGGTCAGGTACATCATAAAGCTTGCTAGACTGACTCATAGACTTTCATTTAGACCTACTGACTTTTAGTTTCTGTACAGTTTTTAACAACCTCAATGTTCTGTTTTCTAAGTTTGTTGGGAAAAGCAATGAGATGCTGTCCAGTGCCCACAAAAATGTCCAGATCTCTCACTTAACAATGTGTATCATAATGGTGTGGGGAAACTGAGGAAGATTCTCCCCAGCTTGTTGCATGGCCACCATATGACCTAATATAAGGAATGTAATTTAAAGCTGATATGCTTAACTGGGAGTGCCAAGGGAAGCAGCAGAATTAATGAAGCATGTAGCCAGGGCGAAGAGAGCCTTTTCTTAAGTCATAAAACTCTTTGAGGGAGAAGGTGTCTGTGTTCAAGGACCTGGCCAGTCCTTGGGTACATACATCAAAAGATAACAGCTGGAACTTTTGGCCAGAGTTCCTTCTTTGTTCCAACAGTCCTCTTTTCCCTGAAGTTACATGTATAAAGAGACTGAGTGGGAAAAGGATTTTTGGAGGTCTTTTGCTGCAGAAATAGAGACTCCTGCTTCTGCTCTCCAGCCAGGACCTTTGCCGACTGCTCTGCCCTCCCTGATTGTCAGAGTTGGAGCTCAGACTTGACTGGTAACGTAGACTTTCTCTTTTTCTATTCTGTCTTAACTATAATCTACTGTTTATATGTATACACTCTCTAACTTACACTATTTGTGTAATAAAACAACTGCCTATAAGCTTGTTTTAGTGCATGTCATTGTATCTTAAGATCTGATCCTAAAGTGAAAGTACTACGCAGTCTATATAATCCTTCTCGATTATAATTGGATAGAGCGATGACCTTGAAGTCAGGAGACCTGGGTCCTACGGTCACTTTGCTTCAGTTATTCAAGCTCTCTGGGCCTCAGTGCCTCAGATATAACATAAGGAGGTTAGACAGGATGACCTTTTGACTTAAAGCACTGATGGTCTATGTTCTTGAAAGGTCCCTTGCTAGTCTAACATTCTGTGACCAGTCATTAATTCTGAAAGCTGATCTTGGGAACCCAAACCTCGCAATCCACCCATCCATCTTCAGTCTACCTGCCCCATTACCGGGACCCCTAATTCCCAGGGGCTCTGGGTTTCACTTACTGCAGGATGGATTCTTTCATGGGGTTTTCACATGGATAGCGGTCATGTTTGGACAGGTAGAGCGACCGATACCGTTGCTGTCTATCCCTTGCCTCATATTTTGTGTTGTAGCGTCCAACACCCACTGGGTTCTGAAGGAAGCAAGACAAAAACAGGCATCTGCCAAGTTAATGGATATCTAGACTCACCAATGGAGAGCTCCACAGAACAACAGATTCTGAGATTTTGAGAGAACTCGGAGGGGAGAACATCTCTTCTGGCCACTGTTGGCCCCAGAGGCGGAACTGGATATTCCACAGTAGGGCAGGAGAGGATGGGATTGCAAGAGGCAGGTGTGCCAATGACCTTCCTAACTCAGTCCTCCCATGGGCATTATTTCATTTGGGAGCATCAAGCTTAAGTGTAACTCCCTAAAATCCCACCTTCTACAGGAAGCCTTCCCAACCCCTCTTCTTTTGAGGGCCTTCCTGCTCTTAATTATTTTTTATTTATCCTGTCTATAGCTTGCTTTGTCTATGTTTGCATGTTGTCTCCCCCTGTAGATTGTAAATTTCTTGAGAAGAGTTTGTCTGTTGCCTCTTTTTACATCTCTAGAATTTAGCACAGTGCTGGGAATACAGTCGGTACTCAATTAATGTTTATTAATGGACTTATTCTCTGCAGTTTTCATGCATTGTTTCTAGTTCTGCCCTCCAAGGCCAAATAGGACAAGTCCAAACCCTCTTCTATATAACAGGTAATCAATAATCAATAAACATTTACTGGACCACTAACAACCATTCCAACTTCTTTATTTTTCCAAGGGACTCAATACATCAACCATCCCACATCCTTATTTCCTGACCACTGTGGATCAGCTAATTGCAGGGTCCCTTGGCAATGGTTTCAGAAAGACTCCCTTACTCAACCACTTTTCTCTCTGTTATTAACTTAAGGTGATGAGGTGGTCTCCCTCATAGAAATAAGGGAATGTTGTTTGGTTTCCCTTGTAGAAATAAGAGAGTGGGATAGTTGGGTTTTTTATTCAGCTTAAAAGGGGATGGGATGACTTTAACCACAGGTCCAGAAGCTCCTGGAAAGAAGTGGGATAGCATTCTGCTGCCTCATCCCTTCTCATTTCGAGTACTGGTCATAGCAACTTTCCCTTCTCCCTATTCACCCTCCCCAAAGTGATCCCTACTTACTGTGTTTCCAACAAAATTCTGGTAGGATTTCAGGTCCACCCTCTTAGAAGAAGAGCCAAATGGATACTGGTTTCTTAATTCATACCCTGGTATAGGTTTAGGGTTGTAGGAGCCTGGGCCCAGGTTATCCTAGGAAGGAGAAATGATTGGGGAAGCCAGGCAGAAGGTCCTGGCAGGACTCTAACCCTCCCTCTTCCTCCTTTTTCCCTCCTCCCTCTGGGTAAGTGTCCTCACCCACCCACCTCCTCCATTGGAGGGCAACAGAAGTCCACCTCAGTGACCTAGGGGCACAGGAGAAGAGCTAGACATACACAAGGTAATCTGATGATGGTGAGAAGCACAACTCCTGCTTACGGACTATCCTAGGTATGTAACATACCATTCTATAGAGAGGTTTGCTCACAACAGCCCCATGAGACAGACAGTACAAATATGATGATGATCATTTTATGGATGAGGAAACTAAGGCTCAAAGACAGTTAGTTGTCTCTACTTCATAGATGAGAAACTAGGGGCTCAGTTTTCTGGGGCACCTGATTCAGTGACATGGGCCCACCCTCAAAGGTCCTCCAGACTTTCTTGTAATGTTTTCTTCCCAATGCACAGGCTACCAGGAGCTCACAACTAAGACCATTGGTTAGCAGTCAGTGCTTGGTCATCATAGCTAAGATAATGCCCACCTCTCTCACTGAGAAGGCCTGGGGACCCAGAGCACACCTGTCTCCAGTTTCAAAGCACCAGTGCAGTGTATCTCAAGGGAGACTGGCATAGGGGCTGGGCTTGTGATTTCACTGATAATAGGAAACGTCCAAATTTGGGAACTCCTTTTACCAACGTGGAGTTGGCACATTTTCTGTAAGGTATACTCCCAGAGAGCTGCTGCCTGGAGCAGCAGGAGCTGAAGTGACTTCCAGGGTCACAGACAGGATATGTCAAAGAATCCAGGCCTTCCTGACTCCAAAGACAGCCTCCTACCCACTGCACCCAGGCAGGGGAGCTGGGTCCTCGACATTCCTGAGGGCAGCCCCAACCTAATTAAAATATAATTGGGAAATAGTCAACAAAACAAATTAAAATACAATAAAACACGGCAATGTTACATTTTAAAAGCCAAGTCAATGTGTGGCCCGCAGGGATCCCACAGAATTAGTGACCCCCATTTTAATTTGGGTTAGACACCATGGCACTAAAACCAGGCCCCTCCCCAGATCATAGACTTAAAGTCGGAAGTGACCTAAGAGGCTCTCTTGTCCTCCATCCCCTCTTATTTTATAAAGGAGGAAACTGAGGTAATGCCCATTCTTTCCTCCTTCCCCACAGCCTAGTCACAAGATCCAGAACTTGAGGGCGTCCTAAGCTTCCAGCTTCCCCACAAGCTGCACCCTTACTCTCGATAGAATCAGCTCTCAGGAGCTTTTCCTGCCAATTGAACCTACTCCCTTATCTCCCTCTTCCCCCCAAACCTGCTCCTCCCTCAGTTATAAATCCCCAGGGGCCAGATGGATATGAATGTCAGACAGGAGGCCCTCTTATGTGCTGGGGAAGTGGAGGAGGGGAGATGAGAACTGGGCATCACTGCCTAGACAAAGAAAAGGGAGCTGGACCCTCTGAGGAAGAAACACATGCTTGTATTCAGTAGAATTAAGGTGGGACCATGAATCCATCAACAAGCATTTAGTAAATACTGACTGTGTGTCAGATAATAACAAGACCAAGCATTTATTGTGTCTTTAAGGTTTGCAAACCACTTGACATACATTATCTCATTGGATCAAGGAAGGATCAGATTAAGGAGAAATATGTAGCAGTAGTTGGTGATTCTTTGCTGAGGTCCACCGGATAGAACAGTAGAGAGAGCTCTGCCATCTTGGCCCTTACCCAAGAGGTAAGGCTTGGGAGCCACCCAAGCAATACTGGCCACTGCTCATTTCTGGCAGGATTTACCTGGGCCCAAATGGTGCTGTCAGAGGAAGCCTACGCAGCATGGCTAGGAAGGGAAGGGATAGAGGGGGAAATCCAGGTGATGGAAAAACAAACTCTATCAATAAAACCTATTTTTCTAAGTAAAAGAAATTATCAAAACAATTACTGCCAGGAAGGAGGAGAAGGCTTTGACTCGGACTTTGGTCTTGTTATTTTTTGTTGTCATTATTGTTGTGGGGTTTTTTACTCTTGTTTTTGGCTTTGCCTTGTTAGGTAACAAGATGGGCTCTGCAAAGAATTACGTGGCATAGCCTGAGAAACTGGGAAATTACCCCACAGTATGGTGTAGCAGAGAGAGTGCTGGACTGGATTCAGAAATCCTAGCTCTCACATTTTCTAGTGGAGTGATCATGGGTGAGAAACTTTTCTGACTCAGCATCTTATCTAAAAAGTTGTGAGTAGTAATAATGCAAGTAGAATTCAGCCCCCAAAGCTCCTGTGAAGATCGAATAAGATGATAACAGACGTAAAGAGATTTGCAAATTTTTTAAGTGATAGATACACAAAGAGAGAGAGGAGAGGAGAGGGAAGAAAAAGAACACAGGGGAGAAAGTGAGAGGGAGAAAAAGAGAAGAAAGGAGAAAAAGGAAAGGAAGGAGAGAGAGAAAGAGAGACGGAGAAAGGAGAGGGAGAGAGACAGACAGACCCAGACCCAGGTAGAGAAGTGGGCTTTGGCAGCAGTTATAGTAAAGACCACAGAGTTTAGCATTTAGGGATGAATCCAGATGAATTAGGTAAAAGAGGGCACTGCCAGCTGGTGGACTGGGGGAGCTCCTCCTAGCTGGGGGCTGCCATGTCTCCTCCCCACTTTTCTTCTGTTCCCTGGCTCATCTTCTCAGAGCAAGGCTGCCTGCCTTTCAAATGAATAGTGAGCTCTTCTGCTAAATGGGAAAAGGTCACAGAGGACCTCAGGGCCCTCCTTCCAGTCCTTGGGTCAATGTGAATTTTAATCAGGCACTATATGGTATAAACAATAATTCTTTGGCTGATGTAACGTCTAATGGAGGTGGAAGAAGGGATCAGAAGGGCAGGGCTGGAAGTTTGGATCTCCGATTTTGCCAGCTTGGGGCATATCTTGTGTGGAAAAGGGTCCAGAGAAGGAGAACACCAACTCCTCCATAATGTACAAGCTTACCAAGGAACCCCGGGCATCCCGGCCATCGGGAAAATCAAAGGACTTGCTAAGAGTCAGAAGGTATCAGAAGCTGGCCTTGAACCCGGGTCTGCCTGAATCCAAAGCCAGCCTGCCATCCATTAGGCCATGCTGTCCCTCAGTAGCATATTTGCTTGTATAAATCAGAGAACAAAAATGTACAAACCAGCATAGATGAGATTGCCAGGCAGCTAGGTGGTATGGTTGGGAAAACCCGAATTGAAATCCAGCCTTAGGCACTAACTAGCTGGTTAGCTTGACCCTGGTCCAGTCATTTCATCTTTGTATGCCTCAGTTTCCTCAACTGTAAAATGGAGACAATGGTAACAGCTGCCTCTCAGGGTTGTTGTGAGGATCAAATGCGACCGTATTTGTAAAGTGCTTAGCCCAGTAACTGGCACAGAGTAGGCATTTATTGTTATTGCAATTAAATCTTTGGAAACCAACTGATAAGTGCATCTTTGTATATAAAAATACACTGTGTATGTCTCTTCAAAAAAGTTATAGTGTCCAAACATTTCAGAAAATAGGTCTTAGTATCAAGACAGCAGAATTTTTGAACCAGAAGGGGTTTTACAGGCCATCCACAACTTACAAATGAAGAAACTTGGAAGTTAAGTGACTGCCCAAGGTCACAAAGGTTGGTAAGCCAGGACTTGAGCCCAGGTCCTTTGACTTTGGATTCAGTGCTCCTTTGATCACACTACGCTGCCTTCATCGAAAAGCTGCCGTTTTTCATTTCAGAGGAAGAAAGTGAAAATCAGAGATGAGGTGCGCTGTTCCAGGTCACACAGCACATCTATGGCAGATTTGGGATAAAGTGCCTATTTCTTTCCCAGTCCTCACTGTCCCTCCTAAGTCACTGGAGGGACCCTGAAGCATGGACTTAAGTGACCACCTGACTCAGGGGAGGAAGGAGAAAAGGGCAGCAGAGACCACTGACCTGTTTGACGGGCCACTGGCTAAGAGTAGAACAGTATATCCTCTCGGTGGGCACGGCTGGACTCCGGGACAGTTTTCCAAAGACTCCATGATTCTTCCTAGAACTCGAATTCAGCTCGTCCACAAAGCTCTTGAATGAGAACAACTCGAATGGCTTTTTTTTCTAGGGTCCAAGAACAATGACGAGAAATTACAATAAAGAAATAAAGCACATCCTTCTCTACGGTGGGAATGTTATGGGAACCATAAATGGAGGTGACAAACGTAACTGGATAGAATTCCAACCTCCCGACGCTGGGGCTGTACTGGGCTCCCTTCCCTCCTCTTTCTACATGTTCCTTCTTGGTGATTTCATCATCTTGCACAGGTTCAACTATTATCTCCAGGAATATGACCCTGGACCACAGTGCTCTTCCCCAAATGTCAAAGGTCTGACCATGACCTGCTCAGTCAGCTCGAGTGACTTTCTATCACCTCCAAGATCAAATATAAAATCCTGTTTGGAATTTAAAGCCCTTCGTTACCTTCCCAGTTTTCTTACACCTTAATGTCCTCTATATAATCTGTCATCCAGAACATGCCTCCTGGCTATGCCCCATACATGGCACTTGGTCTCCCATTTGATTGCACTTCTTATTTATTTGTTTGCTTGGGTTTGGGTTTGTTTTTTTTTGGTTACATTTAGAGTTCTGAGTTGTCTCCCTCTCTCGCTGCCAACATTTGACACAGAAATATATGTGAAACCATGCATTATATACTTCTCCATATCAATTCTTTCTCTGGAAGTGGATAGCATCTTCTTTTACAGGAACTTGATAGTTGATTTGAAATAGCTCAGTCATTCACAGTTACCCTTAAAACAACAGTGCTGTTACTCTATACAATATTGTCTTCGTTCTGCTTATGTCACTCTTCGTTATTTCATGCAAGTCTTTCCATGTTTCTCTAAAACCAACCTGCTTATCATTTCTTACAGCACAGTAATATTCTAACACAATCATATACCACAATTTGTTTAGCCATTCCCCAATTGATGGGCATCTCAACAATTTTCACTTCTTTGCCATCACAAACAGAGATGCTGTAAATATTTTAAAACATAAAGGTTCTTTTCCTTTTTCCCTGATTATGTTGTAAAACATATCTAATAGTGGTATTTCTGGGTCAAAGAGCATACACAGGTTTATGATAATTTGGGCATAATTCCAGATTGCTCTCCAAAATGGTTGGATCAATTCACAGCTCCACTCATTAGTGTCCCAATTTTTCCACCTCCCCTCCAATATTTGTTATTTTCTCCTTCTATCATTTTAGCCAGTCTGATAGGTGTGAGATGGTATATCAAAACGCGGTTTTAATCTGTATTCCTCTAACCAATAATGATTGAGTATTTTTTTATATGACTATATTATAGCTCTGATTTCATCTTCCAAAACTTGCCTGTTCATATTCGCTGATCATTTATCAATTTGGAGACTCATATTCTTATAAATTTGTCTCAGTTCTCTATTCATTTGAGATCTGAGACCTTTATCTGAGAAACTGTCTATAACGCCCCCCCTCCAATTTTGTGCTACATTGGTTTTATTTGTATAAAACCTTTTAAATTCAATGTAATGAAAATCATCCATTTTACATCCCACAATGCTCTCTATCTCTTATTCATAAGTTCTTCTCCTATCCATAAATCTGATAGGTAATATGTTCCATGTTCCTCTAATTTTCTTATGATATCTCCATTTTGACCTTATTTGGGTAGGTGTAAGACTGATGTATGCCTAGCTTCTGCCAGACTGTTTTCCAGTTTTTCCAGCAATTTTTACCAAATAGTGAGTTCTTTTTCCAAAAGCTTAGATCTTTACATTTATCAAACACAAGATTACTACAATTATTTACTGCTATGTATTGTATATCTCCTCTATTCACTGATCCACCATTCTGTTTCTCAGCTAGTACCAGATAGTTTGATAATTACTGCTGTATAATACAATTTAAGATATGGTACTGCTAGACCTTCTTCCTCTACATTTTTTTTTCATTAATTGCTTTGATATTCTTGACCTTTTGTCCTTCCAAATGAATTTTGTTATTATTTTTCCTGTCTCAAAATAATTTTTTATTAGATTAATTGGGATGACACTAAATAAATAGATTAGTCTAGGGAGAATTGTCATTTTTATTATATTGGCTTAGCCCACCCAAGAAGAATTGATATTTCTCCAATCATTTAAATCTGACTTAATTTGTATAAAAATGTTTTATAATTCATATAGTGCCTGGATTTGTCTTAGCAGGTATAATCCTAGGCATTTTATATTGTCTATACTTATTTTAAATGAAATCTATCACTATCTCTTATTGAAGGTCTTTATTGATGACATATAGAAATGCTGCTGACTGATGTGGGTTTATTTTACATCCTGTTATGTTGTTAAAATTATTGTTTTGAAAAATTCTTTAGTTGAATCTCTAAGATTTTCAAAGTATATCATCTTATCATTTACAAAAGGAGATAGTTTTGTTTCCTCATTGATCATTGTGATTCTTCCCATTTCTTTTTCCTCTCTTATCGCTAGAATTTATAGTATAATATTGAATAATATTGGTGATAATGGGCATCCTTGGTTCACTCCTGGTCTTAGTAATCTTAATAGCTTGTGATGATCTTTTAGGTGGATGCCTCTTATCATTTTAAGGAAAAATCCATTTATATCAAGACTTTCAATTTTTTTAAAAATAAGAATGAATGTTCTATTGTGTCAAAAGCTTTTTCTGCATCTATCGATATCCTCATCTGATGTTTGTTGTGTGATATGGTAAATTATGCTAATAGTTTTTCTAATATTGAACCAGCCCTGCATTTCTGGTATAAATGCCACCTGGTCATAGTGTATAATCTTTATCATATATTGCTGTAATCTCCTTGCTAGTATTTTATTCAAAATTTTTGCATCGATATTTATTAAGGAAATTGGTCTACAGTTTTCTCTGTTTTTCTTCTTCCTGGTTTAGGTATCAGCACCATATTTGTTTCATAAAAGGAGTTTAGTAGGACTCCTTCTTTACCTATTTATTCCAAATTTATTTAATATTGACTTAGTTGATCTTTAAATGTTTTGTAGAATTTACTTGTAAATCTATCTTGTCCTAATGCTTTTTTTAGGAAGCTCATTTATGACTTATTCGCTTTCTTTTTCTAAAATAGGTTTATTTAGATATTCTATTTCCTCTTCTGTTAATCTAGGGAGTTTATATTTTTGTAAATATTCTTCCATTTCATTTAAATTATTAAATTCATGGGCATATAATTGGGGAAAAATCCTAATAATTATCTTCATTTCACCTTCACTAGTGGTATATTTACTCTTCTCATTCTGAATACTAGCAATTTTTTCCTTCTCTTCTTATAGATTATTTTGTTAGTTTTGTTTTTTCATAAAACCGGCTCCTAGTTTTATTTATTAATTCAATGGTTTTCTTACATTCAGTTTTATTATTCTTACCTTTAGTTTTCAGGATTTTCAGTTTGTCCTTTTTCTTTAATTACAAACCCAATTATCACTGTGTTCTTTCTCTATTTTATTGATGTGAGCATTTAGAGATACTAATTTTCCTCTGATTACTGCTTTTGCTACATCTCCTAAGTTTTGGTATGTTGCCTTATTATTCTTTTCAATAAAATTATTTTTTGTTTCTATGATTTCTTCTTTAACTCACTCATTCTTCAAGATTAGGTTATTTAGTCTCCAATTAATTTTTAATCTATGTTTCCATGATCCTTCATTAAATTTAATTTTTATTGCTTTATGATCTGAAAAGGATGCATTTCATAGTTCTGCTTTTCTGCATTTGACTATAAGGTTTTATCCCCTAATATGTGATTAATTTTTGTAAAGGTGCCATATACCACTGAGAAAAAGGTATCATCCTTTCTATTTCCATTCAGTTCTCTCCAGATATCTATCACATCTAGCTTGTCTCAAATTCTGTTCATTTCTTTGACTTCTATCTTATTTATTTATTTTTTGGTTAGATGTATCTAGTTCTGAAAGGGAAAGGATAAAATCCCTTACTATTATAGTTTTGCTATTTACATCTATAATTCATTTAGCTTTTCCTTCATAAATTTGGATGCTATAGAATTTGGTGCATGTATGTTTAGTATTGATATTACTGTATCTGTGGTACATTTTTTTAAAAAGGTAATCTCCCTGCTTATCTCATTTAATTAAATCCATTTTAGCTTTAACTCTGTCTGAAATCATGATTGCTATTCCTGTTTTTAAAAAAATATCAGCTGAAGCATAAAAAATTTTACTTCAGCCCTTTATTTTTACTCTATATATATCTCTCATTTTTAAAATGTGTTTCTTGTAAACAACATATTGTCAAGCTGTGGGTTTTGATCCATTCTGCTCTATAGGTGAGCTCATCCTATTCACACTCAAATAATAATTACTAGTAGTGTATTTCCCTCTACTCCATTTTCCCCACTGTTTCTCTCTCTCTCTCTCTCTCTCTCTCTCTCTCTCTCTCTCTCTCTCTCTCTCTCTCTCTCTCTCTCTCTCTCTTACTCCTCCTCCTCTTCCTCCTCCTTCCCTTCTTTCTTTGAAGCATAATTTACATCTCATCACTGCCTCCCTAATCTGCATGCCCTTCTGTGAATCTCTCCCTCAGCCTATCCCCTTGTCCTCCTATTTCTCTGTAAGTTAAGAAGACTTTTATTCTAAACTAGATGTATTTATTCCCTCTTTCATTCAGGTCTGATGAGAATAAGGTTCTCATGCCTCTCACCCTCCACCCCATCCTCCCCTCCACTGTAAAAGTTCTTCCATTCACACCTCTTTTGTATGAGATAAACTGCTCCATTTTATCTCTTCCTACCCAATTGTATTTTTTAGGATCATTTCATCATAATCAACTCAAACCCATCTATGTATACTCTTTCTAACTACCCTAACAATGATAACATTCTCAAGAGTTATAAATATCCGTTCCCCATTTAAGAGAGTAATCAGTACGACTTTATTAAATCCCTTATGATTAGTCTTTTATATTTACCTTCTTATGTTTCTTCTGATTCTTATATTTGAAAGTCAGATGTTTCTGTTAGTTCCACTCTTTTCCTCAAAAATATTTGAAAGTCCTTTAATTCATTAAATATTTATTTTTTCCTTTGGAGAATTACACTCCGCTTTGTTGGGTAGGTTATTTTTGGTTCCAAATCCAGCTCCTTTGCTCTTCAGAATACCATATTCCATGCCCTTCAATCTTGTGATGTACAAACTGCTAAATCTTGTGTTATCCTAACTGTAACCCCACAGTATTTGAATTATTTATTTCAAGTTGCTCATATTATTTTTTTCCCTTGACTTGGGAGCTTTGAAACATAACTATAATATTCCTGTGAGTTTTCATTTTGGGATCTCTTTCAGGCAGTGATAGGTAGATTCTTTCCATTACTATTTTACCCTCTAGTTCTAAAACTTGAGGGCAATTTCCTTAATAATTTCTTGAAGTATAATGTCTAGACTCTTCTTTTGATCATGGCTTTCAATTAGTCCAACAATTCTCATATTATCTCTCCTCGATCTGTTTTCCAGGTCAGTTGTTTTTCCAATGAGATATTTCTTGTTCTCTTCCATTTTTTCATTCTTTTGATTTTGTTTTATTATTTCTTGATGTCTTATGAAGTCATTAGCTTTCTCTTGACCAATTCTAATTGTTAGGGAGTTCTTTTCCTCAGTAAGTTTTTGGATCTCTTCTTTCAATTGGTTGACTTTCTTTTCATAGTTTTCTTTATTTTCTTGCATTACTCACTCCTTGTCCCAATCTTTCCTCTACTTCTCTTATTTTAAGCTCTTCCAAGAACTCTTTTGGGGCTTGTGACCCTTTTAATTTGACTTTGAAGCTTTGTAAGTAGCTGTTTTGGCTTCGTTGTCTTCTTCTGAGTTGGAACCCCGATATTCTCTATCATTATATGGACCGTCTATGGTCAGGTTCTTTTTCTGTTGCTTACTTATTTTTAACTGCCTTTTCTTGGTTGTTAATTTTATGTTAGGGATGAGACTCTTCAGGGTGTGGGAGATAATGTTTCAGGCTTCAGGTTTTTTGTGTTGTTTTTTTCAGAACTCTATTTGGGGTGTCTGACTTTTTGATTCTTCCAATGTGCTGGGACCCAAGTGGTCTAGGCACTACTCCTCCAACTTATGCCTTGGTTTTATGAGTGACCTCAAGTGCTCCTCTATACCTGATCCATGACCAGGGCCCCCCCTCGTTGCTGCCACCACACATGTTCTCTCTTGCCCTATCAGACTCCATTTTCTGGAGGCCACAAGCATCACTATGTCCCTCTGCCCTGGAACCAATATCAGGGACTCAGCTCTCCTGAGTGACTACAGCTAGTCCTCTCCATCCTGGAACCAGGAGCAGGGTCCCACCCCTTGACAATCCTTACCTGGTGTGTGATTGTTCCTCCTCACCTGTCAACAGATCTGAGCCCTACATCAAGTGCCAGTGGAGGCTTCCTTCCCAGTCTTCCCCTGAGCAGCCCCCCAACCCCTCAACCATCAATGGGATGAAAGTTTCAGAAGCTGAGGCTGCCGCGGACACAGCTGCCTCCAAGGCTTACTGCTTTTTTACACTGTGATATCTCTACTTACTCCTGACCAAACCACCACCCTGTAGTTCAGATCTTTCCTAAGTTATCTAAGACTGTACAACTTTTACCCCAACTTTTTATTTCTGCCCCTCTAAGATTCAAATTGAAACTAAGTTATTTGGAGGGAAATTTGGGAGAACCTAGTAATTTCCCACCTTATTCTACCATCTTCCCATAATCCCCTTCCTCCTAGCATTTTCATGGGTTGTTCTCCATGCCTGGAATACTCTTCCTCCTCATCTTTACCTCCTGGCTTCCCTGGCCTACAGCAGTAGCTGCTTTGTAAACAGAAGAAAAGGATGAGGAAGGAGAGCAAGGAAGGAAAACCAGAGAAAATACAGAGTAGGGGGAGTAGGTGCTGTTTCTGCAGAACAGCCAGGAGGCCAGTATCACTGGATCATAGATTATACAGAGGGGAATTAAAGTATAAGAAGACAGAAAGATAGGAAGGGCTTTAAAAGTCACACAGAGGATTTTCTATTTGATCCTGGAGGCAATAAGAGACATTGCAATTTATTGAGTAGGGAGGTTTATTGACAAGATGCATAAAAAAGCTTTGACAAAGGACAACCCTCATTTATGATCAAAACCTTACAGATACAGGCATAGATGGTCTTTTCTGATAAAATTGTAAGTATCTCTTTAAAACCCAAAGCTAGGATTACATGTAATTTGGAAAAACATCATCCCAATAAAAATAAAGTAAAGCAATGAGGTCCCCTTTCCCCACTGCTTCTCAAAATGTTAGCAACAGTCATAAAAAAAGAAGGAAATTAAAGGCATAAAGATAGGAAAAGAAGAGATGGTACTATCCCTAGTTGCTGATGACATAATGGCTGACTTAGAGTATCCTAGAGTCAGAAAATAAACCAACTGAGACAATTAATAGCCTTACCAAAGTAGTAGGATACAAAATAAACCCACAAAACCCAGAAACGTTTCTGTATTGCAATAATAAATCCAGGAGGGAAGAAGAGAAAGGAAGTCCCATTCAAAATAATTACAAAATTCCTTAAATATCTAGCAGTCTATCTTACCAAGGGTAGCTAGGTGAGACCATAGAGGATAGAGTGCTGGACCTGAAGTCAGGAAGACATCTTCCTGAGTTCAAATCCAGCCTCAGACCCTTACTGTCTGTATGACCTTGGGCAAGTCACTTTACCCTGTTTGCCTCAGTTTCCTCATCTGTAAAATGAACTGGAGAAGGGAATGGCAAACCACTCTAGGATCTTTGCCAATAAGACCCCAAATGGGGTCATGGAGAGCTGGACCTGACTGGATAACAAGAAGTCAACCTACCAAGGCATGCCCCAAAAAACTTCCCAAAGAAATAGAGCCTTGAACAATCAAAGGGATATGCCATGATCATACTTGAGCTGTACCAATATAATAAAAATTATAATGCTATTAATAAATTAATTTACAGATTTAGTGCTATAGCAATCAAATGATCAAGGAGAGAAAAAAAATCATTCATCTGAAGAATCCAAAAACATTGTCAACAAAAAAGCAGAAATGAAGAGTAAGTAGCATTCCAGACCTCAAGTTACATTGTCAAGCAGCGATCATTCATCCAAATGATTTGATGATGGTTAAAAACTGAAATGGAAGTTTATGGAAGAAATCCTAGACAAGAAATAACTGAACTCTGTAAACCGAGTGCAATAAGCCCCAAACCAAAAATTACCCAGAGAAGAACTCTTAGCTGGTGAGAAGTTTTGGGAAAATTAGAAAGCAGTCTGGCAGAAATTATTTTTAGACCTACATCTTACACCTTATGTAATTAGGTGATATCACGGATAGAGTGCTAGATTTGGAGTCAGGAAGACCTGCATTCAGATCCTGACTCTGACCCTTACTAGCTGTGTGATCCTGACCTTTCTCAGCCCTAGCTCCATTATCTGTAAAATGGGGATAATTATAACACATACTTCTTAGGGTCCCCGAGGGGATCAAGTGAGATAATTCATGTAAAGGGCTTTGTAATCCTTAAACCTATCTGAAAATCTGTTTGAAACCTATTGCTTCGTGACTACCCACTCACTTGTTGTTCAGTCATTCAGTTGTGTTTGACTATTGATGACCGCATGGACCGTAGTATGTCAATGTTATTCATAGGGTTTTCTTGGCTAAGATACTGGAGAGGTTTGTCATTTCCTTCTTTAGTGGATTAAGGCAAACAGAAGTTAAGTGATTTGCCCAGGGTCACACAGCTAGTAAGTGTCTGAGGTCAAATATGAACTCAGGTCTTCCGGACTCCAGCCACAGTATGCACAATGATGCCACATAACAGCCTCAATCACTCACTACCTCACCATGGAACCCACTGAAGGAACTGGAGACACAGTAGCTTCCTTTGAGTATTTGAACGTATGTCACACGAAGAAGAATTAAGCCTTGTCCCATTTGGCCCTGGTGGGCAAAGCCCAGACCAGTGCATGAAAGTTGTCAAGAGACAAACATGATGAGAGCCAATGTTTCGATAGCATTTAAGACTCGCAAAGCACTTTATAAATATTATCTTATTTGCTCCTGACAACAACCCCAAGAGGGAGGTGTTGTTATTATCCCCATTTTACAGGTAAGGAAACTGAGGCAAACAGGGTTAAGGGACTTGTTCAGGGTCACACAGCTAGTAAGTGTCCGAGGCTGGATTTCAACTCAAGTGTTCCTGACTGCAGGCCCAGTGCTGTAGTTACTAGACTCAGCAACAGGGGCTTGATTTCAGCTTCCTAACAAGGACTGTCCTCCAGAAGTGCCATGTGATGCCTTGGGGTGGGGATTCAGTAATAACAATGAAGGATGGGCACTTAAAGGTTTACAACACACTTCACATAATTTCACCAGATCCTGCTGGGAGTAACTTGATTAGGGTCACACAGCTAGTAAATATTGGAGGCAGGATTAGAACCCAGGCCTCTCCTTACTCCAGCATACCACCCTGAAGCTAACATTCTTTGCTCTGAGCTCTGGTTTTGTAATGGATTGTAGTTATCTGTTTATGGCTCCTAACTGAGACCTAGAGAAAGGGTAGGTGGACCCATTAATCCCTCCTGACTTCTGCCAGGGCTTGCCAACTTCAGGGAGGATGGCATTTCTAGAGATAAACCCAACACTAATGAGTCAAGCCTTCCTCCTCTCCCATTCATGTGGATGCCCAGGCCTGAGTTACCCTCCCATTGAGGACGAGAGTACAGACCTGGGTGGCGTAATGCCCATAGGCGATAGGCATGGACCTGTCTCCTGAGAAAATATCGTAGGGCCCACGCTTGCTGGTGGTCCGGGTCAGCACTTCTTCCATTCCACTTTTGAAGGAGTAGGTCCCTGGTGATAAACCACTGCCCTAGAGTCAGAAGAAGGCAAAAAAAATGAATCATTCAATGTCATTCAACAAGCATTGATTAAGCACCTCCTATAGGCAAAGGTCCATGCTTAGAGCTGAGGACAGAAAGCTGAGCTCTCATGGAACTTCCAGACTAGTCAATGTGGCTATCCCTGTGCACTCAGCAAGGCTGTGGCACCAGAGTTCTCCAGGTCAATGTGCTTGAGAAGGACATGGAGGTTAGAGCCAGGCGCATACAGCTGCTACCCCATGGTGGGAGGCCACCTGCAAGAACTCACCAATGAGTCGATCAATAAACAAGCATTTGTTAAGCGCCTCTGTGTTCTGAGCTCTGAACTAAGTACCGGGGATACAAAAACAAAGTAGAACCTGCCCTCAGGGATCTTACATCCTATAAGGACAGAAAACTCTCTTACTCTCTTCATATACACATATGTACATACATACACATCTACATGCACATACACAATATGCATATATCTGTATGTACATATACATATATGTATACACAACCTACATACACAATGTGCGTGTGTATATATACATATATGTGTATATACATGTAAAATATAAGATAATATGATAGAGAGTGAGAAACCAGCACTATTTTATTTGTATGTGTATGTATATATGCATGTGCGTATACATACATAGGTGCTTTTTACCATGACATTGTCAGCGGTGTTGTTGGATGCCTCCAATGAGGACAAAAACGGCACCAAGGTCAGCTAGCGCACCGATGATAAATTATTTAACTTGAAAAGGCTACAAGCCCCATATATATGGCCTGGATCAGATTGCACACTGTCTTGGGGAGGAGGGAAGGGAAGGAGGGGAAGAAAACTTAAAACTCAAAATTTTGTAAAGGGGAATGCTGAAAACTAAAAATAAATAAATACTTAAAAAGAAAGAAAGAAAGAAAAGCTGCAAAAGCCAAGATTAAAGAGGAGGGAGAACTGGCACATGGCTTTTTGTTCACAGAGGATTGTGCACTCAATGCAACCTCTGAAGCTGAGAGGCAAAAAAGTATGGATTGATTCTCTGCTGCTTGTGCTAATTTTGGCCCAACAAGTAACACCACAGAAAAAACAGGTTCTCCAGTAGCCAGCCTCATACCATTCATAGCAAATGAAGAAATTTTGAATACTGTGGATAAGTTCACCTACCTTGGCAGGAGAGTTCCTATGGATGTCCACATAGAGAATAATGCATACATTGGCAGAGCTAGCTCAGTGTTTGAGAATGTCAGGAAAGTGTGGGAGAGAAGAGGTATTAAACTGCCTGCCAAACTGAAGGTCTACAGAGGCGTTGTGCTGACCTCACTGTTGTAGGCCTATGAAATCTGGATAGCCTACCAGCGCCATGTCGGGAAACTGGCTCACTTCCATTTCAATTGCCTTAGGAAGATTCTGAAGATCACCTGACAGGATAAGGTACCAGACACTGAGGTCCATTCTCAATCATTCAAACTCTGCGACAGAGAACACAACTCCAATGGGCTGGCCATATTATTCAAATGCCAAATGTATGCTTGCCTAAAAGATATTTTATGGAGAACTCACACAAAGTGCTCACAATACAAGCACACTCTCAAGGTCTCTCTGAAGAGCTTTGGAATCAATTGTGAGACATGGGAGATGCTGGGAAAGGACTGCCCAGCATGGCATGCCCCCATCAAAGATGGTGCTGTGCTCTATGAGCAAAGCAGAATTGTAGTAGCTCAAAAGAAATGGGAGATGTGTAAACTTAGAGCCATCTCCAAATGGACTATTCGTGTCCAGCCTGTGGTAGAGCCTTCTGAGCTCATATTGGTCTGATCAGCCACAACTGGAAGCGCTGAAACTTGATCCCAACATAGTGATGTCATTTTGGTCCTCTGAGAATGGACAACAATGAATCATATACACACACGCATATACGTATATGTATATTTATGTGGGTGAATACATAAATGTGCATGGATACTCACATGTATACATATATACATATATTGTATCACATATGTACAATACATATATATGCATACATGTGTATGTGCATATATATATATATATATATATATATATATATATATATATATGAAATCAAGATAGTCTTCATGCAGAAGGTGGAGTTTGAGCTAAATACTGAAGGAAACTGCATGTCCCAGGCAGGGATATATGAATTAGTTAAGTTGAGCAGGAACCGGAGCTGGAGATTTCTGTCTTAGACATCCTCGGAGGGAGATATACAGAGGGAGGGCATCCCCACATGGGGAGAGCCTGTGGAAAGTCACATAGATGAGAGATGGAACATTGTGGGTGAGGAAAAGCAAGAAAGCTGCTCTGGCTAACAACTGCATTCACCCTGGTGTCTGAGTTGTACAAACAAATTGGAGAATGGAAAGCATTTCTGTAGAAAAAAATTATATCTATTTTTTTAAAAGTGCATGGGAGATAATATTGTATAATGAGGCTGATAAGGCTGGACAGGTAGGTCGGAGCCAAGGTGGGAAGCGTTTTAAATGCCAAACAGAAGAATCTATATTGGAGTCTAAGAATTTAACAGCAGCCTCTGGAGTGGAATGAGTGGGGCAACTTGCTGAGATCTGGAGATTTTCACTAAAGCAGCAAAGTCTTAAAGCAACAGTGCTTACACATAATGCCAGCTGGGCTGTTTACTTGGTGTAACCAACACTCGTGCCAGGGAAGACTTCATGGCACAGTTTGAAAGACTGAGGGCATAACAATGGGGCAGGGGCAAGGGACACGGATGCATCCCCAGCTGGGCCCTCAATTCGGGAGTTTTTCTCCTCAGGTCCAGAAGGAGGAAGGAGGAAAGTGACCCTCAGGGTGAGAGATGCCTTCCTGGCCTGGCCCTCAGTTCATTGGTATGGGACACCTGAGCCAATCACACATCATAGGATCCCTACCTCTTACCAGCAATGTGGAAGAGGAGAAATCAGATGGATTTCCCAGCACTGATGTCAAAGGCAGATACTGATGAACTACGAAAACTGAGTGGGAGATGGAGATTTCCAAACAATAAGTATTTCTTAGTTATCTGCCAAGCACTGTGGTAGTTCAGAAAAACAAATACAACCTTAACTGATCCTGGGCAGATAGTATTCCACACCAATGTTCCCCCACCTCTGCAAAGAACATAAGACCTCTGGGGCCAGACCCATGGCCATTCTAATTGCACATTATCCCAAACATCTTTTAACAAACCAAAACTGGAATCAAAGAATTGTGTACCCAGAGCATCTGGTCTTATGTCCTCATTCAAAAGGTGAAGTGATTTAAATGCCAAATGAGATTCAAATCCAGAACTTCAGATTCCAAATCCAGGCGATTTTCCCCCTCCCCTGCCCATTGTCTCACCCCTTACCCCACCAGACACAAAGAGGTAGACCGGATTGGTGGACAATGTCAGGATGACCTTGGTGATGACGGGTCCCATCTGACTAGAAAGAAGAATGAGACATACAACAATCTAAGAAAAAAGACTCATGTACCAGATTCAAGGCAAGAAGAAGAAGTTTTCAAAGGAGAGAAGTGGGGGGAGGACCCCCACGGATTCAGAAGTCCTTGAAAGCTGTGATGACTCCTGTTTGTCCTCTACAAACCATGTGTAGAACCATGAAGGTAAGGACACACAGGGATGACTGCCTTCCACATCCCAGACCTCTCCTCTTTTCTATATCTCCCTTCCCATCTCCACATTCCAGATGAATCTGCCCTGCTGATAAGAGTTTGGAGAGGAAGCAGCTAGGCCCTGCAAGGTAGTGAGGACACCCAGCAACCAGTTATATCCACCCTGGGTTTACTTAAGATATGGTAGTATAGATTCATGGCTGAACTGAGGCATGGAGGTTGGAACTAGCCATGGGCATGTGGAAGGAAGTTTGAGAGTCAGGGCGGCTAGATGGTGCCACCGTGCACAGAGTGCTGGGCCGGGAGTCAGGAAGATTCATCTTCCTGAGTTCAAAGCTGACCTGAGACACTTAGTAGCTGTGGGACTTTGGGCAAGTCACTTCACCCTGTTCACCCCAGTTTTCTCATTTGTCAAATGAGCTGGAGAAGGAGATGGCAAACCGCTCCAGTATGTTCACCAAGAAAACCCCAAATGGGATCATGAAAGTAGGATGTGACTGAACAACAGCATTCCTGTCCCATCTTTCAGGGCATGCTGACCTCCCCTTATCCCCAGTTCCCTCTCTACTTTTCTCAGGGTAAGGAACAAGATAGGTCCCACTGTGAGGCAGTGGATGTAATGGAGGAAAGCACTGCTGGATTTGGAAACAGAAGACCCAAGTTCAAATCTCACTGTGCTATTTAACTTGGGAAGCCTTGTTAGAGTCATCTCTGGTAGCCACCATTTTTTCTTCTGTCAAATAAGGAAGTGGGACTGGACGCTTTGGAAGGTACCTTCAGATGCAAGCATTCCTTTATCCTCATCTTAGTTTGTAGAAAGCAGTTTGAGATGTTGTGTAATTATAATGACCAAGCTTGGCCCCAGAGAAGAGAGCACTGTTCTTTGAAGAGGTGGGGGACTATGGGTGTGGAACACCATATATACTATCTAGACATTTCATGTGACTTTTTATGAATTACATTTTTATTTGTTGTTATAAGGGATATATTGGGAAATTAAGGTAATTAAAAACAAAAGACATCAATAAACAATTTTTAAACAATAATAATAAAAAATAAAGGTATTTGAGCACTTATCTTCACACCCCCACTAGCCTCACAGAACAACCGAGGAAGACCTAGCCCCCCTCACACTACAGGGGACTCTTTGTAAGGGTGGGCAGGGAGTACACCTTACTTAGGTCTGGGTTTTTGTTTGCCCCTAGTGCTGAGACCATAGGCCCCACACGGGGGAGATATTTGCAAATATTTGATGAATAAATTGATGCCAAGGAAAAGAAATGTGATCCCAAAGCCCCCTGGACTCACCTCAGCAGAGAGATCGAAGGCCTTCCTAGCCTTGGTGCACATTATTCCTTTGGTGTGTGATCGATCCCAGGCCTTCTCCTCCATCTCTGTGTAGGGGTTCCCTCCTTTCCCATAATTCCCAGGGCCAGGAAAATAATTCTGCCAGGTGGAGAGAAGGAGGAACCAGTGTCATCCCAGGGAGCCCAGGACGTAACTATCACCCCGGCCACTGGGCTCTTGCTGGTCTGATAACTTTGTGACTGGCCCTTTGCTTTCCTAAATCAGTCATTTCTAGGCACTGTGCCCTGCCTTGTTCTGAGTTAAAACAGGTTAAGCAACACAAACGGTTACAGTGGGAAGAGGATGGGCTCTTCCCCTGTGACTCTTGGGACCTGGGTGGTCTTGGTTAAGTCATTTCACCTCTGCGGGTCTCTGATTCCTCCCGTGTCAAATGAGGGGGTGGACTCCAGGTGAATCAGAAAGACTCCCTTAACCTCAGTGGGGACAACAGCAGCAGGGTGGTTGTGTTGCTGCTGTTGTTGTCCTTACATCACTGTCATTATTAGCTATAACAAAGACCAGCATGAAACCATCCTTGCCCTCAGGGAGTTTTCCAGGCCTTTAAGCATCCCCTTAACTCTCATTAGGGGCAGCTAGATGGCATCATAGTTCACAGAATGTCAGACTCCTCTTCCCCAGCTCCAATCTGGCCTCAGACACTCACTAGATGGATGACCCTGGGTACCCTATTGGCCTCAATTTCCTCATCTGCAAAATGAGCTGGAGAAAGAAATGGCAAACAAGTCCAATATTTCTGCTAAGAAAACCCCAAATGGGGTCACCACAACAATAAAAAACACAAGCGAATCCCTCATGCCCTCTGCTCATCTTTGGAAATCCAACCCTGGGACCCAGTCTTCTTAAGTTGACAACTCATTTAATTCTCCCTTCCAACTTCTCTATGTACTTCAACCAGTCACCTACCAATTGCCTACTTCGTGGCAGCCACTGTATCAGACACTAGAGACAATTATTTTTAATTACTTACTACGTGACAAACACTACCTCAGGCACTAGGAATATTAAAGAAAAAAATGAAGTCATCTCAGGGGAGAGACCAGTGGACCACAGATTTCTCTAATTAAGCCCCTACTATGTGCCAGGCACTGGGGATACAGGAAAAAAAATAAACTTCATCACCAATTCCCCACGAGCAAGAACTAGAAACTGGCTCTAGGTGGCACACTACACAGAGTACTGCCCATAGAATCAGGAAAACGAGTTCTAATTCTGCCTCAGAAATTTACCGTGTGACACTGGGCAGTCACTTAACTTTTGTCTCTATTTCCTCATGTGTAAAATGGGAACAATTATATCCTCTCCCTTCAAGTGTTGTCACAAGGATGAAATGACGTCATTTTGTAAAGTGCTTTGCAGACCTTATCGTGCTATAAAAGGGCTGGTTATTTTTATTACTGGGACCTGTGGGTAGAAATCTAAAATCTAAAAGAAATTTCTACTTGATGTCAAGAGATGCTGCCTCACCAGAGGGCTCTCCCAAATGGGATGGGCGGCCTTGACCAGAGGCTTTTAACCTGAGGCTGAATGACCAGTCATCAAGGATGCCTGAGGGAGGTTCTTTGTTCAGGGCCATGCTGGACCAGATGCTGCTGATGCTGCCAACATGGCCATCCTGTGATCTCAGTACTGGACCAAACTGTGCCTGATCATCAGCATCTAAACTGGGTTTTTTCATCCTTTTTTTTATAGCCTGGAGAGTGATTAACAATTATGGGCAGCTTCCAGCCCCCTTTGCCTCCTGAGCACAGCTGTTTGCTTTTCAGTTCTGGTATGCCCACACTCACAGCTCGATTCTCTCTTACTCTCTGACTCTCAACACTTCCCAGCACTAACTCACTTGCTCGGAACACTCCACCCTCCCCGAAGTCCAATTCTGCTCTCAGCACTGCCCAAACAACTTGAGCTGGCTTAAACAGGGACCGACATTAGAACAAACTGAGGGCTCCTGGAATCCCAGAAATTAACTCACAACCATGGGGAACTGTCAGCCCACTTCATGTTGGCTGCAGAGACACTAGGTACGTGTGCTCTTGAATAAATAATTTTTTCTTTGCACCTCAGTTTCCAGTTTTGTTAAGACTGGAGGGAGTAGGAGGGGCTGGATGATCTCCAAGGTCTCTTCCAGCTCTGATATTCCATGTTATAAGGTCTCTCCCAGCCCTGACATTCCCTGTTCTAAACTCCCTTTCAGCTGTGATATTCCTTGTTCTAAGCTCCCTCCCAGTTCTGACATCCCCTGTTTTAAGGTCCCCTCTTTAGTTCTAACATTCTCTCAGCCTGATTCTGTGTGAGACACTGTGCTAACTGCTGGGGATGCAAAGAAAGGTAAGAAGCAGTCAGACCCTGCCCTTGGGGAGCTCCCACTCTGATAGGAGAGACCCCATGTAAACAGCTACGCATATGCAACATGCAGCCAGTGGAAATGGAACATCTTGGAAGGGCCTGGTCGTCATGTCTGGATGGGAGAGGTGTTGGAGCCAGGAATGTTTAAGTCAGAGAAAAGCCTCAGGGGAGACAGGCTAGCTCCCTTCAAAGAGTTCCCAGCACCACTACAATACCCCTGACAAATGGGCTTCCAGGCTCTACTGGGGAGCTCACTACCTCCCAAGATAGCCCTCGACATTTTGGCAATATTTTACTGGGAAGAAATTCCTTATATCAAGGTTAAATTGGCCTCACTGTAATTTCTAACCATTGGTTCACATTCTGCCTTCAGAGGCCAACCTGAAGCAATCTAATCTCCTTCAAATACTTGAAGACATGGTTCACATCCCCCAACCTCACCTTCCAGCCTACTCCAAGTGAATACCTCCAGTGGTTTCACCCAACTAACCTTCTACTGTGTTCAATGGACTTTATCCCTTCCTCTGGGCAATATCTAAATGAGCCATGTCCTTCCTAAATGGGGGTGCCCAGAATTCAATTCATAAAACAAGTAAACAAAATATCCTAGATGTGGCTGGCCAGGACAAAGTGCTAGAGGAATATTACCTTCTTATTCTTGGAAACTATGCCCCTCTTAAACACAGTGATTTTCTTTGGGGGGGTGCCCTATCTGTTATACTGAACTTGTAGTCCACTAGAACCCCTAGATCTTTTTCAGACCAGCTGCTGTCTAGCCCAGCCTCCCCTACCTTGTACTCATTGAACTGGTTTTTTGAACCCAAGAGTAAGGCTTTTATATGTCTCCCCCATTTTACCTTAGTTGGCCACTATCTTAGGCCATTGAAGTGGTTTAGCTATCCTTCCCAATTCTGAGTCATCCACAAACGTGATGAGCTTTGCCCAAATCACTGATAAAATGTCCAACAGTAGCAATCTCTGGGACAGGCTACTGGAGGCATTCTGCCAAGGTCCCTGAAAGCGACCCCTTTTGTTTGGGGATGAATGTGGCATCGGGGAACCTTCTAGAGGTAGAGTTGGGAGGCCTGGGATTGTATACCAGTCCTGGCTCTTATTAGCTGTGTCCCAAACAATCTTAGATCTAGATTCAGAAGGCACGTTAGAGAACACTGAGTCAAACCCTTTTCTTTTACAACTGAGGAAGACAAAGCACCCAAAAGTTAGTAAACATGTACTAAGGGTCCCCCAGAGCTAGGAAAGGCTCGAGGCAGGTTTTGGAGGCAGCGTTCTTGACTCCAAAAACAGCACGCTATCCACTCCACTGCACTGCCTCTTACACAAATCATTCTCTCAGTCTAGGTTTTGGCTTCTTTCTCTGCAAAACGAGGGTGGACCAAGCAAACTCTAAAGACTCTTTTCCAAATTGAAGTCTGATCAGCTCTGCCTAGGAATACAGGGTTGTTGCGCAATCCCTGGGAGCCAGCAGGCCCTGCCAGAAAGCCCTACCTCCACCATCTTTGAGAAGCGTTCTCCTCCAGAGTTGAGCATGCCCACATTGCTGCATGGTTTTTCCTGGGCCAATTCAAGGAAATCTTTGTAGTTGTAGGATCCTGGACCGATCTTTTCTTTCTTGTTAAGGACACAAAAAAAGTAATTGAGCAAAATATCGGGCAGTTTGTGGGGCAAAGCTGGAAGCCCAGGCTCCCTGTTCCCAAAAGAAGCCAAAGTTCAGCCAAATCCAACACTAGCCCCAACTTGGATCCCCGGCTTTCCTGAGGTTCTTTTGGCAGCAGCCAAATTGTTGAGCAAGAGCTTGGCATCAGGACAGAAAGGGGATGGGGCTGGATGTCATCGAATCGATCAGTTAGCAAGCATTTCCTACCAGGTTTTAAGTACTGTGCTAAGCACTGGGGACGGAACTATAAGGAATGAAGTAATTCTTACCTTCTATCGGAAGAGACAAGTACATGTGAAATTATGTACAGCTAAACATAAGATAAATCAATACGCATCTCTAGAAGATAGCTGAACATGAGGCATTTTGGAAGGGAGGGCCCAAGCAGCTGAAATTGGGAAAGGCTTCATTCAGAAGATAGTGCCTGATGGTTTTCAGAAGAAATCAAAGCTATGAAAGAATGCTGTCAATCACTATTGACATGAGAAATGAAATTAAAAATGGCTCCGAGCTACCACCACCCATCAGATTGGTTAATATGACAAAAAAAAGGGAAATGACAAATATTGGAGGGAACGTGAGGAAATTGGGACACTACTATACGGTGCTTATGCAGCTGTGAACTGATCCAACTATTCTGGAAGGAAATTCAGAAATATGTCCAAAGGGCTATAAAACTGCCCATATCCTTTGACTCAGTGACGCCGCTGCTAGGTCTGTATCCCAAAGAGATCATTAAAAAGGGAAAAGGACCTACATGTACAAAAATATGGCTAGCAGCTCTTGTAGTACTGGCAAAGAATTGGAAATTGAAGGGATGCCCATCAATTGGAAAATGGCCGACCAACTTGTGATATATGAATGTAATGGAGTACTGTTGTGCTAGAAGAAATGATGAGAGGGTGATTTTAGAAAACCCTGGGAAGACTTAAAAGAACTGATGCAAAGTGAGATCAAGAGAACACTGTGCACATTAACGCAATGTTGTACGATGATCAACTGTGAAAGATTTAGCTGCTCTCATAAAGAACAATAATTTTGGACAGTTCCAAAGGACCCCTGATAAAAACGTTATCTACCAACAGAGAACTAAGAAAGTCTGAGCACAGATTGAAGCATAATAATTTCACTCTATTTTTCTTGCTTTTTCTCTTTGCACATGGTTAATATGGAATATGTTTTGTATTATTTCTTGTGTATAATTGATATCAATATCAATTTCTTAATGGGTGGGGGAGGGGTAAGAGGAAAACAGAATTTGGAACTCAAAAAATTTTAAATAAATAATAAAGAAAATGTTATATAATGAAAATATTATTTTTCCTTTTAAAAAAAATGATATAGAAAGACATTCTCCACAGTGGGAGGGGCTGTTTCTCAAAGTGAGAGATCTAAGAAGAAAACTGTGGTCCTGGGCAATAATGAGCTCCTCCCCACTGAAGGCATTCAGGCAGATGTCACAGAAGGTCCTTTGCAGGGAAGGTGTACGTGGGAGATGGTCTGAGGGGAGGGGAGACTCAACTAGATGCCCTCAAAGTTCTCATCTTGTCTATAATTATAATTTTTCTAAACTTGTAAAAACCTCCCAGCTGGGAAATTTCGAAATCACTAGTAAACTTCACTAAATCTCTCCAAGTCTCAGTCTTCTTATGTGTAAAATGGGGGTGATAATAATAGCACCCAACTCATAGGGGTTTTGTGAGGAGCAAGTGAGATAATCTATGTTAAGTATTTTGCAGAGTTTAAAGCAATCTAGAAACTTCGGTTATTACTATTACCAAAGTCAGAAAGGCCTTGACTTAAACGCCACTTCTGACAATTACTAGCTCCATGACCCTGGGCTAGTTATTTTACCGTTGTCTGCCTTGGTTTCCCCATCAGTAAAATGAGGGATTGGACTCCATCACTCACCTCCATGCCTTTACCTGGGCTATTCCTGCCTGGGATGCACCCTCGCCTCACCTTTGCTTTTTAGAATCTATTGTTTCTTTCAAAACTCTGTTTAAATGATACCTTCCACATGAAGCCTTTCTTGACCCCTCTCACCCACCAACTGCTAAAGCCTTCTCTCTAAAAAAAAAAACAACAAACCCAACTACGTTTAATTTATTTTGTATTTAATTGTTTATCTTCATGTTGTTTCCCCTGATAAAATGTAAGCTTCTTGAGGGCAGAATCAATTTTGGCAGGCTATGAGGAATGGGTGTTGTGGGTAGGGGATAGGGTGGTGTCTGTGTCCCTAACTCCTAACAGTGTCTGGCTAAACTTCATTGATTTGAATTAAAAGGCAGTATTTATGTACTTCAAAATGTCAGGTCTTTTAAATAGCTTCACCCCTTTGAAAAGTTGTTTTTAACATATTAGACTTGCTTTGGATGCATGCTTACCAATAAAAGGTTTCTTAGAAAAATTTAGAATGAATGGGCTGCCTTGTTAGTGAAGATCTCAATACAGAATTGACATTTTGAGAGAAACCACCCCCCCACCTTGCAGTTGTCCAAAGGAAACTGGGCTTTAGGATTGATTGTAGGGCCTGGGATGGACCTTGGAAGTTTTTTCATCTAACTTTTTCATTTTACAGAGGGGGAAACTGAGGCCCATTTTTGGGGCCAAAGAGAATGACTCAGTGCAACCCTTCCCTGATGGTAGAAAAACATTCAACTTTTGATCCTTTGACTAGGACCTCAGATGTACCTGACAGATGATAGGTGAAGGTCACCTTTGTACCTGGTGAATAGGAAGCATCTGAATACAGAACAGGATGGGAAGGACTTATGAATGAAAAAGAAGTTAAATGAGTTATAGGGAGAAACAGCAAAACTATAGTAATTTACCCCTTTCAGACCTAGATAAATCCAATCAAAAAATAAACAAAAAATTAAAGAATCCTAATAGGATTTTAGAAAATAGATGAACTAACTGGCAAGGCTGTGGGAAAACAGGTGTGTTTATGCACTGTGAACAGAGCTATGAACCAATCCAGTTATTCTGGAGGGCAATTGGAAACTGCCCAAAATGTTATTAAACTGTGAAAATTCAGCAATGCCATTCCTAGAGCTAAACCTCAAAGAGATCAAAGAAAGAGGAAAAAGAACCTATACGTAAAAATGCATTTCTATCCAAGTTGGGTTTTTTGCAGCAGCAGCAAAAGACAAATTAGAGAGCAAGGGGGTATCCATCAATTTTTGTTTAGTTGTGTCTGACTCCTGATGACCCCATTTGGAGTTTTCATGGTCAAGATACTGGAGAGATTTGCCATTTCCTTCTCCATCTCATTTTACAGATGAGGAAACTGAGGCAAACAGGGTTCAGTGGCTTGCCCAGGGTCACACAACTAGTAAGTGTCTGAGGTCAGATTTGAACTCGGTTCTTCATGACTTGGGGCCAGGTGCTCTATTCACTAGCTGCCTATCTGTCAATTAGGGAATAGATAATGAAGTTATGAAATATGAAAGTGATAGAATACTACTGTGCTATAAGAGATGATGGAGGGGATAGTTTCAGAGAAATCTAGAAAGACTTGTACAAAGTGATGCGAGATGACATGAGCGGAACCAGGAGAGTAATTTGTATGATAACAACCATGACAAAAGAAAGACAATTTTGAAAGACTTAGGAACTCTGATCAATACAAATGACCAGATGCCGTTCTGGAGGATTCACAGTGAAACGTGCTACTCACCTCCTGCAAGAGACGATGCACTCAGGCATATTTGGGGGACATGGTCAACAGGAGAAAATGTTTTGCATGACTACATGTGCGGGTAAGAGGGGTTTCATTTTTCTTTCTTTTCTCAATGGGGAAAAAGGGAGGTGGGAGGGAGAGAAGGCATATTTCTAATGACTACAAAAATAATTTAAAATAATATTTAACCTTAAAAATTAAAAAAAAAATAATGAAAAAGAAAATCCCAAGAGGATTGCAGAATTACAGAATTGCAAAACTGGAAGAACTGTTTTCACAACCAATTAGTCTAACCCATATGTGGATAAAAATCTCCCCTTACAACGTACCTGAGAAGATAGAAGAAACGCTCATTTCACTCTTGGTTAATTTTTAGGAATTTTTCCCAGCATCAAATTGGGATTACATTTGCATCCCTGCCATTTAATATTGTGGGATCAAGGGATAATTAATCTAAGAACATGAATGGAGAGGAGAATCCTTATCAGGAAGGGGAAAACAAGGATCTTACAAGGAATTTCTTTTCTTTGGCGACAGATTTATACTGGAAGTGAGGCAACTGGGTCAACCTGGTGGCCTCCTGAGCCTTGGCCCATCCAGTTCCAATGGCTTTCTTCACCTCCTCCTCATCAAAGCATCCATCACTGACGTGGTACATTCCAGGTCCTATATGGGTCTAAAAGTCAGAACAGGGCTGTAATTGGCTCTCCAGGGTCCTGCTCTACTTTACTTGAAAAAGGCAGAATTATGGGCACATAAGAACATCAGAGCTGGGAGGGAGCTTAGAATAGGATATGTCAGAGCTGGGAGGAGCCTGAGAATTGAGAGGAACCCAGAAGTTGCAATGTTTATACTTGAAGGAATCTTAGTAACCTTCTAGCTAAATCAACCCATTTTTCAGGTGAGGACATGCATGACCCAGGTCAGAGAAAGGAAATCTTTGGCAAGGCTAGATTTGCACCTCAAGTGTCACAGTGCTAATTCCACCATACAATGTCTTCTCTCTACCTTTTTTTTTCTCCCTGAAACTTTCTTCTACAGTTCTCAGATGGGGGTACAATTTACTGAGTTTAGGCTTAAAGTTCTGAGGTCTCACCCAGCTCTGACATTCCCTGTTCCAAGGTCCCTCCGAACCCTGACATCCCCTGTTCTAAGCTCCTCATCACCTCAAGCCTGGCCTTGAATAGACTCCTGGTGGACCTGCCTGCCCTGAGTCTCTCCCCCACCCCAATCCATCCTTTGCTCATGATCTTTCTAAAGAGCATGTCCCTTCCCTCCTCACTAAGTTCCAGTGGCTCCCTATTACCTCCAAAATCCAATCTAGAGGAGATAGAGGGTCCTCGGTTTGCCTTTTAAAATGCCCTTCTGAGCCTGGTGCCTCCTTCCTATCCAGTCTTCTTACCCCTGCTGTCCCCATACAGCCCGGTGCTGCAGAGGCAATTCCCCCTTGCTGGTACTCCCACTGGACCTGCTTATTCACTGCCCATCCCCCCATGCCTGGAATCCCATCATTCCTCGAGGCCATTTCCTGGCCTCCTAGGCAGAGTCCCTCTGTCTGCACAGCCTCCACTTTGTCCTGTTTCTATCTTGTGTGTCCAGAAATATCTCATATTGTCTCCTCCATAGCACCATGACCTCTGTGAGGGCAGGGACCATTCTTTCCATCCCTGGTGCTTAGCACAGGCCTAGTACCGACTAGTCACTTGACTTGATTAGAACCATCCCAAAAAACCCTTTTCAGGAAAATATTTCAGGATGTTCTGGTAAGGAACAGGGTTTTGATTTGGGGAAGAGTACGGTGTTCCTTTTCATTTTGGTTCCGCCTCCCCCCCCTTGCCAAATTCAGAATTGAGAGACATCCCTGGGCATCCCCTGTCTTAGAATCCCCTTCTTCAGGCCTTGACCCTGGGGTGGCAGCACTCACCCTGCTTGGCAGATAGTGCTTGGAGTACAACACCTGAGGGAAGTTGGGTGTTGGCTTCTTCGGCTGTGTAATAACTGCGGACACGTCAAACCTGGCCCAGAAAGAGACAACAGAATCTCCAGGTGAAATACTCCTGCCCTGATGGACCTGCTGGGAGATACTGGGCAAGCCCCCTGCCCTTTTCTGGGTCTCTGTTCAGGAAATAGCTTGGACTTTGATCTCAGGACATTTTATCTGAAAAATTATTAAAACAGCCTCCCCCTGCCCCCAAAGAACTTTACGTATTACAGCTATTGAAAGTGACATGAGAAATTTAAATATTGTAGGATTATTATGAAAATGGTTTTGACCTCATGGACCCCCGAAATGGTCTTGGGGATCCAGGGGACCCTCTGACCACACTTTGAGAACCACAGAAGTGGATATCTCTAAGTTTCTTGTCCAGCCCAAGTACTCTGAGATTCTTACATCACCACCTATTAAGGAAGGGGAAAGAGGTCACTAAAAATAAACTGACATTATAGATTACTAGCATTTGAAGAGACCTGAGATAATGTGTCAGCTTCAACACCTACCTGATGCCTGAAAAATCCCTGTTACAACACTACAGGAATGGGTACCCAGCCTCTTCTTCAATATCTCTGGCGCCAGGAAACTCATCCCTTTGCAAAGGCAGCCTACTCCATCTTTGGCTAGCTCTGATAGAAATGTTTCCTTGGATTGAGCCGGTATCTGCCTCCCATAGGTCCTAGTTAAGATCTCCAGGGCCAAACCAGCCTTTCAGAGAGATGAAGGGAGTTGCAGGTCTGACATAAGAAGTACAGTGGCAGAGATTGTTGAAACTGGAGGACAGAGAGGCAGAAAGGATCCTCACAGGGCCAGATGTCTCTCCACCCACATAAGGAATATGGTTAATAAAATGAATTGTAATTCCATTTTTCTCAATTCAATTCAGCTGCTCAGCACCAACTGAGCACTTACTCTGTACAAGGCATTGTACTCTATACAGAGAATACAAAGAGAAAGACAAACCATTCCCTGGCTTTGGGTCACTTTACATAACATAAAAACATAAAAACCCAAATGAGCAAATACAAGATTACTGAAGAAGGGAATTATTTCTAACAACTAAGGGGATCAAGGAACACTTTCACAGGTAAGAGGTGGCACTTGAATTCTTCCTTGACAGAAGCAAAGTAGTCTATGAGATGAAGGTGAGGAGGAAGTGCTTTCCAGGCACAGCCTAGGCAAAGGTATTGAGGTGGGAGATAGAATTCTGAGTCTAAAGAACAGCAAACAGTCTCAAACACTCTGAAACGAGGGTGAAAAGTAGAGTAAGAAGAATAATGGGAAATCATCCTAGAAGGGTAGAATGGTGCCGGATGGGTAAGGGGCTTGAAATGCCAAGCCAAGGAAAAGCCTTGGGGCCACAGAGAGACACAGAAGAAAGATTTACGATCAGGGGAATGAGAAAGTCAGCACGTTCATTCTGTAGCTTTGTGGAAAGTGGGTGGGAAAGTGGAAAGGCTAGAAGGCGGGAGATGTTGCAAAGAAAGAGATCTTATAAGAAGGAAATATGGGCTTATCTTTCTCTCCTCTCTTCTAAACCAGCTATGTGGTACCCTGGGTAAACATCTCTAGTCTGGAGTCAGGAAAATCTTGAGTTCAAATTCAGGCTCTTTGGACACTTACTTTGGGCAAGTCACTTAACTTCTGTCTGACTCCCTTTCCTCATTTGTCACTTAACTTCTGTCTGCCTCCCTTTCCTCATTTGTCACTTAACTTCTGTCTGCCTCCGTTTCCTCATTTGTCACTTAACTTCTGTCTGCCTCCCTTTCCTCATTTGTCACTTAACTTCTGTCTGCCTCCGTTTCCTCATTTGTCACTTAACTTCTGTCTGCCTCCGTTTCCTCATTTGTCACTTAACTTCTGTCTGCCTCCGTTTCCTCATTTGTCACTTAACTTCTGTCTGCCTCCGTTTCCTCATTTGTCACTTAACTTCTGTCTGCCTCCGTTTCCTCATTTGTCACTTAACTTCTGTCTGCCTCCGTTTCCTCATTTGTCACTTAACTTCTGTCTGACTCCCTTTCCTCATTTGTCACTTAACTTCTGTCTGCCTCAGTTTCCTCATTTGTCACTTAACTTCTGTCTGCCTCAGTTTCCTCATTTGTCACTTAACTTCTGTCTGCCTCCGTTTCCTCATTTGTCACTTAACTTCTGTTTGACTCCCTTTCCTCATTTGTCACTTAACTTCTGTCTGCCTCCATTTCCTCATTTGTCACTTAACTTCTGTCTGACTCCCTTTCCTCATTTGTCACTTAACTTCTGTCTGCCTCCATTTCCTCATTTGTCACTTAACTTCTGTCTGCCTCCGTTTCTACAAATGAGGAAACCTACCTCTCAGGGCTGTTGCGAGGATCAAATGAGATAATATTTGTGAAGTGCTTAGCACAGTTCCTGGCACATAGTAGGCACTATATAAATGCTAGCTATTATTTTTATGAAAATTTTTGCAATCTAGCTTCTGACCCGAACTGAAACCACTCTCTCCCAAGTCACCAATATCACTTAACTTTCAAATTTGTGGTCTTTTTTTCTCCTTAAAAGAGTTATTTGATTTTAGAAAATGAACAGTTAGTTTCTCGCTCTCCCATTTCTTCCCCTCCTCACCCGATCCCCAAACCTTTTTATAATTAATATGCATAGTCACACACTAACCCAGAGTATCACAAGGATCTCTTCTTTTTTTCTCTCTAAATTATTTTACTTAGTGATGTAATCAGCACCCATGGATTTAATTGTCAGATCTATCAGCCCAACCCTAACCTCTCTGCTGACCTCTGGTCTCATATCTCCAACTGCCTATTGGAAATCTCATACTGGCTGTCTTATAGACATCATAAACTCAACTTGTCCAAAACTGAATTCATGATCTTTCCTTCAAAACTCTTTTCCCCTCCAAACTTATTGCTGTAGAGGGTAATACTATCCTCCCAGTCCTTCGGGCTCCCAACCTAGAAGTCATCTCCACACACTCTCATACACCCACCTCAGGTTATATCCAAGGTGTTGCCAAGGCCTATCAATTTCACCTGAGCAACATCTCTCAAGAGACTTTTCTTCCTGAGTTCAAATCTGGCCTCAGACACTTGCTAGCTGAATGGCCCTGGGCAAGTCACTTTACCTTGTTGACCTGTTCCCTCCACTCCACTATCTTTGCCAAGAAAACCCCAAATAGGGTTACAAAGAGTCAGACAACTGAACGTGTGCTAAGTTCAGGGACTCAAAGAGGAGTAAAAACAGTTCTTGCTCTCAAGGATATCACATTTTAATGAGGGAGATAACATACAAAAATATAGAGAATAAATTGAGGTTAATCTCAGAGGGAAGGCACTAAGATTAAGGAGGACTGGGAGAGGGATCTAGCAGAAGATGGATATTAAGATGGGATTTGAAGGAAGCCAGGGAGGCAAGGAGATGGAGATGAGGAGGGAGCAAATTCCAAGGATGGGCTGTCCTTGTATCGGGAAGATGGAGTGTCTGGTGAGAGGAAGAGTCAGGAGGCCAGTGTCATTAGATTTCGGAACATGGAAAGGGTTGGGGGAGGAAGGAGGGGACTCGGTTATGAAGGCTCTTGAATGACAAACAGATTTTATATTTCATACTGGAAGTGATAGGGAGCCAATGGGGGTTTATTGAATCGGGATGGGACACGGTCAGATTTCCATCTCAGAAAGAGCAGTTTGACAGCTGAGTGAAGGATGCACTGAGGTAGGGCGAGGCTTAAAAGGCAGAGAGACTAACCAAAATGACTATGCATGCGGTGATGAGGTCCTGGACCAGTGTGGGGGCAGAGTCAGAGGAGGGAAGACCTCCACAAACACTCACAAATGAGTTTATAGCTGTATTTTGTACGAGATATCCTCAGGTGCTCACGGATTGGTGTGTCCCCCAGATCACGGAAGCTCCTCCAGCGCAGAAACAGTTTCATTGTGTCTTTGGCTCCCCGGCGCCTGGCACATAGTAGGTATTTAATAAGCACTTGTTGATATGAATGAAGATGCTAATGCATGGATGGAGGTGAGAGTAGGAGGAAGCTAAATCCCGCCGTTGTGGGCTTTGCTGAAAGGGGGGCTCCCTCCCACTCGCCGGGGGCTCCCCAGTTCAGAGGCAGGGTCTGGCGCGGGTCCCCGCTGCCTCTGTAAGCTGGGAAGCAGCTGCAGATCCGCGAGCCCCCAGCCTGCAGGAATGGAGATCTTGGGGGGGGGGGGGGGGAAGGAAATTAAGCACACCAAAGAGCTCGAGGAGGAGAGGCAAAAGAAGTCGGATCTGCGTCGGGAAAGGATCGCCCATTAGGGTTCGTTACTCGGCTTCCCGGTGGCTGCAAACTGAGGCCAGAGAGGGGAGGGCCAGTACTGGCTCAAGGTCACGGAGGGAAGAAGTCACAGAGCCGGGATCCCAGCCAGGTCCTCTCCCTCCAAATCCAGCGCTTTCCGCGATCTTTCCTTAGGTAGCACTTGAGGCCAACTCTTAGGAAAGGACATTTAGAAATCATGGAACAATGAAGGAAACTGAGGCCAAGGAGAAAGGACTAGCCCAAGGTAACACAGCAAGTCAGTGCTATTGGCTGGATTTAAACCTAGGGCCGAGGACCGCTGGGGGAAAACAAGGGGTAGGGAAAAGGAGTTGCGGCCCAGCCCGCGCCCCTCTGGAGAAAGACCACCGTCCCCTGAACTCCCCAACCCCACCTTTCTGATTGCACCCCGAAGGGCGCTCCAGTGAAAAGCTTGGTCGTAGCCATGTCGCAAAGTCCGGAGAAACGTTTACAGACTGTGCAGGGAGTTCCCTGGATCCACTGTAAGCTTTCGAGAACTTGGGTCGGGGGGCACTAGCCTGGGAGCTCGCCCCGCCCCCCAGCTGCCAGGCAACGCCCTCTAGGCTCTTGTGACCTGGAGTTGCGGGGGGGCGGGGGGCAGAGAGAAAGGAGCAAAAACGGAATAGAGCGAGTGGATGGGGAAGAAGATAAGGGAGGAGAGAAGGAAGAAAACAGAGGAAGAAAAGGAAGGGGAGAGAAAGCAAGAGGCTGTGTGCAAGTATGGAATAGAGGAGGGAAAGGAAGGAAGGAGAAAGAGAAAAGAGGGGCATGACGGGAGGGGGAAGGATGGAGAAATAGAAGGAGGGAGAGGCATGTCAAAAAAGGAGGTGGATAGAGAAGGGAATAGGAGAAAAGAGGGACACACAAGGGACAGTCATAGAGGAGAGGAAGGTGAAGAAGGGAGGAAAAAAGGAGTACAGGAAAATGGATGGAGGGGACAAAAGAAGGAAGAAAGGGCTGAAGGAGGAGAGGGAGGAGGAAGGAGGGGGGGAGAGTGAGGAGAAGGGGGAAAGCAGAGGGAAGAACGTGAGGAAGGGTCCACCTGGGCTTCCATGGGAGCCTTAGCCCCATGACCTGTGCTGGCCCTCCTCCATAACTCCCTATACATCCCATTTCTCACTCTATAACTTGGAAACACCCAAGCTCAGCTTGGCCACTGCCAGTGTGCAGGACAGCTATTTTCTCCACAACG
The DNA here is from genome assembly GCF_028372415.1 of Notamacropus eugenii. Classification (NCBI taxonomy): domain Eukaryota; kingdom Metazoa; phylum Chordata; class Mammalia; order Diprotodontia; family Macropodidae; genus Notamacropus; species Notamacropus eugenii. The sequence continues at coordinate 514,900,804 of NC_092873.1, read as the reverse complement.
CACCTCACCCCCTTCAGCATCTGTTTCAAACCTTTTTCCCTTTCCTGAAGCTTCTAGCTTTGAATCCACATGACTTCTTTCCTTGAGAAGCCTGAGGCTATTAGACAGGAGCTGCACAGCCCCTCTTCCATCCAAATCTCAGCATTGTCGGTCTCTTTCTCCACTTTCCTCTACTTTTCCTTCCAGAGGAAAATGTATCCCTACTTCTCACTAGCACTAAACTCTCTCCTTGTGCCCCTTGTTCTATTTCCTATGATCTCCTGGACTTTGACTTGACAGCCCCCCTTGTTTTTTTTAATGCATCCTCCACTATCTTCTCTCTGTCTGCTGACACATTCTCAAGTATCCCCAATCCTAAAAGAACTTTCCCCTGACTCTCATTTTTGGGGGAGTAGATGCATAATTTCATCACCAGGGGGAACTCCCATTGAGAAAGCCAGCTTTCCTCCAAGGCAGTTGGTTTTTTCTAAGGTCCCTTCCAACTTTCAGTTTGGAGCCTTTTGCCAGGCAGCACCGGTGGCTTTATCATTCATTCGAACACAAGCCACACCCTTCCCCCACCTCACTGTGTGATCGTGAGCAAGTGACATCCTCCTGGACCGCAGTATCCTTAACTCTACAATGAAAAGAGCTAGATGAGTTGGCCTTGGAGGTCTCCTCCAACTCTAGGCAGTATTCTGCCTGTGATCCTGATGTGTGCCAGGCAGCAATGTTGAGTGTGTTAAAATGGATATGCAACTACCGTGATTTGCTTAAGCCCCCCAATTATCCAGGTAAAGGAGAAGAGCTCTATGGCCATGTTAGCTAAGATAGAGTGGCTTGACATAACAACAGTCATTTGTGGTGACCAAGAGTAAACCCAACTGCATGTGCAGAAAATCAGCAGCTCTGAAGCCAAGTAGGCTCATACCAACTTTGAAGCAGACCCTGAGTCATTTGGTGGTTCATGGACCTTTGAGAAACATCCATATCTTCAGAGACTCCCTTCACTGTTGGTTATGGGACTCTTGGACACATCTTGTTTTTTGGGTTTGGGAGACATCCCTTTACCTTATTGTTTGTACTCAAACCTAGAACTGCCAGGCCTGCTTATCACCAAGAATGCCTTCTGATATGTATATCAAAGGGCCACAGCTCGGACACCTGGAATTCCTCACTTCCCGGTTTCCTGGGTTTCTCCCTCATTCCTTTCTAGGATCTGCCTAATTCCCTGCCTTTCTTTGTTTGAAAAAGCATAAATATCTCCCTCTTTCCAAGTGGGCCTTGAACAGATGTGGATCCTGCCTCACTGTTCCATCCTGAAAGCTCCAACTCAGGCAATTAATTCATTTATAATCTGGGAATACTGTGATCGACTCACTTTTTGGACCTTGGCTTTCTTCTATTTTAACAGCTCACAGGGGTTTTTAATTTAACAAGCACTAGAAACTGAGACAAAAATGAATCAGTCCTTGCCCTTAGGTAGCTTACATTCATTCAGAGAAAACAGCACACACACACACACATATACATATGAGAGGATACAGAATACAGTGTCTCCCAAAAGTCTTCATGTGGTATTAGTCTATTAAAGCATGTAGTTAATACAATAAACAAAACAAGGCAATCAGAGGAGGGATGGATCAGGAGGCAGCCTTGGAACTGAGGGAAAGGAAGCACTCTGGGAGGTTGAGGTCAGGAGGGTATGTATGGTGAACCCACCTGTGAAGAGGTATGATGGTAAGAGATAGAGCATCAGGGATAAAGAAAAGAGGCCAGTTTGTGAAAAACAAACAAGTCTGGAAGGACAGGCTTGTGATAGATTATGAAGGATAATCAAGGCCACATAGAGGATTTTAAATTTGATTCTAGAGGACATAGGGAGCCATTGCAGCTTCTTGAGCAAGGGAAGTAGGAATGGAATACTCCAAACTGTGCCCAGGTATATCACTGTTAACAACTGTAAGGACTTGAGTTAGTATCCATCCCTTTTGGAAAGAATTGCACATAGGTCAGGGTCCATGCTTCTGTGATTCTAATAGATCTCATCCTGGGCCTTCTCCAGTCATCCTGATGAATTCACTGGATTCAGATGGCTCTGGAGGAGAAGTGAGGCTGGTGACCTTGCACAGCCCTCCCTCACTCAAAAGAAAGTCAAGTGCAAATCATGTCATCGTTTCTCTGATATCATGGCCTTTTTCAAAAAGAAGGACAAACAGAAACAGATTCTAATAGATTAAGGTATAAAAGTGGGGGTGCATGAGGTCCACAAAATTCCTGAACTCAACCAAACCAGATTAAAATGTCCTTGGGAAACATTTAACAAAACAAAGAAAAATACAATCTAATTTAGATAATGCTAATTTTCGAAGTCAATATGCCTGTGGCTGGGGTCCATTGTCATTTGAATTTGACACCATTAAGGTTTTAAGACTCTAACATTCTCTGTGTTCTAACATTCTGGATAAGGTTCTAGGATTCCATGTATGGAACACCTGTGAGACCAAAGACTGTTTCCTCAAACATGTATTTGTTGATGGAGAGATTAAAGCAAGATGGTTATTGCCCCCTCTTGGCAGTTTACGCTGGCTGGGAAGACTCTTGACTAACAATGTAACTGGGGGACTCTCTTTGCAGCCCTCAGTGGAGCTGTCCAAGTAGGCCCCATCACCCATTCTTGTTTCATCTGCTTCATAATCCACCGCTTTTCATTTGTCATTGTCTAAAGTGCCCCGTGTGTGTGTGTGTGTGTGTGTGTGTGTGTGTGTGTGTGTGTGTGCACAGAGTTATTTTCTGTCTCCTGATGAGCTTTCCCACATCCTAGCTGTCTCCCTTCTCCCCAGCCCCTCGCACACAGATCCCACAGGTATCTGAATCTGGGCCACCCAATGCTCAATGGCGCCACAGGGAGGCAAGACAGGGGCAGAGGGAAACAGAGACAACCACCACAGCAAGAAGTGACGTTCGTAGAGTCTCTCAGGTTCACCTGCTTCTGGAAGCCTTTCCCTCTCCCCCTGTAGAGCTGATGCCTGCCTTCCGAGGTTCCTCACTTTCTGCCTTGTAACCTTCACCACCTCATCCTCACATCTTGTTTGTGTGTTGTTTGCATGTCTGTATCCCTTCAGACTGTGGGCAGGGCTGTCGGTGCCTTCCTTTTTATCCCCAGGGCTTAGTGCAATGCATGGCATGTAGCAGGCATTTAATAAATGCCAGTTGGTTTTATTTGTCATTAAACACCTTAGAGATCATCCAGTTTAACTCCCTCGTTTTGCAGTAGAGGAAACTGAGGCCCAGGGAAGGGGCTTGCCCAAGATCACACAGGTGCTAATTGACAGAGATCTTCTGGGTGTGTGTGTGTTCATCCTTCTTGCCAAAGAAGACCACGCCATCAGAGAAATGATGACATGACTTGCACTTGGCTTTGAGTGAGGGAGGGCTGTGCAGGCCACCAGCCTCACTTCTCCTCCAGAGCCATCTGAATCCAGTGACCCGATATTCATCAGGATCGCTGGAGATGACCCAGGATGAGGCAATTGGGGTTAAGTGACTTGCCCAAGGTCACCTAGCTAGGGAATGTCAAGTGTCTGAGGTGAGATGTGAACTCTGGTGCTCTATCCACTGCACCACCTAGCTGCCATACAGAGTAGCCAACCAATCAAGGGCAGTACCCCACTAAGGCTCTGGAGTTGGCGGAAAGCCCCCAAGGGGGCCCTCAGAGATGTCCCTAGAAGGAGGCTGTTCTTCTGAGACTTGGAAATCATTCATTTGTAACTAATTTGGAGGAAACCAGTAGATGGAGCTGGCCTCCTGCTTATATAGTTATACATAAAAAAAATAAGGTATCCATAAAATCCTTAAAGACTAATCATTCTATAAAGATCAGTTGCTTTCTTCATAGGATTTAAATCTGAAGTGATAACAACTAGAAGATAACATGTGTCAAATGCTTTAAGGTTTGTAAATCACTTTTTTTTTTAAACATACATCATTTCTTTTTACCTTCAATAACAACCCTGGAAAGTCAGCAAGGTGGTGCAGCGAATAGAGTGCCAGGCCTGGAGTCAGGAGGACCTGAGTTCAAATCTATCCTCAGACACTTCCTAGCTGTGTGACCCTGGGCAAGTCACTTCAGCCTGTTTGTCTCAGTTTCCTCCTCTGGAGAAGGAAATGGCAAACCATTCCAGTGTCTGCCAAGAAAACCCCAGCTGGGGCCATGGGAAGTCAGACACAATAACAGCCCTGGGAAGTAAACACTGCTGTTCCCCCCCCACACACACACAATTTACAGTTGAGAAAACTGAAGCAAACAGAGGGTAAGTGACTTGCCCAGGGTCACACAGCTACTAAGTATTGGAGGTCACATTGAACTGAGGTCTTCTTGATTTCAAGTCCTAACTAAGAACCTCATGAGTGCTCATGTTTGGGAAGGTATTGCTAATTCAGCATTGTGAAATTTCAGGGGGCTGGTAAGAGAATTCCAGGGCCCAAAGACAGGGAATAGGTTCCATGTTAGGGGCACCATGGAAGGAATATTGGATTTGGCCAGAGGTGTCCAATACCCAAGGGGAGCATCTGGCCCTGAGTACAGCCAGAATCATATTAAAATGTAATTGAGAAATATTTTTAAAGCATAACAAGAAAATATAAATACATATATAACATATTTTTCAAACTAAGTCAGTCTGCTATAGCAGGGATCTTTACGTATAAAGTAGTGGTCTATGTTTCTATTTGAGGTTGACACCACTGCCCTCCAGTCATGAAGATTTGGGTTCAAAACCCCCTCAAACGCTTACAAGCTGTGTGGCTCCAGGTCAGTGATTTAACTACTCTAGGACTCAGTTTCCCCATCTGTAAAATGACAGAGTCCAACTTTGTGACCTCTAAGATCCTTTCCCAGCTCTAGATCTCTGATGCTATGATGGGCTCCATAGGTCCCACAGACAAAGCAGTAGAGACACACCCTTCTTACCTGAAAATAATCCACAGGATTTTGAAAGAGAGAAGAAGTCCTCCTAGTCACTCTCAGAACAATCAGACATCCTTGGATGCTAATGTCTATATCTCAGATCCTCTGCAAGTTATTCTGTGGGCATCAGACAGCATTATTTTGCCCAATTTACAGAGGAGAAAACTAAATCTCAGACCAAATGACCCACAGGGGTAGATGTCAGAGTCAACAGATGAAGCCAGACCTTTGGTACCTTTGTATCTCCAGCCCCTAGTCTAATGCACCTGACAGTCATCAAACAAATAAACAAACAAATGAATGATGAAATGAATGAAAAACTGAATGAATGAATAAATAGAATATTGAATTCTCAAACCAGTGCTCTTCCCGAAATCCCATTGTTTGACTCCTCTCCTTATTCCTGGAAGACAGTTCTGTTTTCAAATAAGCTAAGATTCCATGAGGTTTTTTGATCTTTCAGTCCACTAAGACCCTCAGACTTTTTCAAGATGTACTGCTGTCTAGTTATTCCTTCTACATATTGCACTGTCTAGTTGTGTCCTTATGAAGTGGATTTCTTCTCTTTTTTTTAAAACACAAGTGTAAGACCTTCATGTATCCCTACCAAACTCCTCTGACAAAAGAGGGAACAGAGGCCAGAGTGGAGAGGGGATTGGCGTAAGGTCATACACTGTTAGTGGCAAGATCAGAACTGGACTCCAGTTTACCCAACAGCCTAGTCCGTGATCGTTCTACTCCCTTCAACTGTCTCCCCATCATCCCTCTCTTTCACAACACATCTGGCTTGGCAGGGCTGGTTTTAACAATTTGCCAGAACAAAAATTGAAACAAGTCTCCTAGCTGTTCAGCCACACCTCCTTCTGCCATCTTGGGAATCACTCCCAGGAGGGTATTGTATGTAGAGGACTGGAAGGGGAGTCAGCAAGCCAGCACTCAGATAGGCATCTTATTCCTGGGTATTTTCCCACCTATCAAGCTAGGACTGGGGCTCACGTCCATAGTCTGCTGGTTCCTATTGTGTGACCTTGGGTGAGTGATTTGCCTCCTCTGGGCTTTGAGTCACTAGTCAAGACCTCATGTGACCCTCTAGGTCCTGAGATGCCACACTTTACTGAATCTAAACATCACATGAAGTTTGGACTCAGTCACTCAGTCAAAGGGTGGCATCTGAGGACCTAGAGGGCCACATGTGGCCTCAAGTTCACAGGTTCCCCACTCCTGGACTAGACAATTGCCAAGCCCACCCTCAGCTCTCACCCTTGAGACCCCTCAAAGCTCTGAATCTTCTCTGGTTTGGGCAGTCGCCCAGCACCCACTGACCTTTACATCGCATTTCCTCTAGGGAAGCCTCTCCCCAACAAGCTCCTCCCCCAGACTTTGACAAACCTGAAGAGCCAGGTAGCAGGGCTGGGCCCACAGGTAGAGGAGAAGAAGTTGTTCCCTGCTGGAACTGCAGCAACCTAGGAGTGTGGGATCACAGATTGGAAGGAGCCTTAAAGATCATCTCATCCAACCCCCTCATTTTACAGATGGGGACTCAAGCCCAGAGAAGGGAAATCACTTGCCCAAGATCACACAGCTAGGAAACAGCAGTGCAGGGACCTTCTTACTCCAGATGGAGGGCTCGCCTCCTGACACCATGCTCCAGGTCCCCCTTGATGCTGAGGCTCTGCCCCTGGGAGACAACATGGGGGAGATGCCCGAGGAGGACATAGAAGCCCTCATGGAGGAGATGGATTTCCTCCCTGGCCACTTTCACCTGGACCTGAACCTGAACTTTGAGCCAGGCTCCCGAGCCCCCTTCCGAGGCCGGGACATGAAACTGCAGAGAGAAAGCCTGCGGTCGGAGCTGGAGTTTGAGACTGGGCCCCTGCAGTATGCAGTTAGGAACCTCCTGGGTGTCTTCGCCTTCTACCTGGAGGAGCTGGAGCAGGCTCGGGAGCTCTTCCTGCAGGTGACACAGGAGGCGCCGGACAACCTTAATGCCTGGGCCAATCTGGCTTATGTCTATGATCAGCTGGGCCTGGAGCAGGAGGGAGCCCAATGTACCGAGACTTTATCCAGCCTCATGGGCCTGGAGGCTGAGGATGAAGGGATGGCTGATGGAGACCTCACGCTCCGGGCAGCCCGCTGCCTGGCCGAGCAGGGCTATGCTTCAGCTTTCGATGTGGGCTTTGTGAGTGAGAGTGACCAGGTCCAGAAGCTGACTGCCGGCATCGCCCTCTATGATAAAGGCCTAGCGTATGGGCAGAAGAAGGTCAGTGACCCACCCTGGTCCCTTCAGGGGTGCTTTGGTTCTCTGGGGGATTTGGAGGGGTGATGGGTTAAAGGAAGGGGTTTAGGAGGCTGAGCAAAGATAGAGCCAGTGTTCCAGGAGGCAGAGAACAAGCGTTGATTAAGCACCCACTGTATGGACTTAGCTACCCACTTATTTATACATCCAACACATGTAGATTCCTAAAATGGTTAAGCCAAGAGGGATCAGCCGAGCTAGAACTCCATCATCTGTCAGAGCTGGAAGGAACCTTGAATGGAGAAGGTTAGAGCCAGAAGGGATCTCGTAGGGCATCTAGCCTAACTTTAGAAGTTCTCCAGCATTGTCTAGACACTGCTCAAAGATGTCCGGGGGAAGAAGGTGATAATCAGTCAGTCACTCAGGATGCAATTATTAATCACTTAGTACATTCCAGGCACTGGGCTACACACTGAGAGTACAAAGAAAGACAAGGACAATCCCTGCCCCTGAAAAGCTGACATTCTCTTGGGATGTTACAAGGTCTAGACAGAGTAGTTGCAGGGAACCTTAGTCCCTCCATCCTCATGTTTATGGAGCCACATCTGGATGATTCTGGGTGCCCGCTTTTAGGAAGGATATTGACAAGCTATAGGACAACCAGGATGGGCAGAGGATGGGAGAACATGTGTTGCAGTCATCTATCTGCTGAAGGCTCTGGGCCCATTTAGCCTGAAGAAGGGGAGACTCTGGAGCCCATGGTAGCTGCCTTCAGGTTTGTGGAGGGGAGACAAGATGTGGCAAAACCAAGAGCCATGGGAGAGAGTTTCAGAGAAGCAGATTTAGTCTGCATGGGAGGAAACACTTCCTATTAATTCTGGCTATCTCAAAGAGACTTGGGCTACCTCGTAAAGTAGTGAGTTCCCTGTCCCTGTGGGTCTCCAAGCCAAAGCTAGGCTGTTACTTCTCTCCATACATTGCAATCCAGTGACAGTGACCTCTTTGCTATTTCTCAGATAAGATACTCCCTCCATGTCTCGAGCCTATGCATTTTCACAATCAGATAATATAATAATAAAAAATAGCTAAAATGCATGTAGCACTTCACAAAACGTTTTTAATTTATTATCCATTTACTGTCCCTCCCCTTCCCTGTTCGTGCCTTTCCTGTGAGCTAATTTTCCATTTGTTATATAGAGATAGACACACATGTATGTTTGTATGCATATATTTCTATTTATCGTCTCTATGTAGCTGTTTTCTGGTAGACCATGAGCTCCTTGAGGACAGGGACTGTTGTTTTGCTTTTCTTTGTATCCATAAGCACCTGACAAACAGTAGGAGCTTAATAAATGCTTGTTGACTTGATGAGTTGGTTCTTAAGCAGGTTCAAGACTGGACAAGATCACTGTGACATCACTTCCAAGCTCCGAGATGCTTGAGTTCTGCTGGGGATACATTTTGTCCCTGAGGCTAAGATATCTTGTGTAAAATGATCAACTGCTGGGAAAGAGGCAGATGCATTCTATAAATGTGAACACCATTCCTAGATTGTATAGAGTCTAGAACCTTCAGTGACTCCCCACTGGCATTCCCATCAAGTCTGGACTCCTAAGCCTAGACTCCAAAACCACCCCACAATCTGGCCCCACCCGACTTTGCCAGCCTTACATCTCACTATTCCCCTTCATGATTTGTAACATGCATCCCAGCTGGGATGCCCATTGCCACTTTCTACAGCCTGTGGTCTGCTCTCTGCATGGTTCTCATGCATTTCCTCCTCTATGAATGGCCTTCCTCTGATCTCTGCCTGGTGAAGCATTTTCCTTCACTCAAAGCTTAGCCTGGGTGCTTCCTTTTCTGGGCAGCCTGCCTCAGTTCCCCCCAGTCAACAGTGATTTTCTTCCTCTTCAGAAGCCCCACTGGCCTTTGCCTGTCCTTTCTATCACTCATTTGCAGTAGATGCCCATGGATTGAAGGCAAGTCTTTGCTCATCTTACGTCCACAACCAGACTGTAAACTAAAGGTCTAATATCCTGGTGCATTTTTCTTTGTATGTTCCCTGCTCTGAACACAGGGCCTTGAACATGGAAGTGGTGCAAGACACATTCATGGAAACAAATGTACTATTTCCTGTTTTCATAGATACATTCTGAATCCGTGATTCCCCCAGAATATGACACTCCCATGTGAGGATACTCCCTCTACCGAGGCAGGCTGGCACCTTCTCTGAAGCGTATGGTCTTAGAGAATTGCCCAGGACCTTGGCAAGTGAAGTGATTTGCTCATGGTCACATATACAGAGTCTTGATGACTCAGAAACCAGCTCAGTAGGCATGATTCCAAGCTGACTTTCCATTCTGGGTTCTATAGGCTAAGGACCCACCCAGCACAGTTCCAGGCACATAATTACACTTAGTAAATGCTTGTTGCTGTTTATCGGCTCTAACATCTCATGAGTCTCCTTCTTAAATATTAAACAGTATGGAAAAGTGACCACTCCTATGCACTCTGAAGTCCTCTCCCTTTCCTATGCTCCTCTCCCCCCGCCCTAGGGGTCACACTTTCCCTGGCAGAGAATGGCAGGGCTGGAGTTGGACTTTCAGAGGTCACCCAGTTTTATGTCCCCCTGTTTACAGATGAGCAAACAGGCCCATAGGGTGAAGGCCACCCAGTCAGACAGTCAATCAAGCATTTAGTGAATACTTAATATATGCACACCACACACACCATCAGTTTCAGGTGAGGGATGATCAAGGCAGGCTGCCTGGAAGAGGTGAGGAATAGGGACCCCATTGGAGGTTCGATCATTGGACTCTGTACAGGCTGCTCAGGACAGACCTCACTTGATGGGGAGTGGGGAGGAGGGAGTTAGTGGAGAAACCCGTTTGCATTGGGCCCCAGGAAGATACCGGGGAAGTGGACTTAGAACAACGTAGTGGGGTGTGTTGCCCTGGGGCCCTGAGGGAGGCTGACTCAGGCTGGGCGGGATCCCCAGCAATATCTCTCCAAGCTCCCTGTCCTTTCTCTGGCCTTTTCAGAAGACCTGGGTCTGAGTCTTAGCTTTGAGACTCACTGACAAGGTCCTCAAAGCTCTCTGTCCCTCAGTTTTCTTGTCTGTAAAATGGGCTATGATAATCATAAAGGCCACAAGGGTATTTCAGGGAAACCCCACTTTAAACCGTAAAGTGCCATTGAAATGGGAGTTATCATTTCAGCTGTCACCACCATTGTTCATGAGGGGCCATAGTACCAGAGAAGGGGAGAGGGAGTCCCTTGTCCTTGGTGCAGCTGCCTCTGGTTCCGAGGGATATTACTGCTCATGATCATTCATTTCCACCATTAATTAAAAAGTCCAAAGCCTCCCTCTGTTGCCACTAGTGTCCCACACAAATTCTACTCCTTGGCATTTCTCACAGTCTGGCCAGAGAGACAAGACATGAACAGGGCAACTCATCCCTTACTGAAGATATTACGTCCTAGGGAGTTGCTTGAGACCAGTTTGTCCATGATCACATGGCTAGAGCCTGTCAGAAATGGGATTTGAACTCAGATCTTTCTTCTACTCTAATGTGGCCCCCTAGCTACACCTGACTTTCTCTTGCGATGGACCCAGGGAGGGAGCTCATGTAGGAGTGGACAGAAGGACATCCAGAGAGAGTCAAACAGTGCTGCAGAGGCTCAGAGGAGCAGGATGCTGCTGCTGCTGAGGATGATGACAACTAACATTTTTATACTCTTTTACAATTTGCAGAGCACTTTACAAATATAATTTCATTGGATCTTTATAAAAACTCTGAAAAGTAAGTGCTATTATTATGCCCATTTTACAGTTAAGAAAACTGAGGCAAGTGACTTTTCTAGAGTCACACAGCTGTGTGAGGCTGGATTTGAACTCAGGCTTTTCAGACTCTAGGTCCAAGGCTCTCTCCACTGCATCACCCAGCTGCTCCAAGAAAGGAAGGAGACAACCTCTCTGGCTAGGGGAATCCCCAGGGAAAGTTTCATATAGGGGGTGGTACCCAAGCTAGATCCTGAAGGAGGAGGAGAAGATGACGGATGAGAGTCAGGCACTCTTGGTTGTGGGACTAGTGTATGCAAAGGCATGGAAGTGGGAGACTATGAACTATTTTCAGGAGGAAATGAGTCCTCCAATCTAGAAACTAAGAATGACTGTAGGGAGCAGTGAGAGATAAAGTTGAAAGTCTGGGTTGAGGGCAAATGATGGGACATGAGACTAAGGAATGTGAATTTTATCCCAGAGACAGTAAGGACTTCTGAGAATGGCAGACTATGAAGTGGTCATCTTGTAGGGTGGGTTAGAGAGGGGAGAGAGAAGGAGACTAGATAAGGAGCTAGTACCTCATCTACTGAAGGGTGAGAAGGGCCTAAACCAGTGGTGTGGTCCAGAGAGTCAAAGCAGAGGGATGGATGGGGGATGTATGGTGCCTACAATCCATCAGGCCTGGCAACTGATTGGAAGTGGGGGAAAGAGGAGTGAGAGGGAAGAGTCCAGAATGACGCTTAGGAGGCAAAAGTAGGGTGTGTTTTTGGATGCTTCTCCAGTTGGGTGTTGTTCCTTTCTCTTCCTCTCTCCTCCTACCATTCGGTAACTTTCCTTTTCAGTAAACATAACAGGTGGCCTGGCGTAGAGGATAGAGATTTGACCTTGGATCCAGGAAGCCCGGGGTTGGAGTCCTGACTCTGACACTTGTCTGTTGGCTGGGTGACTCTAGGCAAGTTCCTTAACCTCTCAATGCCTTCCGTCATTCCAAAATTAAAAGTTGAATGGTCTTAGAGAGGAGATTTCCTGATCCAAGAGTTCCTTATATAATAGGCCTTGTCCCTCTGCCCCTCCAAGAACAAAGAATGATACAGCATAATGAGACAAAGTATTGTTAGCTGTGACAATGGGAATGACCTCATGAAGGGGAGAGCACTTGAACTGAGTCCTGAAGGAAAGTAAGGAATCCAAGAGATAGAAATATGGAAGAACATTCTAGGAGTCAGGGGACAGCCCATGCAAAGGCAAACAAGTGGGATAGACAGAAAAGATGTCAGTTGGGCTGAAATGTGTAATAGGTTTGGAGAGGTTGCCAAATAGGCATTGTGAGAGGGAGTTTCCTCACTGGGAGTTACTTCCCAGTAAAGGGCTTTTAACAAACTTCCTGCTATATAGTAGGCACATAATAAATGTTTGTTTCCTTCCTTCTAACCTCAATCTCCAATACAACAACTAACCATAACAGAGAGAGGTAGCCTGGCATAATGAATTTCCTAGTGTCCAGTCTCAGAATCGAGGAGACTTGAATTAAAATTCTTTGGATACATACTGTCATTGTGACCATTGGCAAGTCCCCTAACCTCCCAGTGGACCTGGGCAACTCTCTTAAGACAGACAGTTAACGTCTTCACTTGCCTGAGGTCATGGCATCACTGATTTGGAGCTAGAAAGGACCTTACAATCCACCTAAACCAATCCTCTGATTCCACAGATGACCAAATTTAGACCTGAAGAGTGACCCAGGTAAACAGTGCCCTCATACTGGGAGTTTCCCATACTGATTTTAATTTGGACACAGAACAAATGAAAATGGCAAAAATATGAAATTAGCCTATTTGAAGATCTTGGTTGGATTCATTGAAATTAGTTTTAAAATGGCAGCATCTCATTTGTAATCACTTGACTGAAACTCATCTCACCTTTTTCATCCTTATGCTTTGAGGGAGCCACAAGGCAACCCACAGCTGTATATCCCAACCTGTGCAGACCCTTCTCCTCCTTTCTGTTCCTTGACCTTCTCTTTTCCTAAATGCTCCATGGAAAATCCCCAGCAGGGCTCCAGATTGGCAGCCTGCCCGTGGCTCTTTTAATACCTTATGGACACCACTACAGCCCTCAGGGTGTTATTGCCACAACTAGCCACCCTTCTCTTCTACTCACACATTTCCTTGAGAAAGACTTTTGGCCAGTTCCTCATGGGAGTGACCTCCTCACAGGGCACACTCCTCCCTGCTGACACCCACCATGCCCTTGGGTCACTTATGGTTTTAAAAAAAATGTTAAAATTTTATTTTTCCAATTACACATAAAAACAATTTTTATCTTTTGGGTCTTTTTTAAAAACAATTTTGAATTCCAAATTCTCTGTCACACAGCCTTCCACCCTCCCTCCCTTCCCTTCTCATTGAGAAGGGAAGCAATTTGATAAAGGTTATAATACATGTGCAGTCACATAAAATTTATTCCCATATTAGTCATGTTGTAAAAGAAAACATACAAAAAAAACAAAGAAAAATAAAGTAAAAAATGGTATGCTTCTATTAGCATTCAAACTCCATCAGTTCTTTCTCTACAGGTGCATAGCATTTTTTAAAATTTAATTAATTTATTTGTTTTCGGTTTTCAACAGTCACTTCCATAAATTTTAAATTTTCTGCCCTTCCCTCTTCCCTCCCTTCCTGAGATAGCATGCAGTCTTATATGGGTTCTACACATGCATTCTTATTAAACATATTTTCACATTAGACATGTTGCATAGAGGAATTAAAATGAATGGGAGAAACCATGAGAAAAACCAAACCAAATCTAAACATAACAAAAGAGAAAATAGTCTGCTTCATTCAGCATTCCGATTCCATAGTTCTTTCTCTGGATGTGGATGGCATTTTGCCTCAAGAGTCCTTTGGAAATGTTTTAGCTCCTTACATTGATGTGAAGGGCTAAGTCTATCAGAAACAGTCCTCGCACACTGTGGTTGTTACTGTGTACAGTGTTCTCCTGGTTCTGCTCGTTTCACTCAGCATCAGTTCATATAAATCTTTCCAGGTTTTTCTAAAGTCCACCTGTTCATCATTTCTTATAGCACAATGGTATTCCATTGCATTATATACCACAACAAGCCATTCCCCAATTGATGGGCATCCCTTTGATTTACAGTTTTTGACCACCACAGAAAGAGCTGCTAGAAAATATTTTTGTACATGTGACATCTTTTCCCATTTTTATGATCTCTTTGGGATATGGCCCTAAAAGTGATATTGCCAGGTCAAAGAGTATGCACATTTTTATAGTCCTTTGGGCATAGTTCCAAACTGCTCTCCAGAATAGGTGGATCAGGTCACAACTCCACCAACAGTGAATTAGTACTTCAAACTCTCCCACATCTTCTCCAACATTTATCATCTTCCTGTTTTGTCATGTTAGTCAATCTGATAGGTGTGATGTGGTACATCAGAATTGTTTTGATTTGCATCTCTCTAATCAATAGTAATTTAGACCATTTTTTCATTTGACTATAAATAACTTTAATTTCTTCTTCTAAAAACTTCCTATTCATATCCTTTGACTATATATCAATTGGGGAATGACTTGTATTCTTGTAAATTTGACTCAGTTTTCTATATATTTTAGAAATGAGACCTTTATCACAGACACTAGTTGTAAAAATTCTTTCCCAGTTTTCTACTTCCCTCCTAATCTTGGTTGCACTGGCTTTGTTTGTGCAAAAATTTTTCAATTTAATGTAATCACAATTATTCATTTTGCATTTCATATTGTTCTCTATCTCTTGTTTGGTCATAAATTTCTCCATCCTCTATAAATCTGACAAATAAGCTATCCCTTCTTCCCTAATTTGTAGCATGGTTCCAAATTGCTCTTCAGAATGGTTGGATCAGTTCACAGCTCCACCATAACAGAAACAAATGTATAAACCCTCTCACAAACATACAGTTTCTTGTTTGTGAGTATCCCTTAACTGCTTTCCCCCCTCTCTGGGTCAGCAGAACCTAGATTTAAAAAACAAAAACCAAAAAGTCCTCCTGGTCCCATTTCTGCTTAAAAAATGGCTCAGACTCTGTTCTTGTCAGAGAATGAATCCTGAAGGTGAAAATCAGACCCTCTCCATTATTGGGGTCAGGAGATTAGAAAGGAGAGGAGGACTGGAGGGAGAGCAGGAAGGAACTGTTTGTTGGATTCCCAGCTTTGCGTCTGGCAGCTGCACAAATAAAGGTGTGTCTGGACCAAACATACTCAACCTGTTGGGGAAGGCAGGAGTCAATTTCTCAGGGTCAATGTCCCAGTGAGACAAAATCTGAGCAGTGATCATCAAGGAAGTAGCTTCTGAGCTAAGGGAGAAAAGGTATAACACAGACTTACTGGATATTCAAAGGGGAAGGAAGGAGGAGACAGAGGAAGAGGAAGAGATGAGTGAGTAGAAAGGGGATGGTGAGAATAAAGCCATAGGGAGTGGTGGGTCCATGGGGTTTTTGGCTTCTAAGACATTTGAGCTGGGAGAGAGGACCTTTAGAATTCAGAATGTTGAAGATATCTGCCTGCATCCCATTGCTGGCTAAGAATCCCTCCAAGACCCTCTAGACAAACCTACAGTTGAAGGACTTCACTATTTCAGAGGGGAGCCAGCCCACTTTGGAGTGACCTTGATTGCTAACTCCAGGTTACTGCCACCAGTCAAGCTTTAGATCCATCTCAGTACCAGGAGCGTTGTTGTGCTCACCTAACCAGCTTAACACCTTCATTGTGGCTCTAAGATGTCAAGTGACTTTCTCTTTCCTCAAGGATTTTTAGTGACAGGGTACTCACCACCATTTGTTCCATGTCTGGACAGCTCCAATCAGTAGGGTATGCAAATGCTGTGGCTTTCCTTCCCTCCATCTGCCATCCCCATTATTCTTGGCTCTGCCTCTTGGGATCAAAAAAGACTGATCCCTCATCGTCAGCTTCCTCATCTGTATCATGATGGGGCTGGACTGAATGATCTCCAAGGTCTCCTCCAGATCGAAAACTACAATCATAGTGACTGTGAGCATCCAAGTCTTGTTCAGTCATGTCTGACTCCAGGTGACCCTATAGACTTTGTCCGTGGGGATTCTTGCAAAGATACCAGAGTGATTTGTCATTTCCTTCTCCAGTGTTTCCCCATTTTACAGTTGAGGAACTAAGACAAATAGGGGTTAAGTGACTTCCCAGGGTGACACAGCCAGTAAGTGAACTCAGATCTTCCTGACTATAGGCCCCATGCTCTATCCACTGCATCACCTACCTGCCATTGATCTGTCCCAACCTCCTGCCAGCCTTTCTTCTCCAGCCTAAAAGACCCCACATCCTTCAACGAACCCACACATACATTGTTTCAAGTCCTTTCATCATCAGTCAGTCCGTCAGTGAGCATTTATTGAGCACCAAGATGTGCCCATTAAGATTTCCCTCTAGCTTATCAATATCCTTCCTTTCAAAATGTGGGGCTCAGATCTGAACATATTGTTCCAGATGCAGTTTGAGCAGGGCAGAGGACAAAGGGGCTGTCACCTTGGTGGTCCAAGACATCACACCTTTCTCAGATGCCATTCCCTTTTTTAGGCTGCCATATTTTTATGCTGAACTGGGAGCCCCCAAAGCTCCCAGATGAGCTGCTTTCTGGTTGGGCCACTCTATTTATGAATAGGTGCCCTTTAGTAGGTAAGGAAACTGAGGCCCATAGATGGGCCATCATATATTTTAAGAATTGGTTTTGTGGAGCTTTAGATTTATCATTATAAAAATTATCAAACCAGGAAGCCTTTGGGAGAACACAGGGAAGAAGTCTTGGAACAGAGGGCTTTCCATAGTATTCCAATGGGGCTGGGAAGGTGGGTAGTGGTTTCCAGAGATGAGTGAATTAGGACAGTTTTCTAGTGGGAGCTTTGGGGATGCCAAGTGTTTTTCTGAGAAAAAGTTGCTACTTCCTCCTTCCTCTATTATTTCTTCCCTCATCCCCCTGCCCCAGTACATACATACACACACACACACACACACACACACACACACACACACACCACTTTCCATGCTGACCCTGACATTCTGGAATGGAGCCACCTCTGAATGCTGGCGGATCACGTGTTCAATGCTTCTCTTGGCTACCACACTTAACTGAGGCTTACTAGCATCATCAGTGGATGCCCAAGAGGCTGATCGGATTTAGCGATGGTCTCTGCAGAGGGAGAACTATAGAACAGAAAGCTGGAAGGGATCCTAGGGATCCTAGAGATCACCTAGTCCAGTCCTTTCCTTTTACAAGAAAACTGAGACCCAGGGATGAGAAGGGACTGCCCCAGGTTACACAGGCAGCAAGGAACCCAGGATCGGAACTCATTTCTTCTGATCCAGTTCAGTTCAGTTCAACAAGTATGTATTGAGCACTTATTATGACCTACATCCTGAGTCTACTATGACAAAAACGAAAGATCCCTGCCCTCAGGGAACTCATATTCTATCGAGGGGGGACAACATACACAGGTAAATACCAATCTATTCAAAGTAAATGCAAATTAATTTTGAGGGAAATGGTGGGGGGCGGGGGGCAATCAGGGGAGGCCTTGTGGAGCAAGGGGCAATTGAGCTAAGCCTCAAAGGTCTTCAGAGAAGCCTGGATGAGGAGGAAGAACAACATGGACTTGGGGGAGAAAGAATGTGACTTTCCTTGCAGACCGTGGGAGATTATTTCCATCTTCCTAATTTGTGTCTTGAGCATTCCTCATTCCATAGTATGTCTTAATCATCAATGTTTTCTTATCTTTACTCATTTTTCTGGCCTTACTTCCTAGATTGGGACTTTCCATCATGGCCAGGCTCTGTGTGCTTATAAAAGGGAGAGTGGAGGCCTTCTTTGATACAGATTTGGGTGATCTGGAACCTGGGGAATAAAGTGTTGTTTTTCAAGGATCTCAGGGGAACTCCCAGCTAGGGGACAGCTCCACAAAGCCTCCTTAGCAGTCTTTTCTGGCTGAACCTCTCCTCTAGTGTCCACAGGCTTCTGGCTGCCTCTTTGTGCTGACCTAAGCTGAAAAATCTGCTTACTAGCGCTTTTCTTTGCATTCGTAGACCATTTCTCAGTCTGGTGCTTGTTCTTCTAACCTTACTAGAGGAGCTGTTTTGGGGGAGCTCAGCTATTTCCTCTATTCTATTTCCTCTTTGCCACCTCAGGGACAAAGGCACATGCAGAAGCATGGGAAAGAGCACATTTAGGGTTATGGATGGAGACCTAAAATTTCGGTAATTTCGGCTGGAGTGGAAGGGAATAACGTGGTATCAGTTTGGACAGGTTAGTTGGAGTTCAGTTGTGAAAAGTTCTAGACATTAAACAGGGAAGATTCAGGCTCAGACACGTACTAGCTGTGGGACCCTAGGCAAGTCATTTAACCCAACTGACTCAAAAAAAAAAAAAAAAAAGCTGTAGGGAGATGGTCCAGAGAGGTGATGCCTGAGAAAGGTCCTTTGTAATTAGCCATTGCGAGATCATGAGTGACCTTAGAGCCGCTGAAGTTGAGTGACTGAAAACAGAGATTCCAAACCCATCCCTGTCTCCAACGCCCAACTCAACATGTTACAGCTTGCACTGCTGACTCTCCCAAGCAGGCTGAGCCACACCTGTTCTCACTTCTCAGTGCTCTCAGTTTGGGGTTGTGCCCTAGGCCTAGGAACTTCCCCTCCGATACTAATAATTTCATAAAGGTGCAGGCCCCAGTAAACATCTTTTCCTATCTGACTAACTGTGCCTAGGGAGGTAGTATAGTATATGGTAAAGTGTATTTACCCTTCAGCCAGAGGATCTGAGTTCAAATCTTGCCTCTGACGCTTACCTGATATCGGGCAAATGCCCTGACCTTTCCAGGCTTCAGTTTCTTCATTAGACTAGGTGGCCTCCAATCCTGTGAACCCTAAGTGATCAAACCTCCCTGGGCCTTTGTATGATAAGGGAGTTGCAGGTGATGGCTTCAGAGTCCCCCCAACCCCCACCTCATCTCTAGGATCTTAGGATCCTAACCCTTGGAAGTACGCCCAGAGAGTTTTAATAAAGTCTTTCTAACAGGATAGAGGCCCAGTCACTAGTCTACCCATCTGAGATCTCTGGCAGCTTTCTGCTCCCTCTGCATTGTCTGGAAATAAAGATCACCCCACCAGCAAAGGCCTCCTTGAGGCTCCATTGTGGTCACTTTCACGTCTGGAGCATGTCCAGTTACTCAGCTAGAGTACTGCATTCAGTCCCAGATGCCACATTTTAGGAGATGACATTGACAAGCTGGAACCTGCCCAGTAGGTGGCAATGGGGTGGGAAGGTAAATGGAGACCATCTTGTACAAAGACCAACTGGTGGAATCCTTCCAGGCTGAGTGTGTGACCAAGAGAAGACTTAGAGGAGAGCCATAGCACCTCCAAGTATATTGGAAGGTGTGTCATCGGGGAGAAGGAGATGATTGTTCTCTAGCCCCAGAAGGCAGAACTAGTTGGGACCAAGGGGAGCAGTTACAGATTTGCAGATACTCACCCTGGTACTGGCACTCCTTGCCAATGAGCGCTGTCCAGCAATCATGCACTGAGTATTTATTTGGTGCCTACTATGTGCAACAATGGAACAGGTTGTCTCCTAAAGTAGTGAGTTCCCTGTCATTGGGGGTCTTCAAGCTGGGTTTGGATGACCTCTTGAATACAGCAAACACTTAAAATGGTAACTGCCCAGTGGGTGCAGATCTGTGTGCCTAGTGCTGAGTGGAAAACAAAGATTAGATAAGGGAAATGGACATGATATAACAATTCTTGCTATTCTAAAAGGTTGGCATTGGCTGCTCCAGGTGGTGGTGGGCTCTGTTCCCCCTCCCTGGAGTCTAAAGAGCCTGAAGAAGCACTGATCTAGAATGGCACAGGGGCTTCCTGCTGAATGGGACTCAATGGTAAAAAGAGGGAATGCAGAGGAATTTGGTGCCTACTATGTGCAACAATGGAACAGGCTGTCTCCTAAGGTAGTGTGTTCCCTGTCACTGGAGGTCTTCAAGCTGGGTTTGGATGACCTCTTAAATTCACCACTGGACTTGTGACTTGTGATACTCTGACTCAGTTTCTTTTTTTATATTTCTTGTTCTCTCTCCCTCACATAATTACTTCACTTGGTAACTCAATCAATGAACAAGTATTTATTTAGCTCCTGTTGTGTGCCAGATACTGAGACTGTGTCTGCACTAGGAACTGAAAATACAAGTACAAGAATGAAATATCCCCTCCTGTCAAGGAACACACACTTTAATGGAGAAAAGACAACCTAGAGGCAAGAGTAGAGCAGTCAAAGAGTTCTATGCAAATTAAATGTATTATTGCTATTAAGAAATAAGATCTGGCCCCTGTCCTTCCCCTGTCCACCTAATCTAGTAGCTAAGTAGACATCGAATACCTTGTTTAAGACTCACAGAAGGCAGATGCTATTGTGGTCCCCATTTTACAGATGAGGAATCTAGGCAAGCAGAAGTCAAAGGACTTGCCCAGGGTCACACAAGGGCCTGAGAATGTATTCAAACTCAGGTTTTCCTCACTTAAGTTCAGTGCTCTACATTTGCTACATAGCTAGCTGTCCCAAACACTAACCCTAATTCAAAGAAAATGTATATATATATATATATATACACACACACACATCTGTTCTCATTCTCAACTGAACCCTACTTTCACATAATGGGTTGCATTAGCCATGAACTGCTGTTATAATGTAACAATCACTCTGAATCTTCAGGTCATGTCAAAGCCTTCAGCAACTTGAGCTTGGCTCCTGGAAATTCATGTTAACTTGACATCAAAGTCTCTGTGCAATGATTTCACTCATTCCTTGACCTTACTCAGGAGAGTGATCTCTGGTCTTTTCTTTCTTTCTCTAGCTTTTTTCTTAGATACCCTCTAACCATAGGGGTCTTTTCTGCAGTTCCCTCTTTCTAAAAGAGGAGTGTAGCAGTCCCCTCCCATCTCTCCTCTGGCAGGGGGCAATTTGGCTCAATATACACACAATAGATTTTTAGTTATGGAATAGCTTTTTTCTGGTTGCTCTTAGCAACAGTTTAAGGAACTGTTTCTGCTATAAGCAGAAATATTTGTAAAGACCCAGTCCCACCAGAACAAAAGGCAAGCTTTCAATGAGAATTCTAAGGCATTTCATCCCTGGGACTGAGCTGAATGGGTGGCAGAGCTTTGTTAATGAGGTTAAAGGTGTGAACCTATATGGTCCCAGACTGTAAAACCCAACCTCAGCCAGCTGCTTAAAGAATTCTAGGATTCTGAACTGCAAGAGACCATCTTTTACAGAAAGGGAGGAGTGTGCCCAGGGTCACACAGCTAATCAGTGGCAGAGCAGGGCTTCATACTTGGGAAATCCATGCTGTTTTTCCCAAAGAGTGAACTGAGAACATGAGTAAGTTTGGGAACTGTCATGAGACCTTTCCCCTCATAACTCTTCCTCACGAAATTTTTTATTCTGCAAGGAATATTGCAACCACTCCTGCAATTTAAGCATGTTGCCACCAGGTGGCAATCAAGTATGCATCATGTAAACCCATCTTTACTTTTAATGGAAAAGACTTCAAAAACGTTGCCCACTTATGGTGATCAGGGCAGTCGTCTCGATTCTGCTCAACTTCAGTCACATTTATTAAGTGCCTGCCTTATGCCAGACCCTTTGCCAGGGGAGATGGATCTGGAGATACTGAGATGAAAACTGGCATTGTTTCCTGCCCTAGAGAACTATACAAGGTAACAACTATGGGGAATCTGTATTGGTAGAAGTGCCAACTGATAAGCAAAGTCATATCATAAAAGGGGTGAAAGAACTGAGTCTATTTAAACTGGAGAGGATACAAGGAGGAGGGAAGACATAATTGCCATCTTCAAGTGTCTGAATGAAAGGTTGGCTTGGGGCAGAAAGAGAGCAGGGGTCTGTGAGGTCCTAGCTGGCCAACATTCATTGTCATTGCATCACATAACGACAACTAGTACTTACATGACACTTAAAGGGTGATTTTTACATGGATCACATTTGGTCCTCTCCTTCCTTCTTCCTTCACTGAATCTGATCATAAACCTAGTCCCCTTCAGGCATCTTTACTGGACTGATCTGGAGAGAGAGACCTGGGAATGGGATAAGTCTTTGATAAGAATGATGTAAAAAAAAAAGATTTTAGTGCTAGGCTTTAGTGCTAATAACTGAATAATCAGTTATTCAGAACTGATATTTTTTTTAAAAGATTGATGAAGTTTCTCATTCAGATCAGTCAAAAAACTTCAGGCTTTTATATTTGAGGGAAATGCTTTCTTGATGTTTCTAAAGGAGAGGTAGAGTAGGGGAGGTGGTAGATGGATCTTAGTATGTGTCCTGAACAAATCTGATGAACATGTCATGTGCAGCAGTGTGCTAGTAAGTGTTTAAAAACTGGCTTTTTGGAGAAAAAAATGTATACCCACAACACACTTTTGAGTTTAATCTGCATAATTAACATTTTTACCACCCCTTTCTTAATTTTAGACAACAGAACAATAAATCAAACCTTGATTTTTAGTATTTGCTGATTTCTGAGGCATAAATGCTCACACTGAAAATTTAACAATCAGTTCACTGTTTGAGCTGGTTCCAGAACATCCTTACCTATATGTTATGTCTTTATGCGGGTCATTGATAAAAACGATTAACAGCTCAGGGATGAGCTTAGATCCATGGGGCATTCCACTAGAGACCTCCTGCCAAGTTAACATAGAATAACTGTTCATTGTTGTCCAAGCATCACTATTCAATTAGTTTTGAATATATCCAATTTTTCTGTCATCTGGTCCACTTCTCTTCATACTTCACAAGAACAATTCTGCTATTGTCAACTACTTGATAAAGTCTAGGTAAACCTCCTCTTCAGCATTCCAGTGATGCAACAGGGAGGCAGCAAGGAAGGTAGAAAGAGTCCTGGATCTGAATCAAAGGATCTGAGTTCAAATTCTAGCTCTGCTACTTACGGACTCATAGGACCTTGGACAAATCACTTGAGTTCTTTTGACCCTGGTTCTCTCATTTGTAAAATGAGGGGTCTTGAAGGCCCCTTGTTACTCTGACTCTATGGTCCCATGATGCCAGATGAGTTGCTATGTCAAACATAGGTAAAGTTGGTCTGAAATAATTGGATCTGGACCAAGCCAGACTGGCTCTTTGGGATGGTTACCTCTTCCTTGTCTAGAATTTTAATAAAAAGCATTAGATGTTTTTAGTAATCAAAGTCAGGATCATGAATCTCTTGTCTACAGATTCTATTTTGTTCCCCTTTTTTGAAAATTGGAGCAGCATCTATGGGCCTTTACCATTCTGCCCTCCTTCTCCAGAGGTTCTCAGAGGTCACCGATGGGGTCCAAATATCACATTTGCTCATTTTTTCAGTGCCCTGGGAGTAGCCAAGTTTGCCATGATGATGTGAACTCATCGAGGCCAGCTCAGTACCCTCACTGGCTCCTTACCCACTTTGGGCTTCACGGCTATCTGTTTTTGTTTTTTCTTGTCCAGCCCAAAGAGAAGTCTTCCTCGTAGAGAAAACATGAAAAATAAGGGCTGAGCTCTTCACCCTCTCCTCCATCATCCTTGGCCCCATACAGCTGTACTGCTGTATGGGAGATAAGTCAATCAGTTAGTCACTTAATAACAACAATAGCTAGTATTTATATATGGCTTGCAAAGTGCTTTACAAATATTATCTCATTGGATCCTCATAACAACCCTGGGAGGGAGGTGCTATTCTTATTGTGCTTTTTCATATGATGAACTGAGGCAGACGGAGATTAACTGACTTGCCCAGAGGAGGCCCATTGCTTTCTCTGACAATGAGAATAGGGGTACAGGGACATCATTCTGGGCAGTGAGGGAAAGTAGTGGAGAGATTTCAGAGGATCCACAAGCTGAGGAATTGTTCCTTTGACCTGGCTTTGTCTGTGCTAGATCCCCATGGAGGAGAAACAGAGCTGGTACTTCACGATGGCAACACTGTTCATCAGGTAAGATGGCCACGGGCCACTGAGGGAGAGGAGCCTGGAGATGAGGACGGGGTCTGCACGTAACACAGGTTTTGGCTATCTCCCATAACCCTTTGAAGAACCGCAAAGATTAGCAGCCCAGAAAGGGCTATCCCAGGGAGTTGGGTTATCCCAGGGCACAATAAACCATCTTCGCTATCCTTGATTTTAGTCCAGGGCCCAGCACTGGGGAGGGAGCTTTTAATAAATGCTTGTTGACGTATGGATGGAAGAACTGGCCAAATGATGGAGAGTAGGGCTTCCAAAGGCACTAAGAAAGCTTAATATCTCTTCCAGCTTTGGAGGCTCAGCGCATAAATTCAGGAAAACAAAACAAGACACACAAACAACAACAACAAATGTGGCCATATGATTTTTTAGTGTATTTAACAGATATCTTTTTTTTTTTTGTATGAAGGTGCTAATTAGGAGGCATAGAGGACAGAGTTTTGGATTTGGAGTCACATTTAGTCTGTTACTGTGTGGCCTTGGACAAGTCCCTTCCCTTCTTGTGAGTCTCAGTTTCCTCATCTGTAAAATGGGCAGGTGGGATTAGAAGCCCTCTGTGGTCCATTCCAGCTTTACAGCTATTACCCTCTATGATCTTGTCAAGTGTAGCAATATATGTAAAAAGCCCTTGGCACAATGCCTAGCACATAGCAGGCATTTTGTTGTTATTGAGTCGTTTTAGTCATGTCTGATCCATGACCCTATTTGGGTGAAGTGACTCACCCAGGATCACACAGCCATTAATAATCTGAGGTTGGATTTGAATTCAGATCTGCCTGACTCCAAGCTCTGTGCTCTATCTACTATAGCGCCACCTGGTGACCCAGAAGGCACTTGATAAATGTTTATTCTTTTCCCTTATCCCTTTCTAGCTTTAAGTCTGTCTTACAATATATGAAAACGTTGAACCAAATCAAGATTTTTAACCTGAGGTTCATGAAATGCTTTCAACTACTTGGTTAACTGAATTTCCCTATAATTTGTTTCCTTTGTAATCCTGTGTATTTCATGTCATTTGTTTAAAAATCCTGATTCCGTGGAGGGGTTCAGTGACTCCCCCAGACTGCCTAAGGTGGGGAGAGGGGCGCAGTTTTCAGAAACCCTCCTCCAGAAGTCTCCTGTAATAAAGCATCATTTCCTCTGAATTCTTGGGGGGAAAGTAGAGGGCCCAAGTCCCTAGTGTCCAGCCAAGGGCCTGGCTCCTAGTAGCCAATCAGTACATATTGCTTAACTGAAAGTAAGCCAGGCAAGACCAGGCAGGAGCCCTTGTCTCTTAACTGTCCCGGGGGTCCTAGCTGCTCTGGTACCAGTTGGGTCACTCTTGGCAAGTCACTTTACACTCTCTGAACTTCAGTTTCCCCAACTGTAAAATGAAGATGACTCTACTTGCTTTCTTATCCTCACAGGACTGTGTTGAGGAAAGTGCTTGTAACCTCAAAGCACACATGAAATGGTGGTTCTGACCATTATTTTAATTTGAGGTCCCTTTGAGCTTGTGACCACAAGGCTTCCCCTTGTAACTGGGCTGGGTCCCAGGAGCCTAGATCTGGAGCTGGAGTAGTCCTCTAGTCCAAACCCTCATTACACAGATGGGGCAACACAGAGAAATGGGTTACTTTCCTCCTAGAAACTGAACCCCAAGCCCCAAGAAATAAACTTGGAGGGTCCTGGAGAAGGAGATTTGTTTGGCTGGGAGAAATGTCCTGCTTGGCTCCAAGGGAGAGAAGGACTGACCCGTCCTATTCTGGTACCCTCCACAGGCTGGATGGCATCTTACTGAACCAGGGTGCTGAGGAGCAGAGGAGACTGGCTCCTTTTAACCGCACCCTGAGGCTGCTGCGGGAAGTGGTCAAGTCCTCCATCACCCACCATCGAGGTAATCAGAGTCTGCCAACCCCTCCCTCTCATCGCCCCCACCCCCTTGCATGGCCCCTCCCTCATCTGTGCATCTGCCCCTGTCCATGCCCTAGCTCTTGTCCTCAGTTTCTCTCCTTGTCTCTGACCTTCCCCGTGTCTGTGTCTCTCTCTGGGATGCCAGCCCTGGCTCTAGAATGACATGTTTAAATCTTTTCTCTGGCTCCTCCTCCTTTTATAACCTTGGATGAGACTTCCCGTCCCTCCGCCCATTTCCTCATCTGTACAAAGAGTAGCTTGGACTAGCTGGCCTCTGAGGTGCCTTCCTGTGCCAGAGAGATCTGGGTCCTTTCTCTCATTCCCTATATGTTTCTGTTGCTTTCTCTGTCTCTGTTCCCAATACTGTCTCTTGTTTTGTGTTCCTCCCTCATCTGTTTTTGTCACTACATCTCTGACAACAACTTCTCCTCCTCCTCCTCCTCCTCCTCCTCCTCCTCCTCCTCCTCCTCCTCCTCCTCCTCCTCCTCCTCCTCCTCCTCCTCCTCCTCCTCCTCCTCCTCCTCCTTCTTCTTCTTCTTCTTCTTCTTCTTCTTCTTCTTCTTCTTCTCTTCTTTTCCTTCTTCTTCTTCTCACCCCTTCCTCCTGACATTAAGCAGCTATGGGATACAGTGGATACAGCTAGAATTGAAGTAAGGTGAATCTGAGTTTAAAATCTGCCTCAGACACTTGCTAGCCAACTGTGTGGCTCTGGGCAAGTCATTCTCAGTCTCAGTTTCTTCACCTGTAAAATAGAGATAATAGCGTCTCCCTCCCCGGGGTGGCTGTGAGGATTAAATGAGATAATAATTGTAAAGTGCTCCGTAAGTATTTCAGTAAATGTGTATTGGCTGACTCACTGACTGTGTACCGGACACTGTGCTGAGCTCTGAGGATCCAAAGAAGAGGAGAAATATGGTCCTTGCCCTGTAGGGGCTCATACTCTAATAGGAGAGACAACGTGCGACATGAGCAAACAGCTCTGTACACAAAAGATACAGACAGTGTGAATAGAAAGAAGACCATGTCAAAAGGAAGTTCCAGGGGGCAGACAGGGACCATCAAAGACCTCTTAAAGGAAGCCAAGAAAACCAACACAGTGATGCCGAGAATGAAGGTGAACAACCAGAGGCAGAGGCGAGCAAGGCGATCATTCCCTGACAGAGCCAGAGGGCAACGGAGTGTTGTAGGGGAGGACCAGCCAGGAGGCCAGTGTCAGCTGACCACAGGACAGCTGTCCAGGAGTAAGGTATGAGAGGCAGGAAGGGCTGGGGCTTTAAAAGCCAAACTGAGGATGTTCTGTTTGATCTTGGGCGTAATCGGGAACCACTGGAGCTTTTTGAGAAGGAGAAATGACATGGTCAGACCTGAGTAAAGTTTAGGAAGACGTTAGGATGAAAGGACATCAGAGCCAGACTCCCAAAGCACTTGGCAAGGTAGACCAAGAGGCAGAATCACATAAAATGGGATTTTTTTATCTGATAAATTATTTTTGAAATTAATTTATTTTAAACTTAAATACACAATAAGAAAGAAAAAGAAACATATTATTAACTTAAATATTAAAACAAATACAAAATAAGAACAAAAGCATTGCCATGTGCACAGCAGACCATAAGAGAGAATTCAAAATATGCAGTAATAAATTTCTATTTCAAGAAAGCCTAAAAAATAAACCATATGCAGAGTGCTGAGTTGTTCATCTTTTATTTGCTTTCTTCTAAGTTTTCTTTTGTTTTCTGATGTGCACTTTTTACCTTGTGCTTTTTTCCTCCTGCCTCCCCCAAGAAGGCTACAATTAAGCATGAACATTTATTCATACACACACACACACACACACATAGTATGTATATGTGTATATGTGTGTATATACATACACACATATACACATGCACATACGTAACAAACATACATATATACGCATAAAGAGATATATACATATACCTACATACACATATTTATGCTTAGATATTAATAATCATACTCATACGTAGACATATATATTCATATGCATCTACGTAAGACCCGACTATACTTACTTGTCCTCTGTTTCTCCGAGGGTAGATACCCTCTTTCTTCGTAAGTCTGTCTTTCCATATTTTGTTAATTCCATCAACTTGTCATTTCCTACCCCACAGCAATATTCCAACCTTACAGTATCTAGTTATTTGAAATAGTCTAAAACAATATTGATTAATATGGCTGACATATAGTGTAGTTACCCTATTTTTCTCTTTTGATTAAATTTATTTTTGCTTGAACTTTGTCTGAGATCGTGATTACCAGCCCTGTTCCTTTATCCGTAACAAATTCTACTTGTGATTTTTATTATGTGTTTGTGTGTCTCTTATTTCTCTTCTGAGTCCTTTACTTCTACCTGCTACCTTGCCTTCCTATTATTTAATCTACACCGCCCCCCAGGATCTATCCCTTATCTCCCATTCCCATACATCTAAACACTCTTCTGTACCCTCCCTTATCCCATTCCCTTGCCCTCTCCTGTAGAGATCCCTCTCTTATCCCATTCCCTTGCCTTCTCCTGTAGAGATCCCTCCCTTATCCTTTCCCCCCTCCCTATCCCCTTACCATTTCATTTCTTTCTAAATTAAGAAGACTTTTATATTCTTCTAGATATATATGTATTGTTCCCTCTTAAACCCATTCCTGATGAAAGTCGGGTTCCAGAACTACCAGCCCTCCTCCCTCACCTAATTCCTCTGTGTTAGTTCTTCCTGTCACAATTCATTTGTATAGTATAATTTCTCATAGAGATATACACAAACATAAAACAAAGTTCAGGAGTAGAATTTGTTCAGGAAAAAGGAACAGGGCTGGTAATCATGATTTCAGACAAAGTTGGAGCTAAAATAGATATAATCCAAAGAGAAAAATGGGGAAACTACACTGGTGTCTCATATTTACCAACATTGATTTGAACTACTTAAAACAACTAAATAGCATAATGTGGGAATATTACTATGGTGTAGAAAATGATGAGTTGGTGGACTTGGAAAAATATGGAAAGACTTGGACTTAAGAAGGAAGAGGTTATCCACCTTCAGAGAAACAGAGGATAAGGAAGCTTAGTATGGTGTTACATAGATGCATATGAATGTATATATCTATACATGATATGATTATCAATATCTAAGTATATGTACGTGTAAATGTATGAATGTAGGGGTATGTGTGTATATATGTATTCTTTGTGCATGTATGTCCATGTATGTATGCATGTATGTATATGATATAGATATGCTTCTGTGTGTGTGTATCCATGCTTAATTGTAGCCTTGGTCGGGGGTAGAGGAAGAGGGAAAAAAGCAAATGCATAGCAGAAAACAAAAGAAAACTTAACAAGGAAGCAAAGACAAGATGGACAGCTCTTGATACAGGGTGTAGCATTGATTATATAGGCTTTCTTGAAATGGAAATTTATTGCTGTGTATTTTGAATCCTTTCTCACATTCTGCTGTGTACATGGCAGTATTTTTAAATTTTTCTTTCGTATTATTTTAGTTTCGATATTTAAGTTGGTTTCTTTTTTCTTTTCTTATTTTGTATTTAAGTTTAAAATAAAAATTTTACAAATTAGAAAAAGAAACAAGTTAATGACTCTCTTAAAGATGAAATTTAGTTGACTTAAATGTGAAGTCTCACAGTTGGATTATAAAAAATATCTTCCTGGCTCGGATTCAATCCAGCTCAGTCTCTGTCTAGCTGAGATTCTATCTGGCCCGCTTGTTAATACAAATGTTACAAATGCTTAGGCTCCTTAAGAATCAAACCACTATGGCAAATCTTTAATAAACTTTGCTTTTCTTTGACTTTAAAAACAAACAAACAAAAAAAAATCTTCCTAAGTACTGGAAGAAGGAGACAGGGATAGATATCGTGGGTCTGTTCTATTTATCCTGTCTGTTCCTTGTTCTGGGAAGCTAGGTGGCGCTACAGTGGATAGAGTGCTGGATCTGGAGTCAGGAAGACATGAGCTCAAATACTGCCTTAGACACTATCTGTGCGACTCTGGACAAGTCACTTGACCCTGTCTGCCTCATCTCCGTTTCCTCATCTATAAAATGAGCTGGAGAAGGGAATGACAAACCACTCCAGTTTCTCTGCCAAGAAACCCCCAAATGGGATCATGAAAAGTCAGACATGAAAATGACTAAACAATAAAATTTCTTATTTGTATGTAGCTATTTGTATGTTGTCTCTAGATTCGAATAAGATCTTAAAAACAGGGATGGTTCCCTCCCTTTCTTTATATCCCCAGCACAGCACACTGCTTAGCCCACAGTAGGCACTTTAAATGTTTATTACCTAACTGGGGTGGGGTGGGGGAGTCCTGGAGGATTTAGTCACTTGCAAACTCTGCCCTAAGCCACAGGCTGCCTCAGAAACCCATCACTTTCCTTCCTTGGGTCTCTTTCCTTGCTGCAGAGGATAGAAGAGCAGGATGGCTGGGCAGTCCAATTCCAGAAGGTTCTGAGGGTTTGGTTCCAAATAAGCAGAGATCATTCTAACTTCCATCTTTGTTCTCACCCGAGGCACAGTCCCTGGCATATAGTAGGCAATTATAATAAATGCTTGTTTGCTTATTAATGGGAATGAATGAAAGGATTTATTAAGCACTTACTTTGTGCCAGGCAGTAAACTGAGTAGGTGAGAGCATTTCTTGAGGCCTGAGCTTCCACCTGTCTGGACTTTGCATGGACCTTTGCCAGAGCTTGAAGCAGAGCTCAAGGTCTGGCTGGGCTCTCCTTTGTTCAACTGTCCCTAAGATCCCTTTCTCTCTTTCAGCTCTGGCCTGGTGCTACCTTGGGATGCTTCTGGAAAGGAAAGACACCTTCTCTACTACCCCTATGGGTGTGCATGACTGTGGCTACTCAGGGACCGACCCTCTGGACTGTTTTGGCAAGGTACGCAGCCTACCCTGGAGGAAGACTGAAGAAATCAGAACCACTCCTCTGAGCCACTTGAGAGAGAGAGTAACAAAACCAGGAACGGTCAGATGATGTCACAGCCTTGCTCAACATCTTTGAATGGGCAACAGGATGAAGTCTAGAATCCTTAGTCCATCTGTCTTGGCAGGGCAGCATTCTCTAGGCTTTTTTGGTGGAGAGATCTCTGACTTTAGAGTCAGAAGAGCTGGGTACAAAGTTTGGCTCTGGTGCCAAGATCAAGTCATTTGACTTCCCCAGGTCTCAGTTTCTTCATCTGTAAAGTAAGGGGTGGCCTCCAAGGTCCCTTCCAGCTATGGGGCAGTCCTCTTATTTTCCTCTGCTCTTCCTCATGTGCACTAAACATGTATCCCACAAGTGCATATGTGAAGTCCAAACCAAATCAAAATGTGGTTCCTCTCTGGTTTGAATGTGTTGAATTGTTGGGAAAAAAGCAATAAACACATGTGGTTTTCTAAGTCAACATGTGGCCCCCCCAAATCCTTCTGTACAGTTTAGCAGTCCCCATTTCCTTTTCAGGTTGACCCCCTCACCCCTGCTCTACAAATCAGGCCCTTGCAAGTTGTATCTTTCTTCTCCCTGGGTATGGAATCCCCTCCTACCTCATCTCTATTTGTCAAACATTATCTATCCTTCAAGGCCAAGTAGAAATGGCAACTCCTCCTGGAAATCCTCCCCGACATTCCCAGCCAGAAGTGAGCTCCCCATTCTCAGATCTGAGAGTCATAGAGTCCTGGATGTTTGGGGATCTTTGAGATATGGAGACTGAGACTCAGAAAGGAAAAGTGACTGGTCCAAGCTCACCCAGAGAAGTGGCACAATAGGTAGTGTGCTGGACCTGGAGTCAGGAAGACCTGAGTTCAAATCTGACCTCAGACATTTACTAGCTGTATGACCCTGGGCAAGTCATTTAGCTTTTGTTTGCCTTGGTTGTCTCAGCTGTAAAATGAGGAAGATAGCAGCACCTACTATGATCGGGTTGTTGGGAGGATCAATTGAGATATATTTGGAAAGAGCTTAGGACATAGTAGGCCTGGCACATAGTAGGCACTAAAGAAATGTTTGTTTCCTTCCTTGTGGAAATTCTATACTTTCTGGATTCTATCACTTATCAGACCATACTTTTTATTTAGTGCATTTATATCGTGTTTATTAAGTGTTATAGAGAGAGCACTTGGGTGTATCTATAGCGTTGTGTGTGTGTGTGTGTGTGTGTGTGTGTAATGTACATACACATATTTATATCACTTCATAAATGCTTGCTGATTGGTTGACTCTTACCACAAAGTAATACTCCTAAGGCACAGATTCCCAAATCATTCCTCTGCTTGAAAGTCTTCAGTGGTTTCCTGTTGCCTGGAGGATACAAATTCCTCATCCTGGTATATGAGACCCTCCATAATCTGGCTCTCACCTACCTTTCCAGTCGAATTTCTCACCAGTTCCCTCATATACCTTTCCCTTCCAGCCAAACTAGACCATATATAAGTTCTTCCACAAACTCAACATTCCCTCTCCCACCTCGATGTGTTTGCATGAGCAGTACTCCCATGCTCAGAAAGTCCTCCCTCCCTCCCCCCTAATCTGCACTTCTCAAACTCCTTTGCTCCAACAAGGCTTCCCCAAAGACCTCCCTGATCACCTCCTTAGCTGTCAGGGCCCCTCCCATCTCTGGTTTGCATCCCTTGGTACACATTTCATATTTGTTATCTGTGGACACCATACGTCAGTTGCCTGCTGCTTGTGGGGTGCAGCATGACCAAGGTGTTCCTCTTCCCCTAGGACAGCACAGCTCTAGGCTCCTGACATTGCCAGAAAACAAGGAATAAGCTCATGGAGGGTAGGGACTATTTTGTCTTATTCCCCATATCTAGCACCAAGCCTTGCAAACAGTAAGCACTTAATACATGCTTGTTGAAATGAATTAAATGAATGACTGTCCCTTATTAGATTATAAGCTCTATGAGGACAGGAGCCAGGTCTTATCCTTGTATTCTCAACAGGAACTAGCACAGAACCTTGTATGTAGTAGGAGCTTTGACATTTTGTGCTGGATGAAAGAATGAGAGTGAATGAATGAATCCCAGCTTCCTCTCTTGACTTCTACATCCTTCTGCTGCTGCATTTGCTTACCTGCGCAATTAATGGTTTATTTGTAATCACTGTCCTCTCCAGGCCATAGAGATTGCCAAAGACCATGCACCCATCTTGAACCGACTGGCCAAGATTTTCCATTTTCTGGGGAAGCAAGACATGGCCATCGGCATCTGCAACATGGCTCTGGACATCCTGCCAGATCCCGAGCTCAACTGGCAGGCTTACTGCACCAGGGCCAAGGTGCAGAACAAGAGCTTCCCAGGACCTATGGCTACAGGCAGGGTGGGAAAGAGGGAGGGGGGCCAATGTCAAGGGACCCTCAGCGGATCATGATTAGGGGCTGGATATTCATAGACTCTCCAAGGGCATGGGTAGGACATGAGAAAGCACTTGGGTGTCAGTCCCCTAGAAAGGATTCATCCAGCCTTTATTGAGCCCTTTCAGGAATGGGGAGCTCACTGCCTCCTGTGGTAGCACATTCCCCTTGGGATTGTTAGGATGTTTTCGCCTAGTATCAAGCCTTAGCCATCTGTGGCTTTCTCCTGGTTCTGCTCTCTGGGGTCAAGCCGGACAAGTCTAAACTTTCTTCAGAATGATAGCCCATCAGACACTTGTCCCATCTGTCACATTCCCCTGGACTTTTCTCTTCTCTGGCCCTGTCTGAATCCTCTTCTCCTCCAAATCATGAGGGATCATTGAAAGCCAGTTTAAGAGGTTTTCCTGGAGAAGCTGAAAGTCCCTGGAGGAAAGAACAATGTCACCTGGAGGGGTAGTAGGTGAGCAGTTGCTGTCACTTCCAGAATTCCCCTGAGTTAATTTTGTTTACCTATAGATCCACACCAAGGCATACCTTCGTGACTTGGAGCGGGCCAAGGCTGGGCTGGGAGGTCTGCCAGACAGGAATCACCTCACTATAGCCAAGGATGATCTGGAGGAGGTGGTCAAGGTGTGTCCAGGCCTAAAGACCTACCTCGACATTGGTCAGGTGAGATACTAGTCAGGGGGTCTCCCACACCTCCCCTTCTCTGCGAATGACAGTTGCCTAGAACACAAGGGGTTAGATGACTTATCCAGGGTCATGCAACCAGGATGTCTCAGCACCTTGAACCTAGGTCTTCCTGGCTCTGAGGTCATCTCTCTATCCCGTAAGCCATGCTGCCCCAGGGTATAACCAAATAGCTTCTCTTTACTTACATTTTAATAAAGTACTGCATAGCTAACTAAGAAGGACAGTATTATTGTCTCCAGACTCTCAACACTGGGAGGGACCTCAGAGGCCACGTGGTCCAAACTGAACCTGAACAAGAATCCTCTATTCAGCAACCCCAATGAGTGGCCATCCAGCCTCTTCTTGGATGCCTCCAATGACGGGGAGCTCACTACTCACTAGCTACTAGAGAGGTATCATGGGTCATTGGAAAGAGCTGTGGATTTCCAGAGCAAACACCTCAGTTCAAATCCCAGCACTTCAAGCTACATGTGTGATCTAAGCTCTTTAGACTTCAGTCTATAAATGGCAGTTGGACTGGATGGGATCTCTCTAGTCATTCTTCTAGCTTGAGATCTAAGTGTCCATGATTCTGAGTCCTGAGTCAGCTGGTCCCACTTAGCCGTAGACTAATTATTGGGTACTTTTTCTTCAAGTTGAGTTCTCAACTCCCCAACTGGAACTGGAACTGGTGAAATCCATGTGGCTGGTTAGTCTCCAGTGTCATGGCTCCCTTGCTTGCTCCTCCCTTCCTAACCCAATCAAGGGATCTCACAAAGTCCCCAAGACTTAGAACAAAGTCTGGCACTTGTCTAAGAACTAAGGATACACGGAAAGGCAAAAATATCCTCCCTGCCTTTAAGGAGCTTATTAGTCTAATGAGAGAGAGAAAGTTAGGCCATGTTAGAGTCCATTGGGACTTATTTTAGAGGTGAAGCAACTGAGGTCCAGTAAGTTGCCAAGTAGACACTCGAACCCAAGTCCCCTTCCTCTAAATCCAGTTCTCTTTCTCCCACACTGCCCATCTGACTTGCCTCTGGCTCCTTTCCCTTCTCCCCAGGTCTACTATTACATGGGGGTGGACGCCGTGAAGGAGCTGCTGGCCGTGGACGAGTCCGCCCTGAACAAGGCTCTGGTCTTCTTCGCCAAGGCCATGGAGTCGGACATGGGCGAGACGTTGCCCGAGATCCAGCTCCTCCGTGGCAAGTGCCTGCGGATTAAGGGCGAGGAACCCAACGCCGTGGAGTGCTTCAAGCGCGCCATCGAACTGGACGAGAGCGGGTCGCGCCACACGGAGGGTTTCCGCTGCCTCCTGGAGACCCTGCTGGCCCTCCTGGGCCAGGCTCGGCTGAGCGCCAGTGAGCTGGGCCAGGAGGTGGACGTGTGGGTGCGCAAGGCTCAGCGCAAGTACCCGGCAGAGCGAGTGAGGCAAGAGCTGCAGCGCGTTTACCGCAGCCACCCAGCAGAGGTGGTGGTCCTGTCCAAGGCCATGGTGGCTCAGGGCAGGCTGCAGCTGGTCCGCCTGCTGTTTGACAGCATGGGCGGCACGTGGAGGAAGCCGCAGCTGGCCGAGAGGTCCTTCTCCTTCTGAGCCGTGGGCGCTTGAAGAGCCGTATGAGCCAAGACGTCATGCCCAATTCTAGGGCCATGTTTTAGGATGGTCATTGACCAGCTGGCATGTCTAGATGGGAATCTGGGAATAATAGCCAGCATCTGGAGAGGTGTCATCAGTGTGCTGGAAAGACTGACCCGGCACAGAAGCCTTCAAAACAACCCTCAATTAATGGCTCTCCTGCGTGGTATCAGACAAAATCGGCATCTTTGACTCTCCAACTAGCTGGCCAGACATCCCGTGTTTGGAAGGCCCTCCCTCGTTCCTTTTGTCTCCTGGAATTCAGAGCATCTTCCACAGCACAGCTGAAGTCTTCCTCCTTCTTTTTACTTTGTATTACTTTGTATATGTCTCATTTAGTTCACCGTATCTATAGAATGTAAGCTGCCTCAGGGCAGTTTTACTTTTGTCTGTATCCCAAATGCATTGCACATAGTAGGCATTGAATAAATGTATGCTAAATTAAATTTATATACTCATAGAGCCACAGATCTCCTAGAGGTCTTGGAGATCAGCCTCAAACAGCTGGGGAGGGGGAGTTCAGCCCCATAATTTCATTAGCTCCAAGCAAAGAAACACTCTATTAATTAAGTTACGTAGTACCATTGGGAGATTGAATGACTTGTCTAGGGGGGTTGGTCCTACTGCCAGTCTATATTCGAAGCAGGATTTGAACCTGCACCTTTCTGGCTCAGGGGTTAGCTCTCTGGCTACCATACCATACTGACTCTCTACCTCAAGTCTGATGTTGTCCCACCTTCTCTCACAACTCCCTCTATTAAAGAACTTGTCCAAGTATGACATTATCCTTTTTGCAGATGAGGAAACTGAGGCTCATAGAAGCTAGGGAGTCAGGATCTGAACCCAGGACTCCCCAGCTCCAAGTTCATCATGCTGCTTCTGCCTAATATCTCACCTCTATTTACAGCTTTAAGATTTACAAAATGCTTTCCTTACAAGGACCCTGGCTAACGTCATTATCTCCATTTTTTTGAATGAGGAAATGGACACTGACAGAATCAGGTCCTGTTCCCCAGAACCCTCCATATGCCTTTTCACTGACTGTCCTCCATGCCTGGAATTTTCTCCCTCCTCCCCTCCATCTTCTAATGTCTCAAGTTTCCTTCAAGACTTGGCTCAAACCTCACCCTCTTCAAGTTTTTCCTTGTCCCCCTCCCCCTCTCCTGTTCTCTCCTCTCCCCACACTGTGCCCCTCCCATGTTTTCCCTTTGGGATCGCCTCCCATGTACACTATCTATATCTTGAATATACACAGCTGTTTGTATGTTGTCTCCCCATTGAAATGTGACATTTTTGAGGGTGTGGATTTTGCCTTTCTTTTATCTCCAGTGATGGCACAGTTCCTGGCACAGAGTAAATACTTAACAAGGACTTGGTGGCTGACTGACTGCCGATTTAGGTCCAAGCGAATGCACTCTTAGGCTATATGAGGGAAGGCATGGGCTGAAGAATGGGAGTGGGAATGTCCCCCTTGGGCTCTGCCCTGCCCAGGTTACGTCTGGGACTCTGTGTTCAGCATGACCACGATTCTATTGAGACCAGTGAACATGCCATGCTCAGAGGAACAAGGGAGTTTAGCCTAGACAAGAGGAAGCTTAGGGGGGACCTGATAGCTATCTCTAAGCATTTGAAGGGTTGTCACAAGAAAGATGGATTTCTCTGCTTGGCTTTATAAGTCAGAATTAAGAGCGATGGGTGGCAGTTACAACAAGACAGATTTAGGCTTAATGTCAGCAAACACTTCCTAAAAATGAAAGCTGTCCCAAAGGGAAATGGGCTGCCTTAGGAGGTGGTGAGCTCCCTGTCATGAGAAATCTTCAGCAGAGGCTGGATGAACAATTGCTAGGTACATTATAGCAGGTATTCTTGTTCAAGTCTGGGGTGGATCAGATGATCTCTAGGGTCCCTTCTGGGTCTGACATTCTGTGATTCTGCTGCCCTAGTACTGTCTCCCTCCCATGGGTTGTTTTAAGAAAAGTCCTCGATAAATCTCAAAGGGTTGATGGAGATGTGAGTTCTTCTGGTTTTTATAGAAACTGTCAGAGCCAGGCTGGACTCCAGGAGACATCTGGCTGCCACTTATGTTTCAAAGGATTTGGGACCTCGGGTCGTTAAGGGATGCTGGTTCGGGGTGTGAGCAGAGTAGGGTGGGATGGGGTAGGTGGTTATTCTTTCATTAGAGCTGAGAAAACTTTCCAGCTTCCCTACCCACCCAAACCTCTAGGGAACCTGCTGTCATGCCTCGTTAGGCACCCAGAAGCCTCCTAGGAGGTGCCTTATGAAACCCCTAATAATAGAATAATTAGTGTAATGATGATTAATGACACCTTGAATTTATCTCTCTCCAATATCCCTCCCTCCAGTGAGATCTGCCCCCTCAACAGTCTTAAACAGGGGGATGGGGCTTTGGGGACTTTGGACTTGCCTCTTCTTCCTGGATCTAATCTCAGTATTTATTAACCATCTTTATACAGTGGAAAGGGCATTTAGGGTCAGAGAAGCTAGGTTCAAATTCTGACTTTGCTGCTTACTTACTTACTAGCTATATGACCTTGAGCAAATTACTTACCCTCTCTGGACCTCAGTTTTCTCATCTGTAAAATAAAGAGATTGAACTCAATGACCCTTAAGCTTGAAATTTGATTCTCTGATCTACGTATAATACAAAATAGAATCTATACATATAGGTAAAGCATAATGTGCTATGTAATGGATGGGAATCAGAGAAGGCTTCATGGAGAAGGAAAAATGTGAAAGATGAATAAGAAGTCAATATGCAAAGATTAGAGATAGGGGAAGGAGGGGTGAGAGAATGTGTCCATTCCAGAGAGAGTTGGAAAAGACACACAGGCAGAATCCCCTTCCTCCATCCAGGAAACCCCAAGGATTCTGTGGAGAGATTTCAATGGGCCTGTGAACTTGGAAGGAAAAAAATTACATCTTTATTTTCACCAACTTCTAATTAAAATGAGCATTTCTTCCATTATGAATGCAGACTACAAAACATGGTTTCGAAAGGATTCTGTAGGTTAGTAAAGGGGTCCATGACACATACCAAAGGCTAAGAACCTCCCCGCCAAGAGCCTCATTCCCAGAACATACTCTTGCCTCTGAATGGCTTCTAACAAATTTGGGCCAGATGAATAAGGATAAGGGAATAATGGTTGGAGTGGGGGGAGGGGGGCAGAGGGATAATGAACAAACCCAGGGCTTCCAGACCAGAGAGAACATCCTCCCTTTGTGACTGATAAAGAGTCATCATTGTTCAATCTTGATGAAATATGCAGAATCCAAATGGAAGAGGGATTTTTCCCCACTGATGGTCTCTCCAAATGTATCCCTATCAGGAGTGATACTGAGTCTCAGAATTCTACAGCCCATTCTCAATGATACACAGTCACTTCACACATGGGCCTAACAATACCCACTGGAAAAGCCAAGTGGATAAAGAGTCCCTGTTGTCCAGACCAAAGCCTGCAGTTAGATGGTTCACTGAGTTAGTCCATCAGTACTTGTATTTTCAGATACTGCAAATGGACAGTGAGCTGATCCCAGAATTGAGTAGGAGGAAGAGAGTGGGTAGGATTACTTTGGGGAAATGTTATAGCACTTTTGGGTAGCTAAGTGGTGCAATGGATAGAGCACCAGAAGGAGCTGAGTTCAAATCTGACCTCAGATATTTTCTAGCTGTATGACTCTGGACAGTCAGCTTAACTGTTTGGCTCAGTTTCCTCTTCTGTAAGATGGAAATCTTCTGGAGAAGGAAATGGCAAATCACTCCAGTATCCGCCAAGAAAACGTCAAATGGGGTCACAAAAAAATCAGACATGACTGAAAACAACAGCACTTTTAGTGATCTCAAGCTACTTTCTGACACAAGACTCCATCTTTTGACTTCTACAATTCTCCTGGTGATAGTATAATGCTGCAAATCATGGAGCCATATGACCTTCGAAGGCTCAACATGGCAGACAATTCCTGTTGGGATTGGAAGCTCAATTCCGTGTGGACGGTCTCGGGCGGGTAAAAGTGGGACTTCTAAATCTTAGAGTCTTATGAGGCCCTCCATGAACAGCGGGGATTCGAGAAGGTCAGTCTGAGCTAGCTCGGCTAGCTCGGGTATTTCCACCTCTCCCCGGGAGATACGTGATGGGTGGAGTCTCCCTGCCCTCAAGATTGTCCCGGATCTGGGCACACTATTGTTATCTAACAGCACGGTATTCAGATGCAAACTATGCGGCTGAAGGTTAAGTAGGATTGAGGAAGCCTGAAAGCTCTCTTAGCACGTGAGGAGCCAAGAGGACAGTAGGCTCCGCTTCTCTTCTTTCCTCTCTCCCCTCCCCCTCTCTCCCCGCTTGTACTTCTACTTCCAATCCCTTAAGATCTTAGCCTCCTTAGGAAATCTCCCCCTCTTCCTCCTAAGGAAGACCCCCCTGCACTTGTAACCGAGACCCTGAAATAAAGCTCAACCCTTGTTCGACTCTGGAACATCCTTTCTCTCATATGAGCATCCGGTTTTGGCCAACCGAAGACCTCGGAGGTGAGGTAAGAAGACTCGGGTAGCCCACACAGGCCTCTAGGCCTGGCAAATTCCAACAATGGAGAGATGCATGGTAAGCATAAGGGGATTGTGGCCTATTACTGACCATGATTCACATACAAGAACAACATAAGATATACCATCGAGGGCATCTCGATATCATAGAATGAGAATGAAAAATAATAGATGAGCCGCCCAAGGGTGGCAATGGAATCCATGCATGAGATGTTCAAAGACACAGAAGAAGGCCTCTGATGCATTGGGTAGATGATCTGTGGAGGACTAATGGAAAACCATGGACGAGAATCACCCGATTGAGAATGTGCTGGACTGCTTCAGTGCCTTGGCGGGAGCAACAATTGTGGAGCCATACAAGTGTTGAGAGATGATTATGAGTGACCAGGGGCAGATTTCTTCCTCTCTTGGAATCTTAATTTCCTTCTCTTTGCCCTCCCTCCCTTCAAACACTGTCATCAGGAAGAGCACTTGTCAAGTCAACAAGCATTTATTAAGCACCTTACTATGTGCCAGGCGCTGTGGGCAAACTGGACATTACCTCAGAGGGAAAGGGCTCAGATTAAGGAGGCCTAGGAAAAGGCTTCTGTAGAAGGCAGAACCTTAACTAAGGCTTGAAGGAAGCCATGAAGGTCATTAATCAGAGCAGAGGAAGGCAAGCATTCTAGGAGAGCCCAGAGATGGCATGGAACAGCCAGGAGGCCAGTGTCCCTGGATCGAAGAGTATGGGGAGGAGAGAGACTGGAAAGGGAGGGGGGTGAGTTTATGAAGGGCTTAGAAACAAAACAAAATTATAAATGGTGAAGTATGTTATGTTCAGTGAACCCAGGGATGATCACGGGTGGGGAACCTGCAGCCTCGAGGCCTCACAGTCCTCAAGTACAGCCCTTTCAATGGAACCCAACTTCACAGAACAAATCCTCTAGGTCCTCAAGTGCGGCCCTTTGACCAGTCAAAGGGCCGCACTTGAGGATCTAGTGGGTCACACCCCTGGCTCTAGCCAAAAATACCTTTGCTTTCTTCTCCCCAACATGTTACATCTTCCTCCCACTGCCAGAAACACATGGCATCGACTCGTCAGCAGCCCAAGATGCCTGTTTTAGATCCGCAGGCCGTGGACTATTCAGGGATGAGGAGCGTTAAGGATGAGGAGTGTTTATGCATCCTAACATCTCCAAAGCACGTTGGCGATGGTAACTAATTAGTCCTCATGATGCCCTTGGGAGGCAGCAAGGGATAACATGCTGCCTTTTATTGGGTGTTTACAGGAAGGTTCCCTCTGTTTTCCAGTGACTTCTGAAATTAGCTTTAGGTCAAATTTCCTTCCCTTGAGACAACATGGAATGGTGGGATGAACTCTGGGAGTTGAGAACCCTGGGTTCTGGTCCCAGCTCTGCCACTGAGTTACCGTGGGACCTTGGACAAACCTCTGCCCTTCACAGTGCCTATGTGTGAAATAAAAGCATGGGATCTGAAGAACTCTTGGAACTGCACCAGTTCTTACATCCTACTGTTGTATGCTTTGCAATTCTCTCCATACCAATTTGGCTACTGTGTGTGATCTTGGGTAAGTCATTTCTGTTCTCTAGGACCCAGTTTCCTTATTTACAAAATGAAGGGGTTGATCTAGGGTGACTCTAAGGTCTCCACCATCTCCAAATTTTCTCACTTCCCAGGTCTCTCCCAGCTCTGATATCCCCTACTCTCTGTCTCCTCCCAGCTCTGACATTCTGTACTCACTGTGGTGCATGATTATTTTTATTATAAACAGCATGGTCCCAGCTCCAAAGAGCCTCCAATTTAGTGATAATAGTGGGTGCAGCTTTGGTCTAGGAGTTTTTGTCCTGGTTCTGCTAATAGCTCAAGTAAAATCAAGCCAACAAGCATTTATTAAACACCTACTATGTGCCAGGAACTCTGTTAAGCCCTGGTATAACCCCATATCTAACTGTGAGCAAGCCATCTTCTGTCTCTGTAAAATGGGGATAATAACTTTTGACCTGTTTGTGTCCCTGGGGTGCTGTAAAAATCTGTCATGGTTAGAGCACTGCACCCAGAGTCATGAAACCTGTGTTCAAATCCTACCTCTTCTCACCACCTCTGTGACCTCAGCCATATCACTTAACTCTCAGCCTCACTTTTCTCATCAGCAAAATGGGGGTAGTAATGCCTGAAGTCCCTGCCTCAGAGGGGTATAATGAGACTCCAATGAGATAATGTAAGGAAAGCACTTTACCACCTGCAAAGCTGTATCTAAATATTAGGTATTATCATCATCATTACTGTAACCTTTCTATAATATTTTAAGCTTTACAAAGCTGGCGGTGTGTACAATTTTGTGGATGAGCATTTATTAAGCACCTACTATGTTCCAGGCTCTGGGAAGGCAAAGCTCAAAATGAAACAGTCACACTTTCAAGGAGCTTATATTCTCACAGGGGGAGCCTGTACCCATGTAAGTGTATGTGAAATGAGTGTAA